>NC_140933.1:117705815-117745815 GCF_014529385.1 Adiantum capillus-veneris
TAGGGCCAAGCGAGCGGCTGCCCCACCTAATGCTTCTTGTCCATGAGCTCCATCTCTCTCTCTCTCTCTCTCTCTCTCTCTCTCTCTCTCTCTCTCTCTCTCTCTCTCCCTTACTCATGTGTAGGCATATCCCACAATGAGTGCACTCCAAGAGACGACATCCCATAGAATAAGCTCATTGAAAGCACCTTTTGTGGTTTATGAAGTGCATGGCATTTGGCATACATGTTGACCAAGGCAATGCTAGAAATCAAGCACTAAATTTCTCTACAGGTTGTAGGTTTTCTCAAGTTCAAATTTAAATTTAAAGGTAAATACCAAAATTTGTAAGTGGGATCAGAGCTCATTGCTTAAGCTCATTGAAAGCAATTTTTGTGCTTTATGAAGTGCTTTATGAAGTTCTAGGGTTCAAGATTCGGGAAAAAACATTTTTTTAAACATACAAAATTCCTTCCCTTGAATGTGCTCACGGAAAATTCTAGCTCTGCGAGCCCCACCATCATCAGAGCTCCGTATCAATGCAAAATAGCGCATATAAGCTCCTCTCCCGCCCTGTTTATTTGTCTGCTCATCCGTCGATAATGAGCAATCCCTCAATTCCTCCTCCTCCTGGGTTTTGAAACTGAGTTTGCCACGTGTTTCCTGGCTTCAAGCCTAGTTCTTCCCCGTCAGTAGATTGTTTTTGTCATGTGGGATTACATCAAACCTAGGTTTTTTTCTAGCTCTGCAAGCCCCACCATTATCAGAGCTCATTGATTGAGCTCATTGAAAAGGCTCTCTCTCTCTCTCTCTCTCTCTCTCTCTCTCTCTCTCTCTCTCTCTCTCTCATGCCAAATGTTGTGCATTTCAAAAAGCACAAAAAGTGCTTGAGAAGCTTCCTGTGTAGGAGTCCTTCTCTTCGAATGCACTGATTGTCGGATATCCCTAACTCGGTTAAGCATATTTTGGCGCTAATTCTCATGCGCTACGATGCGTGACAGTCTTTAGGCATGTGGGCACTGGGGAGTGCGCTCAAGGCCACGAAATTTGCCGTTTTGTTGTGCATTTAAAAGTGCTTGAGAAGCTTCCTGTGTAGGATGTCGTCTCTTGGAATGCACTGATTGTGGGATATGTGCCTAACTTGGTTAGGGCCAAGAGAGAGGCTCAAGGGCCAGGACATTTGCCACCTTTTGTGCATTTAAAAGTGCTTGAGAAGCTTCCTGTGTAGGATGTCGTCTCTTGGAATGCACTGATTGTGGGATATGTGCCTATCTTGGTTAGGGCCAAGAGAGCGGCTGCCCCACCTAATGCTTCTTGTCCATCAGCTCCATCATTAGAGTTTTTACACTATTTTTCTATATTTCGGGGCGGAATTTCTCCTTTTTCCCTTGCCTTCATATTTCGGCGCTAATTCGCATGCGCGACCATGCGTGACAGTCTTTAGGCATGTGCGTACTGGGGAGTGCGCTCAAGGGCCAGGACATTTGCCATTTTGTTGTGCATTTAAAAGTGCTTGAGAAGCTTCCTGTGTAGGATGTCATCTCTTGGAATGCACCGATTGTTGGATATGTGCCTAACTTGGTTAGGGCCAAGAGAGCGACTCAAGGGCCATGACATTTGCCGTTTTGTTGTGCATTTAAAAGTGCTTGAGAAGCTTCCTGTGTAGGATGTCGTCTTTGGAATGCACTGATTGTGGGATATGTGCCTAACTTGGTGTGCATCAGCTCCATCATTTGAGATTTTTCACTATTTTTCTATATTTCGGTGCTAATTCGCATGCGCGACGATGCGTGACAATCTTTAGGCATGTGGGCACTGGGGAGTGCGCTAAAGGGCCAGGACATTTGCCGTTTTGTTGTGCATTTCGGAAGGCACAAAAAGTGCTTGAGAAGCTTCCTGTGTAGGATGTCGTCGCTTGGAATGCATTGATTGTGGGATATGCCTAACTCGGTTTAGCATATTTCGGCGCTAATTCGCATGCACGACGATGCGTGACAGTCTTTAGGCATGTGGGCACTGGGGAGTGCGCTCAAGGGCAAGGACATTTGCCGTTTTGTTGTGCATTAAAAGTGCTTGAGAAGCTTCCTGTGTAGGATGTCGTCTCTTGGAATGCACTGATTGTGGGATATGTGCCTAACTTGGTTAGGGCCAAGAGAGCGGTTGCCCCACCTAATGCTTCTTGTCCATCAGCTCCATCATTTGAGTTTTTACACTATTTTTCTATATTTCGGGGCGGAACTTCTCCTTTTTCCCTTGCCTTCATATTTCAGCACTAATTCGCATGCGCGACGATGCATGACACTCTTTAGGCATGTGGGCACTGGGAGTGCGCTCAAGGGCCAGGACATTTGCCGTTTTGTTGTGCATTTAAAAGTGCTTGAGAAGCTTCCTGTGTAGGATGTCGTCTCTTGGAATGCACTGATTGTGGATATGTGCCTAACTTGGTTAGGTCCAAGAGAGCGGCTCAAGGGCCAGGACATTTGCTGTTTTTTGTTGTGCATTTAAAAGTGCTTGAGAAGCTTCCTGTGTAGGATGTCTTCTCTTGGAATGCACTCATTGTGGGATATGTGCCTAACTTGGTTAGGGCCAAGAGAGCGGCTTCCCCACCTAATGCTTCTTGTCCATCAGCTCCATCATTTGAGTTTTTACACTATTTTTCTATATTTCGGGGCGGAATTTCTCCTTTTCCCTTGACTTCATATTTCGGCACTAATTCGCATGCGCGACGATGCGTGACAGTCTTTAGGCATGTGGGCACTGGGGAGTGCGCTCAAGCACCAGGACATTTGCCATTTTGTTGTGCATTTAAAAGTGCTTGAGAAGCTTCCTGTGTAGGATGTCGTCTCTTGGAATGCACTGATTGTGGGATATGTGCCTAACTTGGTTAGGGCCAAGAGAGCAGCTCAAGGGCCATGACATTTGCTGTTTTTTGTGCATTTAAAAGTGCTTGAGAAGCTTCCTGTGTAGGATGTCGTCTCTTGGAATGCACTGATTGTGGGATATGTACCTAACTTGGTTAGGGCCAAGAGAGCGGCTGCCCCACCTAATGCTTCTTGTCCATCAGCTCCATCATTTGAGTTTTTACAATATTTTTCTATATTTCGGGGCGGAATTTCTCCTTTTTCCCTTGCCTTCATATTTCGGCGCTAATTCGCATGTGCGACGATGCGTGACAGTCTTTAGGCATGTGGGCACTGGGGAGTGCGCTCAAGGGCCATGACATTTGCCGTTTTGTTGTGAATCTAAAGTGCTTGAGGAGCTTCCTGTGTAGGATGTCGTCTCTTGGAATGCACTGATTCTGGGATATGTGCCTAACTTGGTTAGGGCCAAGAGAGCGACTGCCCCACCTAATGCTTCTTGTCCATCAGCTCCATCATTGGAGTTTTTACACTATTTTTCTATATTTCGGCGCTAATTCGCATGCGCGATGATGCGTGACAATCTTTAGGCATGTGGGCACTGAGGAGTGCGCTCAAGGGCCAGGACATTTGCCGCTTTGTTGTGCATTTCTGAAAGCACAAAAAGTGCTTGAGAAGCTTCCTGTGTAGGATGTCGTCTCTTGCAATCCACTGATTGTGGGATATGCCTAACTCGGTTAGGGCCAAGAGAGCAGCTGCCCCACCTAATGCTTCTTCCATCAGCTCCATCATTTGAGTTTTTACACTATTTTTCTATATTTCGGGGCGGAATTTTTCCTTTTTCCCTTGCCTTCAACCAGCATTTTTGAAATTGAGCTTAATATCGTGCCGGCCGTGCAACCCTTAAGCTAGTCACACAGGTAATTTTGTCCTTCCGAAGACGTTTAATATAACATTTCATTTCACTTTTCAAAATCTGCCCCTTTTCTTTTCTTTTTGTACACAGACATGCTATTTTAAGCTTCATTTTGTTTATTTCATTTCTCTCCTCTCTCTCTCTCTCTCTCTCTCTCTCTCTCTCTCTCTCTCTCTCTCCCACACACACACACACGTTTATTTAATATAGCATTTCATTTCATTTGTCTCTCTCTCTCTCTCTCTCTCTCTCTCTCTCTCTCTCTCACACACACACACACACACACACACACACACACACACACACAGAGAGACATTCATTTCATTTCTCTCTCTCTCTCTCTCTCTCTCTCTCTCTCTCTCTCTCTCTCTCTCTCTCTCTCTCTCTCTCTCACACACACACACACACACACACACACACATACACACACACACACGTTTATTTCATTTCATTTAATATAGCATTTCATTTCATTTCTCTCTCTCTCTCTCTCTCTCTCTCTCTCTCTCTCTCTCTCTCTCTCTCTCTCTCTCTCTCTCACACACACACACACACACACACACACACACACCCACACATACACACACACATTTATTTTTTCATTTAATATAGCATTTCATTTCATTTCTCTCTCTCTCTCTCTCTCTCTCTCTCTCTCTCTCTCTCACACACACACACACACACACACAGACATTCATTTCATTTCATTTCTCTCTCTCTCTCTCTCTCTCTCTCTCTCTCTCTCTCTCTCTCTCTCTCTCTCTCTCTCTCTCTCTCTCTCTCTCTCACACACACACACACACACACACACACACACACACACATACCCACACATACACACACACATTTATTTTTTAATTTAATATAGCATTTCATTTCATTTCTCTCTCTCTCTCTCTCTCTCTCTCTCTCTCTCTCTCTCTCTCTCTCTCTCTCTCTCTCTCTCTCTCTCTCACGCTAAATATTTCATTTCATTTCTCTCTGTCACACATAGACGCTAAAACAGAGACGTAACATTCATTTCATTTCATTCTCTCTCTCTCACAGAGACGTAGCATTCGCATTCGCATTTCATTTCATTTCTCTCTCTCTCTCTCTCTCTCTCTCTCTCTCTCTCTCTCTCTCTCTCTCTCTCTCTCTCTCTAGCTCTCTTTGCTAAAGCCCGCCACTCCTGTCGTGAAGAAGAAAGCTCGCTTTGCTAAAGCTCGCCACTCCTGTGGTGAAGAAGAGAGAGAGAGAGAGAGAGAGAGAGAGAGCTGCACAATACAGACGCGCAGGTTCGGAGCAGGCGATGACGAAGCCGAGCCGCAGCTTGAGCCTAGCCGCAGGTGATGACAAAGGTCACGAAGCCTAGCCGCTGGTGATGATGAAGCCGAGCCGCTGAGCCGATGACGAAGCCGGTGAGGTTCTGAGCCGACACGCAGGTTGAGGATGGCCGAGCTGAAGAACATTTCATTTCATTTCTCTCTCTCTCTCTCTCTCTCTCTCTCTCTCTCAGAGACGTTCTTCAACACAGGCTGTCGCTGGCAGTGGTGGGCTTTAGCAAAGCGGGGCAAGAGAGAGAGAGAGAGAGAGAGAGAGAGAGAGAGAGAGAGAGAGAGAGAGAGAGAGAGAGAGAGAGAGGTACCCTTGCCGGTGAGGTTCGGAGCCGTCCTGCAGGTTCGGAGCCGCAGTATCCTCAGCCACTGAAGGTGAAGGTGAAGAAGCCAAAGGTGAGGACACGTGGCACTGTCTGGCACAGGTGAGGATGACGAAGGGAGCCGCAGAAGGTGGATTTCATTTAAATGAGTGCCCAATATCTTATTTCAACCAACCAGCATTTTTGGTCTATCAAAAAATGCTTGAAAATACAAGTCAACCTTTTTTCTATTTTAATCGAAAAAAAGAGAAGGCATCTCTATAGCCTTTGCCCTTTGGGTAGGCCAAAAAAGGATAGGGGTGGCAAAAAAATTATGCATCCTTTGCATCCAAGTCTATTCCAAGAAGGTAATTAACCATCTTCAACTCATAGTGATAATTCCATTGGGTGTCGAAATTCCCCATATCATTGACTACTATCATTCCTTCCATAAGCTGAGCTTTGAAAATTTCTCTTAATCACTTAACCTCGCACATATTAAAGAAAGGACTTTGTGCGTTTTATTGGGGTATTCTGCACCGAACAAGGCTAAATTCTTGAGGTGTCCAATGCATTAAGAGCATGATCATGCTACCAAGAATGCGGCTTGGGCACTTGTCACTATATACCACAGGCTATTAATGGACCCCCCATCAACAGGAAGGAATTGGGGTGGGGATTTTGGGAAGATATGCACCATCCATGGCGATCGAAGAAGTAAATTAAGGCATGTTGCAAGCATCGAGTGAACCGAGCCTACGTGGAAGGCCGCACAGGCATTGCACATTGAACTAGTTATAACTTGGCCTTCCTATTTTATTGATTTTTTTTGTGTGATCGCTATTGGGAAGGTTTCCTTTTTGCATGCTAATAATTTAATTAATAAGTAAAGCACTACAACCTTGTAGGATTTAGCTAAATTCGGGGAGTCACTGTGTATTGCTTAGCTTGGCTCAATCTATCCATATGAGTATTGCATGTGATGATGAAGGAGGGAACTAGGTGCATTTGTGTCTCTCCCCTTGGGTGTGTGCGCAGGCATGCACATGTGCATGCATGTCATCTCCTAGTTAGTGTGTTGTCAAAAGTTAAAAGGGCTAGAAAAGGAAGGAGGATTGAGGGCCATGTTGTGTTTCCATAAAGAGAACTAGTGTGTGACCCACGCATTGCTACGGCCAAGAAGAGCACGGCCATTGGGTCAAACACACACACACACACACACACACACACACACCCATATTTCTAGGTGTGTGAGTGTATGTATGTACACAAGTGGATTGTAGTCCTTGTAATCACTCTAGGAAAATGACAATTTCTCTTTCTCTCTCTCTCTCTCTCTCTCTCTCTCTCTCTCTCTCTCTCTCTCTCATCAGACTTAAGATCAAGATTGGTCGAGGAGATCTTTGATATCTATTCAAATCAATAAATATTCCTTTCTTCTTCTCTCCCCCCCCCCCCCCCCTCTCTCTCTCTCTCTCTCTCTCTCTCTCTCTCATACACATATACTGACATGCACACGGAGTCATGAGGTCGAGACTTGTCGAGTAGATCCTTGAGATCTCTCTCAGAGAATAAAAAGAGGAAACTATAATGACCAATGAGTGTGGTGGATTGGTTAATACAATTCCCCCTTAAAAACCAGCTTTTAAATTAAAGAGTTGTTAGGTTAGAGATTTGAGGTCTCTTCGCGTGTTCCTATGATATAAAAGCTTCTCTCTCTCTCTCTCTCTCTCTCTCTCTCTCTCTCTCTCTCTCTCTCTCACACACACACACACACACACACACACACACACACACGTGCTAGCGCATAACCCCTCAATTACCCTCTCCGTCTCCCTCCATCAATATTTCTCTCTCTATGGGAAAATTCAAGCCCATTAGGAGCTACAACTACTCTCTCTCTCTCTCTCTCTCTCTCTCTCTCTCTCTCTCTCTCTCTCATGCGCACACAGGTATACCTTTATAGCTGTTTGATTATATAAATTTTTCCTTTCATACACGGATCACTATTTATCTTGTATATTATTCCTAATTTGAAAACCTAAACTATCGAACTAGTTGGTGTGTTTTTTTGGAAAAAAAATATGGGGTAACCCTCCTCCTTCTAATACCTCATGGGTACCCACCCCTTAGGAGATTTGGTAAGGATCGTGGCTCTCATTACCCTAAACTTCATGCCCGCTGGCTCTCTCTGTCCCCCTTGACTATACTACAACACGAAGTAGCCTATACACTTGCTCTCTCCCCCTCTCAACTCCTCGTATGCAAGCAGGAGTGGCCATAGAGGCGTCTTGGGAGATCGTAGCCACTGAGTAATTGATCCATGAGCATCTTCTCACCATTGAGCAAGCTAGATGTGCTATATAAGGTGAGGGTGCTTTGGCCCCTCACTTAGTCTGTGGGTGTTTCTCTCTTTGTGTGTGTATTTCAAAGCAGGGAGTGAGGGCTTTAACATTGTGCAGCTATGGAAGTCGTTGAACTACCATCACAAGTTGATACCTTGATTAATGGTGTTGTACATACTGCATGTAAACTTGTTGATTAGTGTTATATGTATCACACAGGTATTGCTTGGATTAACCTGGTTTTCTTGTTGAGAACTCTGTCGTAACTGCATACTGTGCATAAACTAATAGTTTATGGGAAGGATGGTGAAACACTTTGGTCTGTGAGCCCGTTCTTTTGATAAAAGTGTAGATAAATATTGATGGGTTCAAAGATTTAAAAAATTATAAATATATACTAATAACGCTGATTACTGTTTGTTTTTTTGGGTTTTTATGGTAGGATGTTGGCTTCTTATAACAAAAGGCTTTTGATAACTTTTATGGTGCCCTAAATTCATTATGGTTGAACCCATGCATAACCAAAGTAGTGGTGCTTGAAATTTGGGATCTTTTGGTACCTGGTACTGACGTTTGTTTGGTCGGTCATACACAACCTAAAGATGTGGCTTTTTTTACTTTGTATCAGACGCGTGGAAAAATTTGCATATTACTACGTGGTGTATTGGGGGTTTTTTCTTCCCTTATGCCATTTTTGGGATTGTTATACTTGCTAATGGTCTCGCACATTGTCTTATATATAGCATGATGCTGACAAATCCGAAAACAAATATGCGCTTTTCCTCTTTTGATAAACAAGCTATAAATAGGTTCTTGGCTTTGGCTCATTTAATGGGTTTTTCTCTCATTTGGCATGCAAACTGAGGTAAGTTGAGTCCTGAATGGGCATGAGAAATGTGAATTGACATTATAACACTATCGAGTTTTGATACCTTTAAAATGGAATAGCTTCTCGTTTAGAGATATCTGTAGTTGTTGTTTTGGATACTTTATAGCTTCAAGGTACTTAAAACAGCTAGAGAATTTGGAGCCTGACAAAACTGGCAAAGTAATTCTGGTATTGAAAGACTGATCTAAGAAATGTTATGGGAATTAAGACACTTGGTTCAAGAGGGATGGTGGCCTTTTTTGTTCAAAATGGTATATATGCTATCTAAAATATAAAAAAATGGGGATACACAAATACCATTCTTATAAGTACTTCTTTTAAAATCTTTGGGGTAACTAAAACCAAAAGACTAAAATACATGAACACTTACTGGTTTTAAGTTTTTAAAAAATTGTAAGATGGACATGGATAACAAGTGATACATACCATTGACACCTGTAAAACACATCCAAGACTAACATATTGTTGTCTTGTTTGGATGGATGAAGGTGAGGACTCTATCCTTTCTCATAATTTTTTTGGCTTAAAGCTATTGTCTGTTAGATAGTGCACTTGCTCCTACCACTTGGGAAGTAATTTTTTATTGGATCACTATCATTGTATACTAGAATGTGGCTTCATTCTCATATGCTACGTACGAAGATAATTCTAAGACTGAGTTGTTTTTATACTAATTTTTGCCTTTTCTCTAAATCCAGCTCTCTTTTGAATGTAAAAGTTCATTTATGTCTTATTGTATAAGTTAAAATAGCTACACACTCCCATGCATAATACTAGCGTTCAACCCCCTAGTCACCCTCTCTATCTCCCTCCATCAATCTTTCTCTTTGGATGGGCAAATGGAGGCCCATAAGGAGTCAAAACCTCTCTCTCTCTCTCTCTCCCCCTCCCCCCCTCTCTCTCTAACTAGGGAATTGTAATTGGAAGCATGCCATAAGAATCCTCTAAACGGATGTAAACGTTATACAATTTTGATAGTTGATCTTTGTTGGTATCTTCTCCAGTAAAGATATGCTCAACTACTTGGCCTTGATCTCTTTATGTGGAAGAAATTATCAAAATAAACAATCCTTCAAGTAACCAATCCCTCTATATGGAAGAAATATTCACGATCTCTATGTCAAAAAGCAATTTCTTATGTAACACAAATGCAAGAGCCTCTGCCCAGAGTAAGTTGTTGAGATTATTATCTGAATATCCAAATTCTAATGGTAATATAATTTTGCACACACCACCTAAGCTCATGAGTCCAAAGCTCCATTGTCAAATAATACTTCTCATTTTCCTCAAAGAAACCACCCTTTGCTTTATTTCAAGCCTAAAAAATATGACCTCAATAAACTTTTGATGAGCCCATGCGCCAAAATAAAGATCACATGATGAACAAGGTGAAGGATCACTTTGGCATTCTAAATCTCAATTCAACACAATAATTTCACCCTCTTTTGGTGTTCACAACCTCACGTCCTTGAGCCAGTAATCAAGAGCATATCAATGTATATTAGGAAACTTCATCTTTGGCTTTCGATAATCTTTCCCTCGCAAGTCTTGCATGTTTACAAACTCTTAACATTGTCACTCTTTTATTATATGGAGTATTTGAAAACGAAAATAGCAAATTCTAGTTAGATAAAGCATTTCTTATTGCGTCTACTCACTTTTTCCTTGAAATGGACGTAGTTACTTTTGGAAGGCTACCAGTTTGTGAGGGAATCTCTCTCTCTCTCTCTCTCTCTCTCTCTCTCTCTCTCTCTCTCTCTCTCGCGCTCTCTCTCATGTTGGTGTCCCATGCAAGGGTGTAACAATTTTTTGATAGGTGCATCTCTCATCTTTTTGTATAGCTTGTTCTCAAGGTGGCAAGAAAGTGATTGTGGATATACTCAGCATCCAACTTTTTAGTGCCTTTTCATTTTGGGTCTATTGGAAACCTGTGTTTGCAAAAAAGAGTTTAGTGTATTTTAATCGGCTAAAATTGTAAAACCCAATCTACATTCCAAGCTTGCCTTCAAGAAATCAATAAATTTTGCAAGTTTTAATGTAAATACTTACAGTTCTTCATATTTTGACCTAAAAACTAAAAGAGACTTATTTGTGCCCTTATTTTATCAAATTACTTCAATTAGGAAAAATAGTATAGGGTGAAAGCATGATAACCTGTCATGCTTTTTCATGTTCCGGACAATGCTAACTAGCACAATTTTGACATATGCTGACTAGTACAATAACTTGAGCTACATCTTCAAGATCTATGACATATGATATATCAATAGAAAGCACTTGAAACAAGGAATCCAAATGTACAACCTCCGACAAATTTTGATATTATTTGTAAAAAATTTACCGGACGCCCGACTTTTCGAAGATGTGCTAACTTGAAATTGCTAACTAGCACAAAAAGCGCGACAGGTTAACATGCTTTCACCCTATAAGTAGATGAATCATTTCTTATCATAAAAATGACTTGCTTTTTTTTGAAAAAATATGTGATTGCTTTTGAAGGGCTACTAGGTTATTGAGAAACTCTCTCTCTCTCTCTCTCTCATGCCGGTGTCCCATGTGAGGGTGTAATAGATTTTTGACAGGTACACTCTCCTCTTCGTGCATAGATTGCGCTCGAAGTGGCTAGAGAGTGACTGTGGATGTATTGAGCATCTAGGTTTTTAGTGCCTCTCATGCCCTTTCATTTTGGGTCTATTGGAGACTTGTGTTTGCAAAAGAAAGGGTTTGGTGTATCTTTAACTGGCTAAAATTGTAAAATTGAGGTTACATTCCTTGAAGAAAATCAATAAAATTTTGCAAGTTTGTGTAATTACAGAGAATCCTTCAAATTTTAACCTAAAATTTGGAAGAGTTTTATTTGTGCCCTTATTTATTGAATTACTTCAATTAGGAAAAATAGTATGTGTAGATGAACCATAGAAATGACTCCCTTTTTCTTAAAGCAATATGTAATTGCTTTTGGTTGGCTGCCAGGTTGTTGGGGAAACTCTCTCTCTCTCTCTCTCTCTCTCTCTCTCTCTCTCTCTCTCTCTCTCTCGTCATTGCTCCATGTGAGGATGTAGCAAATTTTTGACAGGTTCACCCCTCCTTTCGTGACATATTGTCCTTGGGGTGGTGAGAGAGTGATAGTGGATGTACTGAGCTTCGAACACTTCTACATCCATCATGTCCTTCCATTTTGGGGCTATTCAAGGTCCATGCTCACAAAAAATTAGGGTTTAGTGTATTTGTAACTGGATAAATTCACAGAAATTCACGCTAGATTCCAAGCTTGCGTTGAAGAAAACCCAACCAATTTTGCAAGTTTTAGTATTAATATTGGCAATTCTTCAAATTTCAACCTAAAAATCGAAAGAGATTTTATTGTGCCTTTTTATATTTCCAATGTTTGCAACAAAAAAAAAGAATTTAGTATAAGTTTAACTAGCTAAAATGGAAAAATCTTAGCTAGATTCCAAGCTTGCCTTGAAACAAAACTGGAAACATTTTGCAAGTTTTAGCGACAATTTCTCAAATTTTGGCCTAAAATCCAGAAGAGTTTTAATTGTATCCTTTACTTCGAGTACGACCTAGTAAATTGGTTTGGTTGACAAAAATCTTTTTGGCAAGCCATGTTTGAGACCTCACGTGATGCATGCTTATGTTGTCCCACATGAGGCACATATAGTGCCAACCAGAATTTTGCCTAAAATTTAGAAGAATGTTAATTGTGCCCTTCTTTACTTAGAGTATGAAATGTTTTTGGCAAGCCTTGTAAATTGGTATGATTAATAAAAATCTTTTTGGCAATCCATGTTTGAAACCTCACATGCCACATGCTTATGTTGTCCCACATGAGGCACATATAAAGCAATCGGACTCAGAGACTATCTGACTTTGCCTCTTTGGGTGAAGTAGCATGCAACGTGCACGTCCTTCGGGCTAGTAGAATAGCAATGCGTGTAGGTGCTTAGCACAAGGTTTTCAATGATCAAGATTGGCCAACATGTGGAATCATGGAGAGCTTAGTATGTGCTATTCTTAGGTCTTCCTCTCCTTTTGCTTTGTATGGTCCATGGTCCATGTTCATATGGACACGGTGTTCCTTGACATAATGAGATGTCCGTGTGGTGCCACCAATACATGTGCATGGTTATGGGTTAGGATTCCTTGTAAATATCCTTGTGAAGTAGTATGGTCAATTGTGTTTCCTTCTCATGGCAATTTCTTGGCATGAGACTTATATATTGGTAGTGGATTTAACGTAATAACTCTTCTAAGTTTTATATAAATAAATAAAATAACAAATTTGAGGGCTCGTGTGGATTTGTGTAGAAAGAAAAGGGGGGTTTCTTTATGGCATTTAAAATGAAAAGTAGAGCCACTAAATAGAGTCACCCTTCATCAAACTTTTTTTTTTAATGCTTCAACGGCTCATCTCTCTCTCTCTCTCACTCGTGTGGATTTGTGTAGAAAGAAAAGGGGGGTTTCTTTATGGCATTTAAAATGAAAAGTAGAGCCACTAAATAGAGTCACCCTTCATCAAAAAAAATTTTAATGCTTCAAGGGCTCATCTCTTTCTCTCTCTCTCTCTCTCACACACACACACATATGCATGACAGTGTCATACATAAGGATGTATACATTTTCAACAAATGTATTCTTCCTCTCTTTGCAAAGCATGTCCTCGGGGGTGGGGAGAGTGATCTTGGATATGCTAAGCATTTAACGTTCCTATGTCTATCATCCACTTCCATTTTGGGTTTATTCAAAATCATTGTTCACAATAAACCGAGGTTTATTGTATTTTAATGTGCTTAAATTGTAAAATCCTAGATAGCTTCTAAGCTTATGTTTAAGAAAACCAATAAAATTTTGTAAGTTTTAGTATACTATCAATTCTTCAAATTTTGACCTAAAAAACCAAAGAGTTTTTAGTGTATCCCATATTTACTTTAAAATTATTTGATGAAGAAAAAAGATGTGGCACCTCTTTGAGACCTCTCTCTCTCAAGTTTGCCTTGAAGTAAACCAATAAAATTATGCAAGAATCCATATGAAGAGTTCCCTAAATTTTAAACTTTTATGGCCATTGGCCTTCAAAAGACAAAGTTGAGCCACCTTTCAATTGGCTTATTCATATATCAATGGTAGAGTTTAGTGTTCTAGGCATGCAATAAGTCACAACCTATGATCCTTCGTGAAACATCGAAATCCCAGATTCCCACCATCTTATCTGATTCACACAGGTTATTGCAATGCCAAGAATATTCTAAACCTTTCTCACAATCTGTACATATTGATCTCAACATAGTAGCTTTGATAAGTAACAAACACAAAATTCATAAGCTTGCCACCATTTCTCCTTTGTGAATTTGTCTTTGGCACCATCCATTTGATGGATTGTACTCAATCTTTATGGCTATATGGACATGCAGATCCCCGCTTTGCTACAATTTAGTCCATTTTGATTATAACTTAAACTACCGCAAACCTACTTTGCCATATGTTTTCCCTCTTATGTAAAATGCATTGGCCTCACTATTGGCTTGAATATGTCCCCATGCCTCACATGGACCCCTTACATATTGTCAACATATATATTGGGTCTACGTGCGCGTTAAGGGGAATCTCACTAGATCTTCCCCTCTCTCTCCTCTCTCTTCCCTCTGCACCGCGCCAAAAATGGCCCCTCTCTCTCCTCTCTCTTCCCTCTGCGCCCTCCTGTGCTTCGCCATGGCTCGCCGAGCAGGTCCTGCACAACAGCTCGCGCGCCTTCTGTTCAGCCTGCATTCTCACCTCGTCCTCATCATTTGCTGCCCCCCAGGCCCTGCCGCCTCTGCTGCACGCAATGCCCTTCCCCAGGCTCATCCGCCGACCCCTATACGTCGTCCTCATCACCTACAGCCCCCCAGGCCCTGCCGCCTCTGCTGCACACAATGGTCTTCCCCAGGCTCATCCAGCGAGCTTGTTGCTCGCTCATCCCCATCGCTTGCTGTTGTGCGCCCCAGCATTCACCAAGCTTGCAACCTTGCACGCGTTGGACCTACAGCATGCACACATTGTCTCTTTCTCTCTCTCTCCCCCCCCGACTTCCTCGCGTGCAGTCCAAAGACAAACGGTGCCAGAGAAATCAGGCATGCTATGTTCCATCAGTCTCTGTCTCTCTCTCTCTCTCACAGACACACACACACACGTCGGCATCAAGAAATCTGCCTCTCTCTCTTTCTGTCTCTCCTCCAGCTGTCCCGCAATCAACCTTTCCCTTTCTTTTTTATCCTTCACCCAAGAGGGCATCTCACGAGATACCCTCTAATTAGACCTGCTTCAAAATTGGGTAAACATACTGTCATAACCGATAGCGACATCCTTCTTATTCTTTCACATATTGACATAGTGCCATATGAGGTATCTTTTTGGTTAACTTCCTACCTTACCTAATCCCCTATCCCCTTTACTCAATTCTCTCTTATATATACATGAGCTTACTATTATCTTTGAGTTATCTTCCCTTTTCTTGAGATAGTACTACGTGTAGGCACCAAACTTGGTTTTTCACTTAAATATTGAGCTCATAGTCCTTAGTTTTCAAACAATTCCAAATTCTCAAAAGGCACCTCAGATCCCAGCAGCAGCAGCAGCAGAGTCTAAACTCACTCTTCACTACATGAGTTTTTTCTTTTAGGGCTTTCTATACCAACATGGCTCATGGTAACACATAGACACTTTCCTATCTTGCTTCCACTTTTAAGCAGGTGTCTATTTTCTTGGAAAGGTAACATAATTAGTTTCATTTTTCCTTGCGAACTAAATAGTTCCCACTATATTTCTATATTTCAAAACCTTGAGCTTACGCATTCCAATGGAAGATATTTTGTGAGTGTGTAGGAAGGACCTCCTCCGCTCCTAACATCCATCGCGTAGCTAAGCAAGGCGCAAGAAGAGAAACAACCCATGTGACACCACTTGTGTGGTAAGGGAAAAGTTCGAAAAGCATAGTTGCAAGGCCAATCTCGTCGCATGCAGAGGAGAAGTGTTGAAAGGGAACTAACATAACTGCCATGGGGTTGGATGCGAGTGCTCTCTCTCTCTCTCTCTCTCTCTCTCTCTCTCTCTCTCTCTCTCTCTCTCTCTCACACACACACACACACACGCGCGCGCGCGCGCGTGCGAGAGCTGTGGCAATCGAGTTGGGGCGAGGGGCCATAGACTTGGGGCATTGTAATTCTAACTTTTCTTATAAGCCAATTTGCCAACCTCATGCTCCCCTAACCAGTAGTGGCATGGCAATAGCAGAGACAACCGTCTCGATTGTCGATGCCTCAGAGGTTCTACATTTTTGAAAGAAGTGGTGCTTCACCCACATGAGAGAGAGAGAGAGAGAGAGAGAGAGAGAGCACTTTTTGATGAGTAGAAGGCTTCAGGGCTAGAGGATTTCTCAAGCTCAATAAAGAAGTAGTACATATATCAAAATATTGAATTTGAGGGCTAGAGTTTGCCTTTATGGCCTTCAAAAGGAAAAGTAGAGTAACCCTTTAAGTGACACATGGATGCCTCTAAGCTCATCTCTCTCTCTCTCTCTCTCTCTCTCTCTCTCTCTCTCTCTCTCTGTGTGTGTGTGTGTGTGTGTAACACACACACACACACACACACACACCGGTGTCCCATGCAAGGGTGTAGTAGATTTTCAATAGGTGTGCTCGGGGTGGTGAGAGAGTGATCGTGGATGTATTGGGTATTCAACTTTTCTACGTCTGTCATGCTCTTCTATTTTGGGCCTTTTTGAGATTCCAAATGTTTGGAATAAGCAAGGTTGTGTATTTTTACCACTAAAATTGCAAATTTTATGCTAGATTTCAAGCTTGCCAATGAAGAAAATTGACAAAATTTTGCAAGTTTTAGTGTCGATACTACCAATTCTTCAAATTTCAACTTAAAATTCAAAAGCCCGTTTTATTGTGCAATTTTTTATTTTAAGATTTTTTCGATTAGATTTTTTTTTTTGACAGGCCCTATTCGAGAAACACCCCCCCCCCCTGTGTGTGTGTGTGTGTGTGTGTGTGTGTGTGTGTGCGTGCGTGCGTGCACGCTCATGCTGTCCCACATAAGGTGTAGGTAGCGCCAATTGACTCCGAGATCATTCGACTGTGACCTTTTGTGCAAAGCTACAACATGCAATGTGTACATTCTCGAGGATAGATAGGAAAATTATACATGAAGATGCCAAGTGCGAGATTTTAGCTCAACATTATACAATGCGTGAAATATTTGAAAGTTCTATATTTTTTGAAGCGCAAGTATCAATTTCAAGGCTAGAAAGGAAAAGGGAGTTCTTTACGCTCCGCACAATTTACCCTGGGCGCATCCCAATGGGAGCCACATTGGGGGTCATCCGGACCCTCGAATTTGGATTGTTGAGTAAATTCGGGCCAAAAAAGTAAATTCAGGCCAGCAAGTAAATTTGATCTAGTCAAAATTGTCTCAGACCTTGCACATCAAATTCACGACCTACCATATTCAAGGCATGGGCTCTAACCACCACACTCACATGCTTTCACTAAAGATCATGGTACTCCTATGCATTATATTATAAGTGCAGATTGATTTATAAATTTGGGTGTCGATCACATGGTCTACAATGCATGTGTGTCGTGATCTATCACCTCCACCCTTGATCGCATTTAACCATGCACATGCCATATAGTGCTCGATGTTCTTTATGGCCTTCAAAATGAGAAGTAAAGCCACCTTTTACAAAAACAAAAGTAATCACCCTTCAAAATTGAAGGTTGGAGTGAAACTCCATGGCCTTGCTAAAGAGTTTAAATAATATATATAGATATAGTACTAAGTATCAAGACTTTTTGGCAGAACGGAGAAGTAAAAAATAAGTATTTTCATTTTCTACCATCATAGTAGTACCTGCTACTTAGCCTTCACTTTTACATTTCAAACCAAATTGTTTCTTAAGGTTCTTGAAATGAAGGAGAGAGTGACACATGGATGTCCTCTCCTCCCTTGAAAATTCTAAGCTCAATTATATATAGCATAGATAGATAGATGGATGAATGAGATGCTCAATACTCCACTTCATGAAGATATCGCCAGTGTCACATCTATCGAGTGAGGATCTTGAGATGTACAACCTGTCCAAATATGAAAGCATCAAGGGTGAGGCAATAAAGAACGGAATCCATTGGTAGATGTTAATTACCCACGGTAGCTCTTAAACCAATTTTTCGACATATCAAAGACCTTTTCATTCAAGGAGAAGTTGCGAAACACGATAAGAAAAGACACGAGCTTGAGTCAAGCCACACACTTGTAGCAATGCTACCTATGCTTGAAATCAACTTCTTGAATATTCCATACATTTAAGCTTGGAGCATATAATGCATGCAACCCATTGTGCTTCAAGGCATGAAAAGCACTTGGGAGTGGCTACCACTATGAATACAATATAAGCAGGATGGTGCGATGATCAAAACAAGAGTCGCAAGTCTTTGGACTACATAAGAGATTATTAATTGTTAGCCATCAAACCTTGTATCCAAAGTTAAGATCTTTCTGAATCTCGGAGCTCCCTTGGAGGTGTGCTTAACGCATAGTCAAACATTCCAATGGGTCCTAGAAAAGGTCACTAAGTAAGATGAGAAGGTGGGAGTATGTGTTGTTGCCTTTCCCTAGGCACGTCAAAGAGATCGACTCCTTCATAATCCCCTAAATTTCCTTTGTCGGCCTGCTCCTCAAAAAAGCAAAAACTAAATCGAAAGAGTTGTTGAAACCAATTAAAAGGTCTTTATGGAAAAATAACACCAAAGCCTTGAATGGGCAAAATTGGATGTAGTCTCGCTAGACCAATAGAGCAAGGTGGGGTAGGGATCCTCAACCCAACTGTTCATGCGGAGGCCATGTGTGCCAAGTTTGTGGTCTCAATTACGAAACAAAACCAGGCTTGGGATATTATGACCCATGATTTGATGGATCGAGCGAAGCTCTACTCGAAGGGGGGGGGGGGGGGGGGGGGGGGGGGGGGGGGGTGTTTGTGGAAAGGGATTGAAGTTTATGACAAACTTCATGCCCCTCAGTGTACTCACTTGAAGATGAGCGGCACTACGGGAGAAATGGTGTGTAAGAGCAACAATGCAACGGATGTCTTGGAGTGGGGGGAGATTACCAGATACTTTAAGAACTCTATATCACTCTGGTCCCCTTGGCTTTCTCACGTAACTCGACTACTTTTGAATCCTTACTAGTGGGAAATTGCTAGAAAGGTGAAAGAGTGCAACGTCTTACCAACTTATGGGATGAAATCATCCAAAATTGGAGAGAGGCAGACCTGGTGGCTACCCAATTCCACCCTAATGGCACAGAGAGGTTGCTAATCAACGGAGGTTTAGATAGCCTAGGTAGTCTAATAATTCCCATTAGTGCTCCTAACTTTGAGTGGAAAGCATGGCGATGTCCACAGAGTAGCCACTTTCTTAAACCACACCAAGACCATTTACGTAGGCTTGATGCATAGGGTCGACTGATTCACACCCCTTAATAAACAATGGGGCAAGCAAAGGCTAGAGGCTTGGTGCCTAGCGTCTACTAAGAACATATGGAACCCTCACCTTCCCTTGTCCATGAAGACCTTTTTGTGGAAGGTGTTATGGGGGGTCTTGCCAACACGTGTCAAGGTATCAGCACCATTAGGTGATTGGGTTGTAGAACTGCTAAGGAGAACCTGGCCCACTTATTCTTGGGATGCCCGGGAGTTAGAGGATTGGCAAGGAAGGTTGAAAAATGATCCAAATGACTTTAGGATTGGGTTCTCCAAGAATGATCTTCTCTTTGGAGGGAACATAGTTGAAAGCCTGCCGGTCCTCTTCTGCACTGAGATGGTTAGATTATGCTTTCTCACCATGTTTGGAAGGCTTGGAATGGCCGTGTGTTTGCCCACGATCTCTCGGTAACCATATATACAGAGATTATCCAAACTAGCAAGGTTATTTTCCAAGGGATTGCAAAAAACAGACCCTCTCACAAATGGAAGTAGATAACTCTTAGCGTGAGGTGTACGGCATTTTGAGGGTTAATTATCACTCTTCAATAAAAGATATGCGGCCATGGCCCAGATTGATCATGGTGCTTATGTAATGTTTTTCTCATATTAATATAACTTCTCGTATATTGTGAGATTTGCAAAAAAAAAAGGAGATTATTATTTGTGGTTGCATGCTCAAAGAGATGCAAATTCACAATGATATGAGAGGACAAATTCTAAGGCTTCTTCACGCATATCGATTGAGTCATTCTTGTCCCAAGTAGAGCAAGAACTTATTTCCATCATGGTTAAGTATCAAACAAGGTTGGTGTTAGTTTGGAAAAAAAGACACTAGAGCAGCCAAGTGGCCACATGAATACATGTGTCAACAAACTCAGAATACTAGTAAAACGGTGCCGCATTCATCGGTGGCATGGGCCAACAAACTCAGAATACTAGTAAAACGGTGCCGCATTCAGCGGTGGCATGGCCCTCTTACCCTCAAGCCACATGCAGAACAACCCATATCGTTGCACGATGTCTACCATGCCAACCCTTGTGGGTGCAATGTATGCTTAGAGAACACAAGCACATGCATAGGTAGCATCATAGCATCGTACCATAGAGAACATGTACAGAGACACACCCACCTTTAATGTGTGCTACCAGAAGCACCTACAACTCTCTCTCTTCTCCATGGTGGTGAGAACCTGCAGCTCTACTACTCCCTCTGCTCCATATAGTTAGTCCCCAACCTACCTCACATGCATAGAGCCTGGCAGCATCCTCCACTGCTCACCCTCAAAACCCCTCTGCCTGTGCAATGACATTGCCTAGCTCTGCGTATGCGGTTTGTGGGCCACTCACAACCACCCTATGGTGTTGCTTCCACGTCCCCTGCAGGCTATTTTTTTCAAGTTTTTACACTATTTTTCATTATTTTGAAGAGCAATTTCTCCTTTTCCCATTGCTCTCAACCGGAATTTCTGAAATTGAAAACGCCGAGCAATGGAGTGGCTCAAAATTTGGGGTGGCCCAAACTCCAAACACTCTCTCTCTCTCTCTCTCTCTCTCTCTCTCTCTCTCTCTCTCTCTCTCTCTCTCTCTCTCTCTCTCTCTCTCTCTCTCTCTCTCACACACACACACACACACACACACACACACACACACACACACACATGTGTCGTCAGGCTGCATGGAACACTTGCCTGCAGCACGAGCATGCAACACATGTCCGGGCAGGGGGGAGGGGGAATACTTTCCCCCTTTATATATAGTTGCTAACCTGACTTGTGTAAAAATTTAGCAGTTTGCGTCTCAAGAATCTGGTCAAGATTTTATAATTTTAGTCGGTTCAAAATACATTAAACCCCCTTTTTTTTACAGACAATGATTGAAAAGAGGAGTGGAGAAGAAATGTTGACCGAGTGTGCATGAGAAAATGACCAAGTCTCTCTCTTGCGCGCATGCATTGGCCTGAAGCAATTGGAGTGAGCTGCAGGGAACACTCACGTGCAGTAGAAGCGTGCGGCACATGTCGTGGCAAAGGGAGGGGAGGGAGAGTCCTTTCCCCCTTTATATATAGTTGCTAACCTGACATGTGTAGAAATTGAGCAGTTTGCATCTCAAGAATCTAGTCGAGATTTTATAATTTTACCTGGTTAAAAATACATTTAACCTTGTCTTTTATGTGGACAATGATTGAAAGGATGAGTAAAGAAGAAATGATGACCAACTTTGGATGAGAAAATGAGCAAAATGGGGGCTGCTTTCTCTGAGGCTGACGCCAGGTTTGAAAACGACATTGGTACCACAATAATAGTATGATGATAGCTGCTTTTGCACTGAAAGGCGGGATGCTGACCTCTCTGGTCCTCCTCACGATGCATTGACCTATGTGGTCCCAAAGTTCATTCGCCTGAAATCGCCTCACTCACTCCACCACTCAATGCAAGCCGTCCTGCCTAGTTGTAATGATAGCAATGGTCATCATCAATTCTTGTGCGTGGAAAGATAATCTCCGCCACCTCCCTATCTCCAATGCAAAGCACCATTCGTCTGCTTCACTATATGATCTCTCTCTCTCTCTCTCTCTCTCTCTCTCTCTCTCTCTCTCTCTCTCTCTCTCTCTCTCTCTCTCTCTCTCTCTCTCTCGATGAGTTGACCTATGTGGTCCGTAAGTTCATTTGCCTGAAGTCGCCTCACTCACTCCACCACTCAATGCAACCTGGCCTGCCTAGTTGTTATGATAGCAATGGTCATCATCAATTCTTGTTCATGGAAAGACAATCTCGGTCACCTCCCTATCTCCAACGCAAAGAACCAATCGTCTGCTTCAGTGTATGATCTCTCTCTCTCTCTCTCTCTCTCTCTCTCTCTCTCTCTCTCTCTCTCTCTCTCTCTCTCTCTCTCTCTCTCTGCTGTGTGTGTGTGTGTGTGTGTGTGTGTGTGTGTGTGTGTGTGTGTGTGTGTGTGTGTGTGTGTGTGTGTGTGTGTGTGTGAGAGAGAGAGAGAGAGAGAGAGAGTGTGCCTCAGTTTAGCCTTGAGTCAGTTCAAAAATTAAACACCCGGTTGAAGGAAGGGGGAGAAAGAGAAAATCGCCTTGGAAAATTCAAGAAAATAGAGTGAAATTGCAAAAGAATTTCCCTATTTTGAAAAGTTTCCAGGCTAAAGGGAATTCTTATGATCGCAAAATTGTCTTTTTTTTAACGCTGCGAGTCAGAGTCGGAGTCTTCGTGTAGTGGCCCATGCGTATCAATCTCTCTCTCACTCGCATGCAAAAAGCAGACAGGTAACATGCTGCGTTCTCTGTTGGCATGCCTCTCTCTCTCTCTTATACGCATACACACAGCCAGACGACACTGGCAGGAATCACAGGATTCTCTCCCTCCCTCCCTCTCTCTCTCTCTCTCTCTCTCTCTCTCTCTCTCTCTCTCTCTCTCTCTCTCTCTCTCTCATTACCCACGACAGGTCTTAACACTAGAATGGTAACCTAACAGGACATAAAAGTGTCCTTTCAGGGTTTTGGGAAAAAATTCCAAAACCATAGTAGATCCACTCATTTTGAAAAATCCTTTCATGAGCTTATAGTTCAATAACTACTACATATGGAAAAAAATGAGAAACTTGTAATTTTTCTCATCACTTGGTCACTACAAGCCTCCAAAGTTGATGGACCAGTGCATTTTGCCCAAAACAACAATTTCTTACGGTTGATTGCATATAAATAAGAGTGGGGATTTTTGTAGGACATGAGATAAAATGCCCCGTTAACTTCAATGGGTTGGTGACCAAAACATATGGTTGCTTTTACCTCACTAGTTTTTTTCTGGGCAAAAAAAATAGGTACAAAAAAGTTGCATTTTTGCCATTCTGTGGACCTATCATCAAAGTTTATATAGTCACGCTCAATATAGATACTATATACATGTTTTCTTGGTTCCCTTTGGGCCTCTGGATTCAAAAGGAGCCATGGAGCATGTCAAAATGATAATGGATCTCTTAGAATTGGAACCTTGGGGGCAATGATAAAGTGCTAAATACAGCAAACATGAAAAAGCTGGGTTTAGTATTAAGACCTCTAGAAACCCATAGAAACTACTCAATATCTAGCCATGTTTGTAGTCTATGATTAGATATGGTTACTAGCTACAAAATACACACAATTAGCCTAAAAACTAGCAATATTGAGAAAGTTATACTTGCTACTCTAAAATGTATCGTATTCTTCAGCAATCAAAAAACTCAACCATCATCATATACTATGCTATATAGCATATTAGGTCCCCCAAAACTCAAGGAAGCCCCAAAACTCAAGGAAGATTAGCTTTATGTTATGCATTACACTTACACAATCAAAATTGAATTTGGATATCAAGAAAGCCACCAAAAAAAAATCATAAAAGTGCAAATTTTGGCCAAAAAACAGGATTATGCCATTCTTGTAAATTGATCATAACTTTCAATTTTAACACTTAGCTCTCCCTACAAGCATCAAAACATGTTCATGAGAACTATGAAAGCCTAACCTCTAGCCATCTAAACCTCACAAACATGAAGTTAAGAGTGGTATAGTTGTCAAAAATTGAAAAAAAGGCAAAAATTGGACCCGTTTTTTCACACAGTTTAGGTTCAAAAATGTTGTGCAAGAGTAAGGTTAATGGTGAGATCGATACTCCAAAAAAAATGGTAAGTTTTTTTCAGCTCATAAGGCAACTTTGTGGATATATAGCACCTAGAAATTCATTTTCATACTCTTCAAATAATTCAAGCAAAATGGTCACTTAACATGACACAAAAGTGTCCAAGGACATAAAAGTGTCCTGTTACCATTCTAGTGTTAAACCAATTTTTTGACATATCAAAGACCTTTTCATTCAAGAAGAAGTTGTGAAACACAATAAGAAAAGACCTGAGCCTAAGTCAAGATACACACTTGTAGCAATGCTACCTATGCTTGAAATCAACTTCTTGAAGATTCCATACATTTAAGCTTGGAGCATATAGTGCTTGTAACCCAATGTTCCTCAAGGCATGAAAAGCACTTGGGAGTGGCTACCACTATGAATACAATTTAGGTAGAATGGTGCGACAATCAAAACAAGCATGGCAAGTCTCTTGACTACATAAGAGATTATTAATTGTTAGCCATCAAACCTTGTATCCAAAGTTAAGATCTTTCTGAATCTCGGAGCTCCCTTGGGGGTGTACTTAACGCATAGTCAAACATTCCAGTGGGTCCTAGAAAAGGTCAGGAGTAAGATGAGAAGGTGGGCTATGTGTTGTTGCCTTTCCCTAGCCACGTCAAAATAGTCAAAACTAAATGGAAAGAGTTCTTGAAACCAATTAAAAGGTCTTTATGGAAAAATAACACCAAAGCCTTGACCCCTTAGGAGTGGGCAAAATGGGATGTAGTCGCCAAACAAATAGAGCAAGGTGGGGTAGGGATCCTCAACCCGACTGTTCATGCAAAGGCCATGTGTGCCAAGTTTGTGGTCTCAATTATGCAACAAAACCAGGTTTGGGATATTATGACCCATGATTTGATGGATCGAGCGAAGCTCTACTCGAAGGGGGGGGGGGAGGGGAAAGGGATTGAAGTTTATGACAAACTTCTTGCCCCTCAGTGTACTCACTTGAAGATGAGCGGCACTACGGGAGAAATGGTGCGCACGTGCAACAACGCAACGGATGTCTTGGAGTGGGGGGAGATTACCAGATACTTTAAGAACTCTATATCACTCTGGTCCCCTTGGCTCTCTCAAGTAGTTGGGCTACTTTTGAATCCTTACTGGAGGGAAATTGCTAGAAAGGTGAAAGAGTGCAACGTCTTACTAACTTATCGGATGAAATCATCCTAAATTGGAGAGAGGCAGACCTGGTGGATCCCCAATTCCACCCTAATGGCACAAAGAGGTTGCTGATCAATGAAGTTTTAGATAGCCTAGGCAGTTTAATAATTCCCATTAGTGCTCCTAACTTTGAGTGGAAAGCATGGCGATGTCCACAGAGTAGCCACTTTCTTAAACCACACCAAGACCATTTACGTAGGCTTGATGCATAGGGTCGAGTGATTCACGCCCCTGAATAAACAATGGGGCAAGCAAAGGCTAGAGGCTTGGTGACTGGCATCTACTAGGAACATATGGAACCCTCACCTTCCCTTGTCCATGAAGGCCTTTTTGTGGAAGGTGTTATGGGGGGTCTTGCGAACACGTGTCAAGGTATTAGCTCAAGGTATCAACCCCGATAGGTGTTTGGGTTGTAGAACTGCTAAGGAGAACCTGCCGCACCTATTCTTGGGATGCCCGAGAGTTAGAGGATTGGCAAGGAAGGTTGAAAAATGATCCAAATGACTTGAAGATTGGGTTCTCCAAGAATGATCTTCTCTTTGGAGGGAACATAGTTGAAAGCCTGTCGGTCCTCTTCTGCACTGAGATGGTTAGATTCTGATATTCTCACCATGTTTGGAAGACTAGGAATGGCCGTGTGTTTGTCCACGATCTCTCGGGAGCCAGATATACAGAGATCATCCAAACTAGCAAGGTTATTATCCAAGGTGCAAAAAACGGAACCTCTAACAAATGAAAGTAGATAACTCTTAGCGTCAAGTCCACGGCATTTTGAGGGTTAATTGCCAGTCTTCAATAAAATATATGTGGCCATGGCCGAGATTGATCATGGTGCTTATGTAATGGTTTTTCTCATATTAATATAACTTCACATATTGTGAGATTTGCAAAAAAAAAAAAAGGAAAAAGAAAAAAGAGATTATTATTTGTGGTTGCATGCTCAAAGAGATGCAAATTCACAATGATATGTCTTCTTGAGAGGACAAATTCTAAGCCTTCTTCACGCATATCGATTGAGTCATTCTTGTCCCAAGTAGAGCAAGAACTTATTTCCATCATGGTTAAGTATCAAGTTAAGTATCAAACAAGGTTGGTGTTAGTTTGGAAACAAGTGATTAAATCACAAGGCCTGCCTTTCAATTGGATATAATAGAAGAAAACAAGACTTGGTGAAGATGAGGTTATGGGACACTATTGAAGTTTGTATGCTACTATTTAAGTATGTAGAGAGAGGGGGGGGGGGGGGGGGGGGGGGGGGGCTGATTTTTCTTATAGATAGAAAAAGATAATTATTTCTTATTCGATCTCGTGAGATTTGGCAAAACTGAGAGGGATAGAGATGACAAAATGTATAGACTGGCATGAACGTAACTGTGGGAGCAGAGCAGCAGGCAGAGAGGGACAACTTAGGGGCAATGTGCTTCAAAAACACGATTCAAATTTGTTGGGCAGAGGAAAAGGCGCAGAGCAGGGAGCTGAAGGTAGTGGGTGCCAGCTTAGGCTAAGGGTACGACGTTCTAGAGTTATTGTGAAGAATGTCATGGAGTTTGGACCCGAGATAAGAGGGAAATTGCAAGAGACTATTGCAAGGGGCATTATATAAGTCTATCGCAGCTCTATGAGGCAGCACAAGGGCACCACGCTGGCGCACACGACACAGGAGAACAAGACATGAGGAAGGAAATAAAGGAGAACAGGGTGGAGGAGTTGGATGCACATTAACAGTGGAAAGGAGATATTGGGCAGCTGGCTATGGAGTAGCGTTGCAAGCTAAGTAGATGCCGTGGAACAGTACGTCAGGGTGGGTGCACAGGTGTGGGGGGACAGCATGGAGCTCAAAGATGGGAGCCCCAAATTCACGGCAGCTCATGTATATCTCCTACCTGTGATTGCCACAGGTGGAATCTTTCTCACTCTCCGTGCCCACAACATGTAGATGCGCATGCCCACTCCACAATGTAAAATTGTTGGCCAGAGTCGTCAATAAATACAGTTGTTCGTCCACATACAACCTTAAAGAGAAGCATCCCAAAGCTGTACACATCAACTTTCTCTGTCAACTTCATGGAGGATAGGTACCTGTATCATAAAAAAACTCTCGTCATAAGATTACACATGCAAAACCCCATAAGAAATAAGATGCCAAACATGACCAGTAAAAGGCGAATGGTAAGTTCACATACTCTGAATCCATATATCCCATACTTCCTATCAAGGCAGTTGGGGGAGTCCCTCGTTTTGCTTCATCACGGTGTTTCGAGAAATTCCAAAATCTGAGATCTTTGCTTTGAGATGATCATTCAGTAGAATATTGCTACTTTTGATGTCTCTATAAATGATTTGAGGGTTGCATCCATAATGTAAGTAATCAAAATCTGAGCATTTACTCCTAAAAATTCACCTTGAACAAGAAGAAATGGTCACCTTGTGCAGCATCAACCACGATCCTCAACCGTGTGATCCATGATAAAGGTGAAGCCCTTGCATAAGGGCCTGCAAAAGATGGTCCCAAGTTAAACCATACTTGAAGAGGGCTGTTTGTTGATCAGTGCACGGAAAAGAGAGTTGTTTGCTCTTAATACGAGACTCACCATGCAGGCAGTCATACAATGATCCGTTGGACATGAACTCATAAACAAGTACAGGCTTTTCTTCGTTTCAATATCCGACAAAGCCAACAAGATCCTTGTGGTGTATCCTTGATAACAGGTCAACCTCAAGAATTGTACAAAGCGGTTTACATTGCAGCTCACGCAGATCCTCCTCGTGCATGGTTCAATTGATCAAGGTGCATGATAGTCATGCGCAGGGCATCCCAGCCAGCCTTCACTCGGCTCTCCTGTCCCATGTGCTACTTCGAACTACAGCAGGCGATCCTCCTTGCCCACACACCTACCCATGAGAGAGAGAGAGAGAGAGAGAGAGAGAGAGCGAGAGCTGCTCATGGATGCCACCCTCGCCCTCACTGCCCGTAGAAGGAGAGGGAGCTCATCCTCCTCGCGCTGCTCCAGCTCCAGCTGTCGTCCAACCTCCCTGCCCCACCCCCTAGCCTCCTCACTGCTGCACCAGCTGTTGTCGCTACGCTGTCATGCCTCTTTGGACTGTTGTGCGCACGCAAAAGGCAGAGAGAGATGCGTACACACACAGACGAAACTTCCAAAAATGAGGCCCAAGCAAATGCCATAGTATCTCTCGACACTCGAGCTTAGGGCCAGATCACGAGGGGCTTCATCATTTTCTTGCAACGGACTTGCCACAATGAGTGCCCAATGCCCACTAAGTTCTAACGTAGCTACAACAAAAGAATCCTAAAATTTTGTTTCTGTTTTTTAGCCAAAATAGCAAGCCCAGAACAAGACATCTTAATCTTACACACTCTTCATTTAAACGAGTGCCCACTATCTTATTTCAACCAAGTAATATTTTAGGCCTATCAAAAAATGTTTTAAAATACAACTTTATCTTTTTTTTATTTTAGTCATAAAAAAGAGAAAGCATCTCTATAGCCTTTGCCCATTGTGCAGGCCAAAAAAGACGCATAGAGCATCCAAGTCGCCGCATGAATACATGTGTCAACAAACTGAGAATACTAATAAAACGGTGCCGCCTTCGGCAATGGCATGGGCCGTCAAGCCTCGTGCAGAACAGCCCATATCATTGCACAACGTCTACCATGCCAACCCTTGTGGGTGCAGTGCATGCTTAGAGAACGCAAGCACAGACATAGGTAGCACCATAGCAATGTAACGTAGAGAACATCTACAGAGACACACCCACCTTTAATGTGTGCTACCAGAAGCACCTACAACTCTCTCTCTCCTCCATAGTGGTGAGAACCTGCAGTTCTACTACTCCCTGTGCTCCATATAGTTAGTCCCCAACCTACCTCGCATGCATAGCTCTACTATGAAGGCAAGGTGGTTTGCCTACGCACATGCACATCACCAACCTCCTCTTCCTGCATGATACGAGCCCTCTTCCTGTTTGCAATTTGCTGAGACCCTGAGCTCCTCCACCTGTGTAGAAGAGTCACCAAGCTGTCCAAGAAGAGCATCTTGCAAACGGTCTTGTGTTTGTTGTGCCACTTTTCCTTTGTTTGTTGTTGCAAATGCAGGGAATTTCTCAGCAATCAATGCTTCCCGCACACCTGGAGGTACCATCTTGCACTTGCCACAATTATTCGTGCAATTGATGCCAGTTAGATGCATCACAACTCGAGTGATTGTACTCGACAGCGTGAAACCACAGTACTTGCATGACCACTTGTGACAACCTAATCCAGCCTGCCCAGGAGTATTCACAACTTCAATTATATTAGTGTGCTCTTTCCACAAAGGGTTCGTAGGTTTCGGCATGATGAAAACAGCCTGCTGAAAACATGCAAATAATAAGGTCACAGGTGAGAGTCGAGACTCAGAGAGCTCAGAGGACTCGAGGATTTAGTGGATGCTTTGATTGGTGTATTCTCTCGCAGAGAGAGACGAGAGAGAGAAAGAGGGGGGGGGGGGTACCTGTTTCTGCACAGTCTGCAAAAGCCTTTTTGTAACGCTCGGCAGCGAAAAACTCACGCAAATCGATATCCAGAGTCCAGTAGCCTAAAAGGGCTTTAAAAAAAAAAAATTAAAAAAACCACCGTACTGTACGATCCATACGTGTACTGTACGGAAGTACGGACGTACCATACACACGTACGTATTGGTACAACCTTGGTCGTCAAGCTCCAAGCCAACACAAGTGGGTTACCATTTCGACCCTCTTCAATAGGATGAGGTCCCAGCTCCACCCTCCACCTTAGCCTCACCTTCGAAAGCCCATCCTCTCCTCGAGTTCTCCTCCGTCCCTCCCCCCCCCCCCCCGCCTCTCCCATTTCCCTCCGCCGCTCTCCGCCCCCCACTCCTCCATATCCCACTAGCCCCCCTGCTTCCACATCTCCCGTTCCTACCCCGCAGCCGTCCCATGGGGTCGGACCTTCCTCGACTGCTAGGAGATCTCTTGGCAGCGCTTTTGCCATGAGTCGCTTGGCGAGAGAGGGACAGCCTTTCTTGCGAACCCCCCTTTTGGTGCAGACATCTCCCTTTGCAGCAGTTCCTCGTCATAGGTTGGACTTCTTTTAACCGGCTTGGACACTCCAAGCGAGAACTCAATAGCAACACACGAATAGAACTTCATAATCACTGAACTTAACTGGAGAGAGAGAGAGAGAGAGAGAGAGAGTGTTGACATGGCCCGGCGTAGTTCCGTGGCCAAAGGTATTGGCCCCAAACACTGGCGCCCCTTTTCATATTTCTTTTATATCAATGCTTGATCAAAGTACAACTCCCGATGTCACGAAGACGTGGCAGCTGTTAACTATGTCACGAGGACGTGGCAGCTGCTAACCTTAATTGTTGGTTTCTTTCCAATGATTTTTGTTTTATTTTTGAGGCCCTCTTTTTGAAGTTGCAAATGGTCGAACATTGTATGGCCAATGTGAACGGTAGTTTCACCCGCAGACGGGAAGTTGGGAATTCGTATAGTAAGAGGATGTCTAGGCTCAGTTCAAGATCATGTAGGTCCCCCCGTCGCACTTAGCAAGTTGGTGGATACTAGGAAGTGAACTCAATAAAGGCACAAAGCCAAGGTGGAGTCACCAAAGGAAAGTACCCGACAATTGGGCCACATTGCATTTTTGGATGCTGTCCCAATGGGGATAGATGGTCAATCTTCCTCTAATCCTTCGGAAAAGAACTCACAAAATGAATCTAAGGGTAAAGCTAAACATCTGTTAAACCTAAGCTAACCCCGGATGAAAAAGCCGCAAAAGGAATTATAGGAGGATACATAACGGCAGAAGAACAAGTCATTTATGCTAAGGAAGGTCGTTGTTATCAATGTCACCTCAAGGGTCACATTAGAACCGCTTGTCCTAAGATAGCCCTACCTAAAGAACCTAAGGCACCCATAGCAACCACAAGCACTTTTAATGAACCAAATTGAATCTTCTCATGTCTCTGACACACACATTGATGAGTCTCTCATGAAGTGTTATTGTCATGTGAGGGTCAGCGTTTTGTCATATTGTTTGATCCAAGCAGTATGCATGATGTGATTAGTGACTCTCTTGTAGAGAGAGCCCGCCTAGACGTTAGTCCGAAATCTCCTCTCGAGGTGTCTGGCTTCGCTCCCGGTACGGACTCTCTCATCACACAAGAGTGCCTTGATGTGTTATTTACAGTTCAACAAGCTGCTTTCCGTAGGAAATTTGTCGTGTTTCCTCTCTCAGGATGTGATATGCTTTTGGGCATTAGATGGTTTCGTGAGCATAAGCCTCTCATTGATTGGGAGGACAACACTCTCATATTACATGCCAAAAGTGACTCTCCCATAATCATTCGTGCTGAGGAGGGTCTGCATTCTTTGCCTCTCATTTCTCATGTGCAAGCAAAGCGTGAATTACAACGAGGAGCACAAGCGGCATTCATCTATGCCTCTCCAGTTACCTAGAGCATTCAGGCTCCAGACAGGTATTCAACTTTGTTTACAAAGTTTACGCATCTCTTTTTGCAGCATGATCTTCCACCCCGTCTCCCACCCGAGCGGCCGGAGGACCATCGCATCGAGCTTACGGAGGGGGCACAGCCTGTCAGTAAGGCTCCCTACCGTTTGAACAAGACACAAGAAGAAGAGTTAGAGCGGCAACTCGCGGAGTTGGTGGCTAGAGGATTCATACGTCCTAGTGTAAGTCCTTTTGTTGCTCCTATTTTGTTTGCCCGCCAGAAAGATGGTTCATCTCGTTTGTGTATTGATTACAGGGCATTGAACAAGATGACCGTCAAAAACAAGTTTATGATGCCTCGCATTGAGTATATTTGATAAGCTCAATGGGGCAAAGGTCTTCTGTAAGGTCGATCTCAAAAGTGGATACCATCCCTTTTCGAACAGAGCGAGGGCAATGGGAGTATGTAGTCATGCCTTTTGGATTGACAGGTGCCGTGCGTACATTTAACCGTCTCATGGTAGACCGTTTTGGCGATATGGTTGGTATATGTGTGTTCATCTTTCTTAATGATATTCTCATTTTTTCTGTATCGTGGGAACAACATGAAAAGGATGTAGAAAGGGTACTAACCCGTTTGGATGAGTGTCAGCTGTACATTGCAGCTAAGAAATCTGAGTTTTTTCTCACTGAAGTTACTTATCTGGGTTATAACGTTTCTGCAGAAGGCATCAAGCTAGACCCCGCGAAGGTGGAATAGATACGTAATTGGGATTTACCCAAAACTACATATGATGTGCGTTCTTTTCTTGGTTTATGTGAAGCATATAGTTCGCACATAGAGAATTTTTCACACATTGCCGCACCCATGACAGATGTTTTGAAAGAGGTAAAGACTCGCCGACATTGCGTGGATTTACCCGAAGCAACCATTGAGGCTTTTGCAGCTCTCAAGGTTGCGGTGACAAAAGCGTCGTGTCTTATCCTTGCCTCTTGAGATAGCCCCTTTGAGGTATGGACAAATACGAGCAATGTCGCCATAGGCGCTGTGCTTCAGTAGCATGGTCGTCCAGTTGCTTTCCTTAGTCGAAAGCCAATAGTGCAGAAAAGACCTATTCAGTTTATGTAAAAGAACTTTTGTCTGTCATTTACTCTCTTAAGCATTGGAAGCATTTTCTGTATGGTAGAGAGTTCACAGTTCGCGCGGATCACGAAGCCCTCAAGTGGCTCCAGTCTATGCCTAGTGCACATTGGAGTGATCGCCAAGCATGGTGGTCACAATTTTTTGAGCAATTTGAAGGTTTGATTGAGTATCACCTAGAAAAGCTAACCCTATTGCAGATGCGTTAAGTCGCAAAGAATAGATCCTGTCTCTTGAGTCACGATCCACAGTTTGCCTTTCGACAGCATGAAGAACCAGTATGCGGATTTCGAGTTTGGTAAGCAATGGTTGCATGCTCTTGCTTCCCAAGGGCCAAGCAACTGTCTCATTTGTGATGGTTTGTTGTATTTTTGTCACCGCCTATGTGTGTTGCCCTCTCTCACGACAACCATATTGCACGATGCACATGACTCTCTCACGGGTGGGCGTAGGGGAATGAACACCACTCTCGAGAAAATAGAAAGATTCTTTTATTGGCCTGAAATGCGAAAAGATGTGTTTCGTTATGTCACACAATGCACTATTTGTCAAAAAGTAAAAGCTCCTCGAGGTAAGCGGCAAGGCCTCTTGCTTCCGCTGCCTATTTCCGATGGACCTTTTCAAGATATTTCCATGGATTTTGTGACTAACCTTCCACCTAGTTTGCATTCAAGGAACACTCAATGTTTAACAATTGTTGATCGTTTCAGCAAGTTTTGCATATTGATTCCTTGTTAGGCCACGGTCATTGCATAAGATGTAGCACAGTTGTTCATCAAGCATTGGTACCCCCTCTGTGGTTTGCCAAAATCGATTGTTTCAGATAAGGATGTTAAGTTCACGTCCAATTTTTGGCACGCACTCTTTGAAAATTTTGGCACTGAGTTGAATTTTTCATCGACTTTTCATCCACAGTTAGATGGTCAGACAAAGATTTACAATCAATTGCCTTTTGATGTTTTAAAGTCATCCACGGCCTAGGCACTTAGAGTAGTTGCATATCCTCTGGTTGCACACAGCATGATCATCAGCATTACCATTAGAATCCATCATGGGCATTTTATTTTCCCTATTTTAGCCATTTTTCACTTATTATTAATAAGTGACTTTGTTGGGAAACTGGGTAGGGCAAATCTTGCAAGTGACTGTATAAGAAAAGCTAGCGCTAGCACTTTCTGGCAAAAGAGACAGCAGAGACCCAATGTCTGACAGTGCACCTTCTCAGCAAGACCCGTGCAGAACAACTTAGCATTTTTTCAGCCATCAAGAAGCCTAGCGTTTTCAACAATTGCAGATCAGCCCCACCGTTTTGCAGATTGTAGATCAGCCTGGCGTTAGCAGATTGCATCAGACTCCCTAGCCTTTTTGCAGCTTGCAGATCACCTAGCGTTTTGTAGATTCCCGGCGATGGAACATCCATTTACATCAGCCTTTTCAGTTTTCAGTAGTCGGACTCCGCACTGCAGCCCCCAAACCTCGCAGATCTCACCTTCCCGCAGCAGATCCTCGCCGCACGGTCAGATCAGCCAGCATTTGTAGATTCAGCCCGCTATTCGCAGATTTCAGCATCTATGTTTTCAGCACATCGTCATCACATCGTTGTCACCAACATAGAGTCAGAATTCAGCAAATAGAAGATTTGCAGATTTCAGCCCCTAGCGTTTTCAAATTTCAGCCCATCTCGTCGTCGTCGTCGTCGTCATCAACATCGTCAGCAAGTCCATTGCATTTAGACCATTGTACGAGATTTGTGCAATCAATAGCATAGACCTCTCGCCATAGAGAGTGGGGCCCTTGGAGGAGGGTTTGACAACATTCTGGTGTCGTATTCTTCTCTCTCTATCTCTCAGTCTCAGCACCTTCATTCACAATGTTTATCCACTTTGTTTGTGATCATTTGCACTCTCACTAAAGAAACGGAAGGCTCTCCCTTCCGTAAGTAAAAGGAACCCTTGAGCACAATTCGGAGCACTCATCTTGAGCAAAGTTCAACATTCACTTCCGCTGCACCTTACACGAGACCTATGGGACCAACCTTAAAATGGCAGCATGGAATTGTAACGGATCAATGCGCTCTGCAAAGCTCCATACTCTCGTCTGTTTGTTTTGGGTTTATCCCCAGAAAATCCAAATCCAGTCTTCCCTTTCTTTACACGCTCCTTAGACGCTTTGGAACTCTCTGGTAATTTGTCCTCTGCTTGATCCTCTGACGCTTTGTTAGGAAACTTCTCAAGAATGTGCCCCTGCTCTCCATAATCGTCACACTTTCCCTCTTTGTAGTACTCAGCACATTGCTCTATTGACAATTTTGGGCCGGTTGGTTTCTTCTTTTGTTGTTTACCTGACCCTTCTTCTTGTTACCATCAAATGAAGTTTTCCCCTTTTGAGCTGACACTGGCCTATCTGAAGGGTACATTAGTGTGTCAGCATGCATACCAATTCCATGCTTGGCGAGGCCCATAAGTCTTTGAATGGAGTCAAACTTCTTTTGTTGGAAATATCGTCATATCTCCTTAGGTAAATGTCTTCTTTGGCCATCCTCAGATGATTCCAGGTTGTGATGACATCCTCTTCGTATTCTTCTGTAAGCCACGCAAAAGTGAAGACTGGTTTTAATTTGAATTACTTTGTAGGCGCTTCCTAGCGCAACAGTAGTGTGGACCACCATGTCTGGGCATTCCCTTTTAGATAAGATGATGCTCTTTGTACTTTAGAATGTTCTGAAAAACGTTAAAGACAATGTCAAACTGATGTATAAATGCAAGAGCTCTGTGGGTGTCCTTTTATGAGTGCTTGCCCACCGTCTTTAAAATCCTTGGTCTTCCTGCCTTTCTTCTCGAGATGGTCGTACTCGTTCAAACGGTACCAAGTGTCTTTGCTTCTTTCCGAACATTGACTGAATCAGAACTATCAGAGGACGAGGTGTCTTCATCAGAACTGTCAAAATGTTTGCGATGCTTCTAAGATTTCTTATGGGATCTATTCTTCTTGGTTCGCTTGTTCTTCTTGCTCTTTTGAGTCTTTGTCCGCTTCCGGTACTTCCCATCCTCCTTGTTGATGTTGGACGTGAGGTGGGTGTCATGTCCGGAAGACAAGCCTCCTCCCAAGAGAGACAGTATACTCAAAAAAGGAAAGAGGTGCACAGGATAAAGAGTTATTTTAATTGGGGAAACAAAAAAATAACTCTTGGGAGAGTCTCCCCTTATGATTGTTGTAGCCCTCTCTAGGAGAGGTGGTTGTAGCCCTATGGGCAGTTTCATTAACTAATAGAAGGATCTTTTCCTCGAAAAAAAAACAAAAAACTCTCGTACACAAAGCCTCCATGCCAACAAACATGAGTACCAGGATACTAGACACCCAGGATGCATCAGGGAGGGATAGTAGACAACCATGAGCATCAGGATACTAGACAAGTAGGGTGCATCGGGGAGAGATCACAAACATGCAGAGACATCAGCACCACAAACAAGAGAGACTGCCTCGTATCTACCACCGATCCTCAAGCACTCCAATCTAGACTCTACCCCACATTGCCACCACGTGACCATGCTCTATTCTTGTGCTCTGTCCATCCCATCGTTCCAATTCCTCTATTCGGAGTGCCAAATCTGGCTTGTGCAAAGGACCTCTGAAATTAAAGGATTTGTCAGAGCAATCCAAGAGGGAACTCCTTACATGGTATAACCCCATTGGCAATCCTATAAATACAATTGGATGAATCCTAGATTGATTCGCCTATAAAGAAAAGTACAAGTTAGGGGCTCATGGGGGTCATGACACAATAATGGCCTCCATCATGCACACTAATGACTCAGAATTGATTAAATACTACAGCATCTTAAGACCCAATAGTGAGTGTAGAACTAGATATCAATATATGTTACCACCATACACACACGCATGAGCACTTGTAAATACAAATGTCTACATGATGAGCCTTTGTCATGATTCTTAGGAAGAAGGGCAGACTCAGCCAGAATGAAACCTAGAAGTAAAATAAGCAAAAAAATAATAAAACGAAAAGTGGTGTATATGCCCCATCAATTGGTCGCAACTAGGAGAAAAACTTCACCATGCAAAATTTGCATGTCCGCTAGTAAAATTTCTTACACGTACTACCCCTCTTTCCAATGGCCCTCCTCTTCTGTATTTTCCATACGGTAAACGTTTGGTATTGCACCTTTGTGTATACTCACACATTGTAAATTGGTCTCATGAGCCTCTCTGGCTTTCTAAAAACAGTTCATCCCACCACCTGTAAAAGAAAGTGCAAGCTACAAATCATCCATACGACATTAATGGAAAGCCTTTAGAAGATCATAATGAAAATAATTTTTCGATACTTCCGAAGAGGTCATTGGATAGAAAAGTCATACGCTTTTATTGAGGAAATAAAAACAGCACTAGCCTTGTGCCAGAGAACTGTATGCTGGGCTACAGTGAACTTAAGATTAAGAAAGTTACCTGATCTCAACTGAGAAGAGGATAAACCATGCAATATCAAGAAGAAGTGCACACACCAACAAAACTGCATAGGTCCGGCCCAATGCCTGACTTCCACTCTCTATAGCAATTAGAGCAAAAAGTGCTATGGCCAAATTGGCCACTAGAGCTCCAGTATAAGATACCCCCAATGATCCAATCAAAGAGCATGCAACCTGTCAAATAGACATTATATTATATGGTTAGTTATGACTCGACACTGACCATCAAAGAAGAAGCTCCCCACACCTGAAGCATGCGTCACAATCAGACCACGTCAGATGCATTCAAACCTGTCACCTAGCATAGAATCAATTTGTTGAAGCATCTGAATACAAGTCATAATCACTTCACAAACAGGAAAACTTGCACAAGGAATAAAAACAGGAAAACTTTCACAGGGAATGATGGTAGTGGAATGCTCATAATATGATATTGGCTAGTCAGCTTCACAACGTAATATTGGCTCTCACATTTGATCAAATTCCAATAAGGACGCCGCCTTATCTTTTGGTCAAGAGAAGTGTCATGGAGCAGTTTGTGGTTTCGATTGTTTTGAGGCTTTGAGAGTTTGAAATGTTTCAGGGCACAAAACAGAAAACTGGTTTCACATGTGCACTAGACCTGTCATCCTGCTCCCTTGGAAACACCCATAGGATGTCTTCTCCTTATGCCTACTGCACTTTACATCTGCAGATCATGTCCGCCTGCGCTTTTAAAAGTTTCTCCATCTCTAGTAAGGTTTTGTTCCTGTATTATCACTGCTTTTTGTTTTTGGCTGCTTGCCTTTGCCTCTTCTTTGCCTAAGTATTCTAATTTCTTTGTTTTTGTTGTGTGTTTGCTTGGCTGTTGTGCATGTGAGTGGAAACCTGCATGCTTACTACTGTGGTGTCTCTGTGTGTGTGCACGCACGCGCGAAAAACGTGGGGCTTGTACCCTTTGCATAATATAAAAATTTGGCATAGGTCAATACGCTAGAGGAACCCCACGACTTGGTTAAATGCTGGCTAAAAATGTCACTTATTGATAATTAGGCTCATAAATAAGAGGTGCTTCACATGCCTAAGCCAGATGTAATCACTTTCGACAAGGGATCGGACGGAAATACAGAAATAACTACAATCTACACACTTAGCAACACTTTTAGTACTTCAAAACAACAGTAAAAGACAATAAGAGAGAGAATCTACACGAGACACGATGTAAGGTGCAGCGGAAGTGAATGTTGAACTTTGCTCAAGATGAGTGCTCCGAACTGTGCTCAAGGTTCCTTTTTACTTAGGGAAGGGAGAGCCTTCTGTCCTTTATGAGAGAGTGCAAGTGATCACAAACAAAGTGAATAGACACTATGCGTGAAGGTGCTGAGACTGAGAGATAGAGAGAAGAGAATACGACACCAGACAGTTGTAAAACCCTCCTCCAAAGGCCCCTCTCTCTATGGCGAGAGAGGTCTACGCTATTGATTGCACAATCTGATACAAGATGCTGATGCAAGGTATGTCTAGGACGGAATCGACGACGACGATGAGAACGGCGAAGACAATTACTCTGCTGAAAAAACGCTGGTCTTGCTGTTTGTAAAACGCTGACTTGCTGGTCTTCTTAGGCTGAAAAACGCTGATGTCTGCAGCCCCTTTACTTGCTGAATTTGCTGGTATTCCAAAACGCTAACTGCTGCAGGTGTAAACTCTGCTGTAATGGTCCAAAAATGTTGGTCATGGGGCTGAATGCACGGCGGCAGCAGGGCTGAAAAATGCTGTCTAAGGGGACTGAGATCGCCAGGTCTTCAAAGCTGGAAATGCTGACCTGCTGGTGTCCAAACGCTAGCATGGAAAAGCTGAAATCGCCAAGTGGATGGGCTGAAATCGCTGAAGTGGGGGCCTTCAAATGCTGGGCTTCTTGCCAGAAACACCATGCTTGATGGTTCTTGCTTGAGAAGTTGCCTGTTGAGCAATGCTCCTGCTACCTCTTCTCCCAGAAAGTGCTAGCTCCGGTTTCCTTATATATTATCTTATGCAAATTGCCCTACCCAGTTCCCAACAAAAGTCACTTAAAAATAATAAGTGAACAAAAACAGGGAAAATAGGTTTAATGCACTGGAAAATTCCCTGATGGATTCTGATGGTAATGTTGATAATGATGTTGTGTGCAACCGGAGGATATGCATCTAATCTAAGTGTCTGGACATGCACGGTCTGCAAACAGACTCACAAAAGTGCCAGATCACTTCCTATTCTAGACTGACTTGACTGACTGAACCCTGTTCATGTTATAGCTAGTCCACGGACACATAGCGTTGGATGTGTCACGTGACACACGAAGAGGCGGTGTTCCACCCCTAGACGACATCGGCCCAAAGACTAACGCCCCTTTCGGTATTTCTTTATTATTATGTCGTAAAGGTACAAGGTTCTAGGACTCTCCTCTGCTTCTCCTGGCGGTAGAATGCCAGAGAAAGAGACCCCTCATTACATATTTATAGGCCCTTGGCCTCAAACTTAAAAACTACACTTGAAAAGCAGCAAGTCTAAAAGCATTTGGTAAAAAGTCAAGCGCCCATGGGGCTAGTCCGTACATTGTTGCCACACCATCATGCTCTACGCAAGTTTTTTTTGTGTGTGAGAGTGCGTGCTGTAATAAATTAGGCCCCATCAGCGGAACTTTAGAAGTTGTTGGGGATTAGGAATTTTAATCCTAACCCACTTTTATAATTGGGCCACTTGCCGGAACTTCTTAAGTTGGAATTTCTTCTATTCTACTTCTTCTTCTAGGCTTAGGCCCCTTGGTTGGCACCTGCAAAACTCAGAAGTTAGACCACTCGGATGTTCCAGTGCCACGCATAAATGCAAATACCACATAGAGAAACTATCACGGCACAAAGGATTCTAGCTTTGACACAAAGATTGGCATGGACCACCTTTCAAGGGCAAGTGAA
>NC_140933.1:117748315-118235815 GCF_014529385.1 Adiantum capillus-veneris
GAGAGAGAGAGAGAGAGAGAGAGAGAGAGGCCGCCACACCAACACGTAACAACGATGGCTATCACAAGACGGGCACCATGTACCAATAGAAAAGCACAGACTGAACAAACTTTTAGCACTTCAATAACAACTGAACTGAGAGAGAGAGAGAGAGAGAGAGAGATGACACGCGACACGGAGTGGCGGAATTCCACCCTAGAGAGCATTGGCCCCAAACTTTGACTCCCCTTTCGGTATTTCTTTATATTGCATCAGCACACTACAAGCCGGTACTCCGAACCCTACACCTTCTCCCAAAAGTGTGTCAGAGAATGAGCCCTAGCCTCATACTTAAAGTCCCTTGGCCTGAAAAGCAGTTACAGTGAAAAGCTTCAAACTCAAAAGCATCTGGTCCAAAAGCAATGCTCAAAAGCTGCCAGCGCCAATCACGGAAATCTGTAGAACTCCCACATCAGCAATCAACGCAATTTTCGGAACGTCCGTACAGGTCTGCCACGTCATCAGTTGGCTACACAAGCCTTTGTGTGTATGTGTGGATCCTGCTTTATTTTAATTTCTTTATGTCACTTGCGCCCCATCAGACAGGGTCCCATAAGTTGGTAGGACTTCTTCTTCTGTTGTTGCTTATTCTTCTTAGGGTTTAGGCCCCTTGGCCGGCATCTGCAAGTTGGCTCCATTCTTCAGGGCTTGACACATCAACAGTTTGTGACATCCCCCCTTCTTGAAAGAAAGTAATCATCCGCGATTACAGCATATCTGCAAATCAACTCAAGTTAGCTCAAAAATTTCCGAAGGACAATCAGTTTACTCTTTTTGTTAAGGAGTTGGCTTCTCCTTTCGGCTCTTTTGATCAAGGAGTTGGCTTCTCCTTTCGTCGAGATCGGAACGCTTGATATTCTGGCATAGTAAAATTAGCCATCACACCCAGACCGCACTGATCTTCCATGGGTGTCTTGATGCACTAAAATTAGCAATCTTATCCAATTAGGAATATTCAGTGGTTGGCACATCACAATGCAACACAAATGCTCACATATGCATGTTACAAGACACAACGAACAGCGCCGCTAAGTACTCCCCCGAGACAAACGGTCTGCGGTATGAAGCTACTCGACGACTACCTCGTCACTCCCCCATAAATAACCTAAAAAGATCCAGGCCATGAGCTCAGAGGACTGTACAACCAAACACTCCCCAAACCGCAGTCTGCGTCGCTTGGAGGTTCAAGCATACAACCAAACGCTCCCCAAGCATCGGCCTGTGTCGTTCGGAGGTTTTTCTAGCATACAACGGAACACTCCCCAGACATCGGCCTGCGTCGCTTTGAGATTTTCAAACATACAACGAAACGCTCCCCAAGCATCGGCCTGCGTCGTTCCGAGGTTCAAACAATACCAAACCAGTATTTCTTACTACTCCACTCGGGAGTAAAATCAGCAATCAATGAAACCAGTATTAAAGCCAGAGTCAAACATTTCAAATCGGCACCAAAACAGGTTCAAAACAAATACCATCCATTTCAAGCAAATTTCAAACAAGATCACCAAACAAGTTCTCAAACAGAACTCAAACTTAAAAAGCAATCTCGACATGAGTGGAGCTCAAAAAGTCGACTGACTTTCCATCCTGAAACCTGCACCAAGAATTAGGCTTAGGTTCCTTCTATAAGGTGATAGCCAACCGCAGCATGGTCCATCAGCTCTTGAATAGTCGAAACAAGCCTCGACAAGCAATCTTCCTGTGGCGGTGATGGTAGTCCCAAGACATGAGCGGTGAAGACGGGAGCGCACTCGATGTGCGATGAAGTAAGGGTCGGATTGGCTAATAAGTCCGGGATCGGAGCACGAAGATGCTAATAAGCCCCAGATCGGAGTACGAAGATTCTTCAAATAAAATTCCAATAGTCTCTAGTTTGCTCTGTCTGCTCTTTTGTATGCTTTCAGAAAAGCACACACCCTGATGCTCTGATACCACTGTCACAAGACAGGCTGTCACGTGACACATCCAACCCTATGTGTCCGTGGACAAGCTACAGCACAACCAGGGTTCAGTTAGTCAAGTCAGTCTAGAATAAGGAGTGATCTGGCACTTTTGTGAGTCTGTTCGCAGACCGTGCATGACCAGTTACTTAAATTAGATGCATATCCTCTGGTTGCACACAGCATGATCATTAGATTTCCATCAGAACCCATTAAGAGCATTTTTACAGTGCATAGACCTATTTTCCCTATTTTTAACATTTTTCACTTATTATTTTTAAGTGACTTTTGTTGGGAACTACGTAGGGCAATTTTGCTAAGATAATATATAAGCAAACCAAAGCTAGCACTATCTTGCCGAAGAAGAAGGAGAGCATCAGGCTCTCAAGTGCAACAGGCCTCTAAAGACCCTTCTCAGCAAGACGATCCCCCCCACCAACCTGGCGTTTTTGGAGCCCATAAGGCCAGCGTTTTTCAGCCCTGCAGATAGCGTTTTCCAAGCAGCCCATACCAGCATTTTTGTAGCAGCCAACAGCCGGCCATTAGCGTTTTTGAAACCAGCCACTTCAGCGTTTTTGGACTAGCGTTTTGGTGAGCAAGATCAGCGATTTAACATCAGCAAATTCAGCAGTTGAAGAGCCAGCAAAGACAGCGTTTTTGGCATACAGAGAAACAGTAGCAGATCAGCCTTGACTAGAGCAACAGTACCGATTCGAAGCATTCAATTTTCAGCCATAGTCTCGTCCTCATCGTCATCACCGTCGACCTCGACATAGTCCCATTAGATTTGCATCAGCCATTGTACCAGATTGTACAATTAATAGTAGACCACTCTCGCCATCGAGAGTGGGGCCCTTGGAGGAGGGTTTTACAACGTCTCTAGTGTCGTATTCTCTTCTCTCTCTCTCTGTCTCATGCACCTTCACGCACAGTGTCCATTCACTTTGTTTGTGTCCATTGCACTCTCTCACTACGAACGGAAGGCTCTCCCTTCCATAAGTAAAACGAACCTTGAGCACAGTTTGGAGCACTCATCTTGAGCAAAGTTCAACATTCACTTCCGCTACACCTTACATTGGTATCAGAGCTTTGGCAATGTTCTGTATCACTCAAGGAAAGAACCACAAAAAAAAAAATTGCTTGTTGCGGTCGCACATAACCCAAGTTCTCTTGGGCGTGTCGATTCCTAATCGTGTTTTTGAAGAGTGACAGGAAACCCAAGAAAGAAGGGCTTGTCCACCTCTTTTCACTCATTGAGAGCGGACCGTGCACTTAGCGGCCGGCCAATCGACGTGAGGTGGGAAAAAGCAACCTTGGTGTGAACGCAAGGCTGCCAAGGGGTGCGCCCGCGGAAAAGAGCAAAACTCGGGTGAAGAGAAGATCCTTCTCTAACACAAATTGCAAGCGAAAGAACCTCAAGACCCTCAAGAACCCCAAGAACCAAGAGCCCCAAGAACCCAAGTTCCTCATGAACTTAAGAACCCAAGACCACAAGAACCCACGATTTCAGTGAATGGTCATCACTCGAAGCAGAATGGATACTTTGCTTGGAGGTGATGAGCATGAGAGAGGCGAAGAAGAAATTTCCCCACCAGGAGGTTTTTCCGAGCCTCTCCCTTCCCCATCTACGCCAAGGATTGCACTGACTCCTATGAAGGAGTTGCCGCAATTGTTTCTGGACAGGAAGTTAGAACACAAAGAAAGAAGGGCAGCCATAAATCGTGACTACGAAGAAAGAGTGATAGCCATAGAGCGTAAGTACCGCTTGGAAGCCAAAGTTAGAAAAGCAGAAAGAGAAGCAGAAAGAAAGGCCGACTTGGAGCGTGAGTAAGCGCGCTTGGCAACCGAACAAAGCGCCCGACACATGAAAGAGATGTTGCGACTCTTTTCTCAAGTGCAGGCATAGATGCAAGAGATTCGGGAAAAGGAGACTCTCTCAGTCTCTTCTTCTCCAAAGCATGACACACAGGATTTGAATGATAATGATGAGCATGATGATTTGGATGACACTGACAAGCGTGATGATTTGCATGATGACCACGATGTGATTTCTCACAAGCATGATGATTTGTATGATCAAGATGTGATTGTTCACCAGGATGATGGTTTAGTTGATGCTTTTTCTAGCGAAGCTAACCTCGTTGCAGATTCGATCGATCATGAAGAATCGATCTTGGCTTTCAAGTCCAGGTCCGCAGCAAACCCCCAAGCAGTTTCAATCAAACAGGAAGAACCGATCTTGGCTCTTGAGTCAAGGTCCAAAGAACCCTTATAGGAAGTACTATGTGTTCGAATGATTAGTCAGCACGCAGTGATCGAGTGTTTCATTCGTGATCGTTTCTTGTATTTCAGTCGACATCTTTATGTGATCCCTTTTCCTAGGCATGACATATCGTAGGTTCAACACGTTTCACTCATGAATGAGCACGGATGTATGCAGATTGTTCATGGAAAGCTGAAACGTTTGCATTCAAGGAAGTCACATTCCATATCTATTCCTTGGCATGACACAGTCGTAGAAAGAGCACAAGAAAGTATGAGCACCAAGCATGGACATTTCCATTGTGAATTGCCACAGTTGATTGATTTAGATCAAAAAGAAAAGATTCGATCTCATTGTTTGCATGTGTTGGAGGAATGGGTTGGCACTCCGTCTATTTGTTATCTACATTGCATGCACAGTCTTTAGAGAAGATGAGATTTTTTCCAATCACTTTACATGGAATGGGTATGTTCGTGTTTTTGTGTTGGAAGTGGTTTCAAGAATTTTCAACCTCGAAGAAGGTAGACGCATGACTATGGACGAAGTTGAAGCATTGAAGGAGCTACAAAAGACTTTGTGTCACTTTCGGCGTGGCCCAAAGAAGCAAGCGTTGCAGATCTTTATGAAGTTCAAGTATCGCACGACCCACATCTCAGCGTGGGCCGGCGAAGAGTCCTTTCGAGGATTCCGGATGTTGTTGGCGATCTCCCTCGATGCCATACAGTTCGGTACCAGTACCTCACTTTGAAAAGGAGGGGATGTCACGTGACACATCCAACCCTATGTGTCCATGGACAAGCTACAGCACGACCAGGGTTCGGTCAGTCTAGAATACGAAGTGATCTGGCACTTTTGTGAATCTGTTCGCAGACCTTGCATGATCAGTCACTTAAATTAGATGCATATCCAGCATGATCATCAGATTTCCATCAGAACCCATCAAGAGCATTTTTACAGTGCATAGACCTATTTTTCCTATTTTTCACTTATTATTTTTAAATGACTTTTGTTGGGAACTAGGTAGGGCAATTTTGCTAAGATAATATATAAGCAAACCAAAGCTAGCACTATCTGGCAGAAGAAGAAGGAGAGCATCAGGCACTCAAGTGCAACAGGCCTCTGGAGACCCTTCTCAGCAAGACGATCCCCCCCCCACCACCAACCTAGCGTTTTTGGAGCCCAAAAGCCAATGTTTTTCAGCCCTGCAGATAGCGTTTTTCAAGCAGCTTAGACCAGCGTTTTTGTAGCAGCCAACAGCCAGCCATTAGCGTTTTTGAAACCAGCCACTTCAACATTTTTGGACAGCGTTTTGGTGAGCAAGATCAGCGATTTAACATCAGCAAATTCAGCAGTTGAAGAGCCAGCAAAGACAGCGTTTTTGGCATACAGAGACACAATAGCAAATCAGCCCCGACTAGAGCAACAGTATCGATTCGAAGCATTCAGTTTTCAGCCATAGTCTCGTCCTCGTCATCATCCCCATTAGATTCGCATCAGCCATTGTACCAGATTGTGCAATCAATAGTAGACCACTCTCGCCATCGAGAGTGGGGCCCTTGGAGGAGGGTTTTACGTCGTCTCTGGTGTCGTATTCTCTTCTCTCTCTCTCAATCTCATGCACCTTCACGCACAGTGTCCATTCACTTTGTTTGTGTCCATTGCACTCTCTCACTACGAACGGAAGGCTCTCCCTTCCATAAGGAAAAGGAACCTTGAAACAGTATCGATTCGAAGCATTCAGTTTTCAGCCATAGTCTCGTTCTCGTCATCATCACCGTCGACCTCGACATAGTCCCATTAGATTTGCATCAGCCATTGTACCAGATTGTGCAATCAATAGTAGACCACTCTCGCCATCGAGAGTGGGGCCCTTGGAGGAGGGTTTTACGTCGTCTCTGGTGTCGTATTCTCTTCTCTCTCTCTCTCTCAGTCTCATGCACCTTCACGCACAGTGTCCATTCACTTTGTTTGTGTCCATTGCACTCTCTCAGTACGAACGGAAGGCTCTCCCTTCCATAAGGAAAAGGAACCTTGCAACAGTATCGATTCGAAGCATTCAGTTTTCAGCCATAGTCTCGTTCTTGTCATCATCACCGCCAGCCTCGACATAGTCCCATTAGATTTGCATAAGCCATTGTACCAGATTGTGCAATCAATAGTAGACCACTCTCGCCATCGAGAGTGGGGCCCTTGGAGGAGGGTTTTACGTCGTCTCTAGTGTCTTATTCTCTTCTCCCTCTCTCAGTCTCATGCACCTTCACGCACAGTGTCCATTCACTTTGTTTGTGTCCATTGCACTCTCTCACTACGAACGGAAGGCTCTCCCTTCCATAAGGAAAAGGAACCTTGAGCACAGTTCGGAGCACTCATCTTGAGCAAAGTTCAACATTTACTTCCGTTGCACCTTACACGGGCACCACATGCCAATAAAAAAGAACAGACTGAACAGAATTTTAGCACTTCAATAACAACTGAACTAAGAGAGAGAGAGAGAGAGAGAGAGAGAGAGAGAGAGAGAGAGAGAGACGACACGGGACACGGAGTGGCGAAATTCCACCTAAGAGAGTATTGGCCCCAAACCTTGGCGCCCCTTTCGGTATTTCTTTATATTGCATCAACACACTGCAAGCCGATACTCCGAACCCTGCACCTTCTCCCAAAAGTGTGTCAGCGTAAATCATGGAAAGCCCAAAAGCAGCTGGTCCAAAAGCTGCCAGCGTAAATCATGGAAAGCCGTACAACTGCCACGTCAGCAGTCAACGCAATTTTCGGAACGTCCATACAGGTTTACCATATCATCAGTTGGTTGCGCAAGCCTTTGTGAGTGTGTGTGTGTGGATCTTGCTTTATTTTAATTCCTCTATGTCACCTGGGCCCCATCGGGGACGGGGTCCCACAAGTTGGTAGGACTTCTTCTTCTGTTGTTTCTTGTTCTTCTTAGGGTTTAGGCCCCTTGGCCGAGATCTGCAAGTTGGATCCATTCTTCAGGGCTTGACACGTCAGCAGTTTGTGACAATGGCCTTGCCCTTTAGTTGTGGATGACAACGATTTTAATTTTTAAACAACTCCGAGTGGACACGTTATGGGATACGTTTCGCGAAAGGTGGTTAGTGACATCACCAAGACGCACTACTATGGGATGCGTTTGGCAGATGGCAATGATAGATGGGCTTAGAATAAATGGTCGCAGTGTTAGAGTCGTGCAACAAAAGGCTACAGCAAGCAGCTCCGCCTGCATGCAACACCATCCCGTCAATACGAGAGAGAGAGAGAGAAGCGTCCATCTGCACGTGATGAGCTCATCTTGCTTTTCTGCTTTCTCAGCTGAGCGTGCTCCTATAGGGAAGCTTCCCCTCATAGCTACCCTTATTAGGAGGAGCACTCAATCAAAAAGAGTGATATAGTGATTTTGTGGGCTGGGGAACCTTCCTGCCCCCTTCCTTCTCATTGCTACTCTTACTATCCCATCCATCTCAGATCCAAACACCTTCTGCCCTTTTCCAACTAATCTTGCTTGCTACCCATCATTGCTTTGAGCCAATCACTCCTACACCCACATTCAAAACTTTCATTCTGGTCACAAGCTACCTCTCCTTGCATCCATGGCTTACTCAACCAGTTGAGCTACCCCCTCGCCTTCGACCGCATCAGAGGCCCCTGGAGCCCCAACAAGGACGCTACCCTCCAGCTTGCCATTGATCAATTGGACCCCAAGAATTGTTCACTCATCTGTAAACGCATCCATGGCCGCTCCGGCAAGTCTTGTCGCCTCTGCTGGTGCATCACTTTATCAAACTCTGCTCTCGAGTGTGGCAACAATTGCACTATCAGAATCTTTAATAGGTATGAGTAGGTTCGAGGGGATTGTGAAAGATAGCGGCGGCGCAGAGTGGAATTCCAACGGTTCTTGATGGCATTGTCAGTGCGGCCGGGCAAGAGGCGTGCAATGGTGGCCCAGCGATTGCCATGCCAAGCATGGGCGGCGAGAATGGCATCGTCCTCAGCAGGTGAGAAAGTTCGGTGTTGCACATCGGGGCTGAGCTACTTTGTTGCATAGCTGCCTTCTTCTTCAAATCGACTGTCGAACCCTCTGCCATCGCTTACCTGTAGCCTCATCTCTCTCTCTCTCTCTCTCTCTCTCTCTCTCTCTCTCTCTCTCTCTCTCTCTCTCTCTCTCTCTCTCTCTCTCTTTTGGAAAAAGTCAGGGCTGTATATTACTGAGTACAATATAATTCCCAGCGGATGCCAAAACAGCCTATCACGTGGGGTGTACAAGCTGAATGTAAGGATGAGAGCCACTACAGTGACAACTCGATTAGAACAATCTCATGGTGGTCGGTGTGATGAGTGGAGGAGAAACCACCGAGGAGGGGCATAATGCCACGTAATCTGGCCACCTGTAAGTGTGAAGAAGAGTGTGGATCGGGCCCAACGCCGAAGGAAGGCAAATCGGCGAGCCTCGGCTACTCGAGATGTACCTGAGGAAGAATCCCACTGCCAAATCAGGGTGTAAATGATGTCCAGCCAAATGGCAGTGAGGGTATCCTGAAGGAGCTGTGGAGCCGCACTTAGAATGTGAAGACAACGAGCTCTCCAAACATTCCATAGTGTAATTCTAGTGATGACTGAAAAAACTTCATCACGTGTCTAAGAATCCCCCTGCCAAGCAATCTGTGGTAGCATAGCCAAAGTCCCTCGCCGATAACCAATCGAGGTAAGCATAAAGGCTGGATCTGTGTCTGAGCCCTCGTAGAAAAGATGCGGGCCGGGCATCGGCATCAACCATGAGACACATCCCCAAGTGAGAAATCCATGCTGAAAACCTGCTTTGCTAAGTAGAAAGCAAACTACAAGCCACACTACATGGGAAGCTGAGCATGACCAAAGACAGTGTGCAGGTGACTCAAGTAGTCGCAAAGGACAGCGAGTACATAACGGATCATGACCCATAGTAGCTAGCCAAGTCCCAACTGGAAGTCCCGCATGTGCAATCATCCACATGAAAAAAGAAATACGACGAGCCGCATGTAAATCCCAGATGGCGGACCAAAACTGCTGCAGATAGGCATGGGAGAGGCCTGAATGTAACCAGAAACACATAAGAGTGGGCTGCTCTGGTTGCTGTCTCATCAATGCTAACCTTCCAATCCTGACAGTGTACTCAAAGAATGATACAGGTGCACCGTTGAGGTCAGAGTGAGGCCAATGCCACTCGCTTGGGTCCCAATAAAGCTGAGATAGGGCACGACCCTCCCACACCCAAAGCTTCCAAAGTGCAGCATCAGCGGAAGCGAGACGGGGGTCAACACAACGACGCTTCCCGCGGGAGCCAACTACTCGTATGGCCTCCCATCGAGCGCCGGGGGAGACAAGGTGCGGAGAGGTGGCATCATATGTCAATCTAGCATGAATCCCCTGAGAGTAGTCAGTATCAATTGTGAACAGCATGGTGTCTAAACGAACTAATAAGAGAGTGCTCTGAGCAAAGAGGCCTTCCCAGCCACAATGGGGAGGCATCTGAACCGTGCCTCGCATGACTGCATCCCACTGTGAAGGAACGGCGAAATCAATCTCAAGCAGTGTGTCTGTCACCCCGCGACCAATGTCATAATGTTCTGCCACAAAATCTGCATCCAGCATACGTGTCTCATGAAACAACCACATAGAGGCAGCAAGGCCAGTGTCCCAAGCAGCCCAATCAATGTGAGTCCTCTCTCCAAGCTGACGGGGTGGATTAACCGAAGAATCAAGAATTGCAGCATTCCAAACGAGAGGCTGGCGCTCAATCTCCTCACGACATGAGGGAGGTGAGCGTATGATAGCCCGTCGCATGGAAACCCAAATCTGAAGGAGCGATCGGATGAAGGGTGAGAGGGTGGTGGTGGACAAGGGGGCATCCGTAAAGAGAAAACGATACCCTGTATGCCAAGTATGACCATCTCTAGTGCCGAGTCATGGAGTCACTGTGCAAAGAGCGGCCTGAAGAAGCATCTTCCAAGGTTCTTGGCCAGGAAAAAGACCCCGAACAATAAGCTTGGTAAGAAGGGTGTGGCTCTGTAACTCTGGATCAATAATGCCAAGGCCTCCCTCTGACCTAGGACGAATAATCGTGGACCAGCGAACTCGAGCACGAGTATCAGTAGTCCCATCTGTGCCACTCCATAAAAAGTTCCGCACTAGTCGGCGGAGCTGAGCTATCACACCAGAATGTAACATCCAACAAGAGGCCGTATACCATACTGTAGCCAGAATGACCTGGTTGGCGACCAATGCACGGCCAGCCAACGACAGATGACGTGAAGACCAATGGCATAGCTTCCTGCGAATAGACTATAGTACAGGTGCAAACTGTTGCTATGAGGAAACATCAAATCCAACCTGACCCGGCTGCAGCCATGTGAAACCATCAGCTACCCCCCAAGTAGGTATGTCACCACTGCCAACCAGTAACCCATAGGATTTATGCCAGTTAATGCGTGCACCACTGGAAATGCAAAAAACCTCTAGGGCCTCCCGCATGGCGTCAAGAGCATTGCGTCAAGAGCAGTTGGCAAATAGCGCAACATTAGCATAGTGTCATCAGCAAACTCCTGATCGATAAGGTCTGGAGCTGTAGGTACTTGCATGGTCAAGCCACGAAATGCATGACTTTGAGCACGAAGAAAGTCGTACATAGTCTCCCCTACAAACAGATACAGATATGCTGCTAAAGGACATCCCTGACGGACAGAACGAGAAAGCTCAAAACTGCGACTGACACGGCCACCAATAGTAATAGCATTGCTGGCAGTCTTGAAGATAGCAAAAATGCCAAAGATCCATCTCGAAGGGAAACCCATCCTGGCTAAAGATCCTTTGAGAAAGTCCCACTCAACACGATTGTATGCTTTCTCGAAGTCAAGGATGAAAAAAGCGAGAGGTTCAGAAGATGATCTAGCCCACTCTACTGCCTCATAAAAAGTGAAGATATTATCGAGGATGCATCGATCCATGACAAAGCCTGTCTGAGAAGTATGAATAATATCTGGTAAGAACAGTCGCAAGCGATGGCTGATAAGTAACGCTAATATCTTATAGACCGAAGGGAGTAGGGTAATCGGTCTCCACTGTCGGAGCTGAGTGGTGTCACCCCCCTTCGGAATAAGAGATATGAGACCTGAACAAAGATCCGAATGCATATATCCTGATGCAAAGATGTCCTGACAACCGCGAAGCAGTGGTATATGCAATACATCCCAATATGTCAAAAAGAAAGCTCTAGTGAGGCCATCCTCTCTTGGACAAGAGGATGGATCAAGACTCTCTATAGCACCATGGAGCTCTGCAAGTGTGAAGGGTGCCAACAAGATCTCTGCCATAGTGTCTGTACAACGGTGTCGAGTGTGATGCCAGATCTGCTCACGGGCAAGTAAAACCTCAGTAGTGCATACATCAGCAGTGAACAATGTCTCAAAATAATCTGCAGACATATCAAGAATAACATCAGGATGCATATGCAGTGTCCCCTGAGCATCGCACAAAGTCTGAAGGGTGGTGCCAGGAGGGCGCTCTTTATGCGCAGCGAAGAAGTCTTTATTCATTCGATCAGCTTTAGCTATCCAATGAGATACTGAAGCATGATGAGTGAACTCAGACCTAGCCTCATGTACGCGACGAATCTCCTCTGTGAGCTCTGTCTGTCTAGCAGCGAGATAAGCATCCTGAGGCCACTCCTCAAGCAAGTGCTGAGTGGAACCAAGAGGGATGTGAAGATCAGACTCGCGTACTCTCAACTGACGATGAATAATAGCAGTCTAATCATGGCAGTAAATACTAGACTGAGTAATGCAATGAGCAAGAAACTCTCCAGGGGGTCCACAATAAGAAGCATCCGTGGACCATAAGTCACGAATCTGCTGCTGAAATACTTGAGTGGTGAGAACACTATCAGGGATGCGGCAGCCTCGTCTCTGTGCAGAGGATCTAGTGAAAGAGATAAACAATGAGATGGGTAAATGGTCTGAAAGGTTGGTCCCTCTCCAAATAGTAGTAAATCCGCCTAGAGCTGCTGCCCAAGGGCCAATGTGAAAACGATCAAGTCGCTCTAATAATCTCCCCTGCTGTCTCTGAAACCCCCAAGAGTAATGAAGTGTAGCAGGGTGGTGACCAAAAGAGGGTATGTGCCATGCGTCAACACCTTGAATAGCTAGAAGAAATCGATCCCAAGCTGGCTGCTCATCGGGAGAAATGGATGATAGAACTGGAGGTGTGATGGCTCGCCAATCAGAGTCGCTCTCAACATTGTTGAAATGGCCTCCAACAACCCAAGAGTCTACAGCAGGTAGAATAGCAGCCAAGGAGGACCAAAAAGTAGCCCTCTCCCGAGGAGTAGTGGGTGCACAGACTGACATAAAACCAATGATAGATTCCCGAATCCGAATAGAAACATAAACTGCTCTGCCAGCGACAAGGGTGCCATGCTGCTGAACTGAGGCCAAGTAACGTGGCCCCACTGAGATGCATACACCGCAACTCTGTCCATGAAGGCCCAGAGCAGGCTCCCAAAAAGTGCAGGCGCCCGAGGGCATGAGATTGACAAAGGGAGTGGCAATCTTATGCTCCTGTACTAGTAATATATCCACAGTGCCCACTACATGAGCGTGGAAATCTCTGCGAAGTAAAAGCTTACGGGAACCTTTTACCCAAGAAGTCTGTAAACCATTAGCATTCCAAGAAACTACATGTAAATCCATAGACTGCATGAAAGAGTTTGTAGAGCATCTGACTAACTGCGCATCTTCTTGGAGGCAGCTGGGCCATCCAAGGGGTGAGCTTCAGGCGGTAGGAAAGCAACCCGCAAGCCCTCTCTAAGATATGGTGTCTCATTGCACCAACTGCGGACCTCAGCTTGTTTAAATTGCATTACCAATGTTGCAGCTTTGACACCCCAAATGCGCATAGACATAGGAAGCACCACATCTGAGGATACATGAATGACCATAGGCAATGAATAGCAAGCATAAACATCACTCCACTCCATAGCACCAATACATGAAGGGTAGTGAGGAGACAAAACATCAGGAGCGGAAGTAGACAACCATAAATGAAGCTGAGCCACTCTCTCTCTCTCTCTCTCTCTCTCTCTCTCTCTCTATATATATATATATATATATATATATATATATATATATATATATATATATATATATATGCTCGATTAGCACTAGAGTCTTCGCGATAGCTAGCATTGCAGGGAGATAGATCATGTTGGTATGCAAAGATGGCATCTTGGTTTCAGTTACATGGCTTTAGTATGGATCGGCTACCCCCATTTCAGTACTCTCTGGATGCACCCTCCATCTCCCTCACTAGGGCAGAGATTACCAGGCTCATCAGACAGGACTTGATACAGTTGGATACGAAGAGGACATGGATACAGCCTACACATTAGTTGGGTACGAAGATGGATTTCTATAGAGAGCATCTTCTCCAGCTTACGGAGGATGGTTTTGTGATCAGGCCAGGATACATGGATACTCAACTATCCCACGAGATACAATGTGCTATTGGTCAGATACTCAAATCCTCACATCAGCTAGAGATCGAGACGGGCAGATTTAGAGGAGTACCCGCTGAGTCCAGGATTTGTCAGGTGTGCTAGATAGAGCCCGAGACAAAGCTACATTACATATGTCACTGCCCAGTATACTATGAGTACAAGGCTGTTTTCACTGTCTATTCAGAGAGGGTTTTGGACCACTTTCTAGAGTCATGAGATACCAGGATCACAGATGCCTCGGATTATACTTACTGGAGAGTCGCAACACAGAGAGGACCTCTTGAAGAGCAGCACAATGAGAGAGATCCAGCGACAGCGGCTGTCGGAAGATTACAGATTTCTTTCAGTCTCCGATAGAGGAGTTTGAGCAGTCCCCCAGAGCATAGCAGCGCCAGAGGCATACTACTTGATCGGGTGATAGAGTAGGGGCGGTCCCGTCGCCCACAGATGAGGGGGCCTCTCGACATCTACGCAGAATGCGACAAAGTATCCATACCATACTGGCACGACATTAGGAGCCGTCTCGACAGAGTGCTTACTTGGAGAACATTGAACCTCTACTGCCTTTTGACATTGATGTATATGTATACCTTCATAAGTTCAAAACAGTCTAAACTCACGAATTATAAGAGGGAATAAAGCACTCATAAAACTACAAAAGCAAGGGACACGAAAAGAATCAGAAAAAAAAAACTAAGTCAGTTTATTTGCCTCTACTGTCAAAGAGCTCCATTGTATATGTATATGATGCCTCTTCTGTCAGAGAGCTCCATTGTATCAGCTCACCTTTGTATCAGCTTTCACCCCACCCCTACCCACTATTTTCTTTTCAATTCTTTGTACTTTTTGTACCCAGACCTGGTATTAGATTCACCACATGTAACCTTTTGGTCTCATAGGTCATTTTGGCCTTTTGAAGATATTAATATTACATTTCATTTCATTTCATTTTCATCGCTCGCTCTCTCTCTCTCTCTTTCACAACTCCCCCAGGCACAATATTTTGCGCACCTTATTCGCTAAGCTACGAGGGACAGCTTGTACTTGTGAAAGCTACAACCTCTTTTCCATGACTGTGGCTACTGTTGACATCGAGCATATGAATGCTTGTGAGGGTCTAGACTCTCCTCTCACACAAGCGGGTAGCAGCAAACTACCCTTGAATCAACAGCTTCGGCCAGCAGCATCCTCCACCTACAAAGCTGGAAGCATCCACAATACTGCAGTCCCAACCAGTTATGTAGCCCATTGCCGCACGAGGGTTCTTGCCTTCTGCTGTCCCACAGCTTCCTCTTTGGTGTGGTAGTCTACCAAACCGGGGCCATCAAACGGACCAAGATCCCGGTGTATTCAGCATAAGTCAACGAGCAACAGATGGCCAGCTCTACCTCTACCTCCACGGGCTGTACAGTTGGAGCCAAGCTAACCACAGGATGTGCCATAGTATACCTCATATGTGAGTAGTAACTATTTACAATATCGCAGAGAATGTGTTGAAGGTGTAGTGGCCATTATATGGCCAGCGTCATGGGCTACTTGGTGACATAGTTACCCGGAACACGGAACGGGAACGGCGACGCGATCCCCGCGGAACGGGGGAACGGCTAGGGGTCCGGAACGGGAACAGCGCGGAACGGGAGGTATAAAAAACACCCCAAATAGTGCATTTTTTAGCTCCTTGCGTTTAAATACAAGGAGTACTAGAGTGCTTTGACTCTAATACTCACAAAAAACTCGTTTTGAAGACCATTCAACCTTGCTATGACTAGATGATGAGAGAGAGAGAGAGAGAGAGAGGGAGAGAGGGAGAGAGACTCGAGAGAGTGAGAGGGAGAGGGAGAGATTTGAGAGAGTGGGAGGGAGAGGAAGAGAGCTTGAAGGCTTGAAGCCTTGAGCCTTGAGAGGGAGAGATCTTGAGAGTGTGAGAGGGAGAGAGCTTGAGCCTTGAGGATTAGCTTGTGGAGAGAAAGGGGGAGGGGGGTGCATTTTATGAGTCCTTGAGGCCTTGCACACTTCAAAAGAAGCCCAAACATTTACTTCAATTTTTTCAATTTTTGCCAAATTTGTTTGTAGCCGTTGGCCGTTCCAGGGGCGTTCCGGAACGTTCCGGGGGCGTTCTGGAACGGTTTCGGACGGCCATTCCAGTTTGAACTGGCCACCCGAACGTCAGACGTTCCGGGACGTTTCGAAACGTTCGGAGGGAACTGCCTCCCGGAACGCCGAAACGAGTGGCTAGGGGGCGTTCCCCGGTAACTCTGCTTGGTAGCTCAAAGAAAGAAAGGGAGCTGTGCAAGCTAGATGCTGCGCGAAACAGTCCAACACTAAATGATCAGCTTCACAATCCTCACATCCCTAGAGATCGAGACAGGCAGATTTAGAGGAGTACCCTTTGAGTCCAGGATTTGTCACGTGGTGCCAAATAGAGCCACAGATAGAGCTTACATTACAAGTCACTGCCCAGTATACTATGAGAATAGAGGCCGCTATTCACCGTCTATTCAAAACAGGGTTTTTGGCCACTTTTCCAGCTGCTCGTGCTCCTCAAACGAATCATTAATGTACTCGTCCTTTAGTGTGAGGAGATCACTCTCATGAAACAACTCTGGGGTCTTGTAAAAAAGGATGGAGTAAAGCAGCCATCCCATGAATAGGACGGCTCATAAACTTCCACCTACTCTCTATAAAGAATAGGATATCATCTCGCATCTCGCTCAAGAAAATCAGCAATGATCACACTCAATTTAGCAATGAATACATGGCCTAGATGTAAAAAGAATGGCATGCAAAAATCTGACACTCACCGCTCCTGAGTCAAGGCTTGGCATGCCATGATGTGGCTCTTCATCTGCATGAAGAGATGGTAGACAAGGCCTAATGTCGAGCCCTCCATGTCCGTGACTCGTAGCAAGACATACATTGGCTGCAAAGCCACTATCAAGGTATGGACCTCTGTCAAAAAGACTCATCCAACACACGCCTCTGAATGGCTTTGGTGTTCTCACTGTTTGCACGAGCCATGTTTCTCCACTTTGGGTCCACAACTGTTTGCAACAGTGGATCCCTCACCTTGGAGAGTCTTTGCAACACCAAATACATATATGCAAACCTGGTCTTGGAGGGCCGCACCATATCAAGGGTACTATGGCTACGAAAGATGGCTAAGGCCTGATGCTTCTTTCGGAAGAATGTGGTCAATCTAGTAGCCTCTGAAATTGTTGGCTGCACCCAAGGCAATTTGCCTATGTCCTCAACCAACAAATCTAAACAATGGGCTGCACATGGAGTCCAAAATTGTGAGGAAACTGTGCCGTTACCATTTCTCCCACAGCTTTGCAGTTGGCTGCATTATCTGTGACAACTTGAACCACATTCTCTTTACCAACGTCATTGATGGCCCTTGAAATATGCTCAAAAATGAATTCACCTGTGATCTTATCTCCTGCCTTTCCTGCATCCACAGTACGCAAGAAATATGTACCAAGACAAGAAGACACAAGTATGTTAATGATGTATTGCCTGCGTACATCACTCCATCCATCAGAGATGATGGTGCATCCAAATTGCTGTCATCCAGCCTTAACAGGCACCAGTGCCTTATCTATCAAAACCTTCTGCTCCTCCAATGCTGTGGTGCGCATCTTTTTGTAATCGAGGCCATACCATGTATCTGTGGCACCAGCACCTACCTGGCAATGGACCTCACCATCCTCTTCCATTGTTCAGTCTTCAAGACATTGAAACTGATGTTGCACTCAATGAGAGTGCGAGCAATCTCCATCTCAGCCACTTTCTGACTTGACCAACGTTAATTAAGCAATGTCGACTAAAGAGTACTTAACCCTAGGAAGGCTAGTCGGGGTCTAAGGACTAGTAATCTTTTCACTTATACCACTTAAGTGTGATCAACATAAAATACAAGGAAGTTTGTGCTATTTGCTTTCTTTTTTTTTTTCTATTTCCTTTTTGTTATAGGTGCTACAATTAGCTGGGGGACTCGAGGTCTCAAATACCGGCAGCTGCGAGACTCGAGGTCTTAAACACCAGCTTAACACATGGACTTCCACAACACAAGTCACACTTAGGTGGAATAAGATAGAGAGAACTATATCCTCATAGCTTAAAACATTACTAAAGTTACTATAATTAATAGACTATTTAGGAATTAAAGTCAGCAATTAAGTGGCCTAGTTTAGCTTAAGCTCCTAATAACTACTTAAAGCCAACTAATAGACCAAACTCAAAGAGAAGAACAAGGTACTAGAAGTTTGAAAAAATTATAGCATCTAAATTGGCAATGTCACAACTTCATAAATTTTATGCATTGTTAGAATTCAAATGACAAGATGCAAACATGTAAATGTGGAAGCATAGATAAAAGGAAGTAGTACACCTGATATAATGGAGAACATTCATTGTAACATGTAAACATCCATCGTCGTTGTCCTTCAAAGGCATCCTTATGTAGTGACAAACTGCACAATAATCACCACCAAACATCCACCTTCCAGAGGCACATCAAAGGGAAAAGGTACCAACATTTATTGAACACAATTAAAAAACCTAAGGAACCCTAACCTAATTATTTGCACTCTCCCTAGAGAGTCAAGGGAATAGGATATTGTAGAGATTGGGGGGAAATCCTAAGGCTAAAGGGCCCCTATCCTCGTTGTCGAGAAAAACAAAGTCATCATCTGTGAGACCATATGTGTCATCCGTGTAATCATGTAAATCTTCTTCATCATCAGAGGCACCAATGTTTACTAAGAAGGTCATTGGACTCCTATAGTCATCTTGGTCAAAAGGGTAGGCTTGTGCAATAATGGGAGAGACACTCTCTACTAAGTATGGACCAGTCGTGATCAAGAGACATATCAGCCATTCTAACTCCTTGAAATTCCTCTCACATGCTAGCGAACCTACCAAATCCCATTGACAGGCAAGCACCGGAAAGACCATGTGAAACACTTGTGAAACGTAATGAGGGTACCTCTCAACCTAGGCAGGAGTGGATGACTCTAGCGTACTAGCCATATCTGTACACACAGATAGATGATGGTCAGAGTGCAAATATTACAAGGGTTGTGTCAAAAGGTCATGTTCTTGTGCATAATGTGTTTTTATGATTTTGTGTTATGTATAGAACTTGTAAGTTTTCAGATTATTGTTAAGTGCCTCTTGCTCTTTTACTTTTTTATCTTGTTTTTGTGAGTATAAGGCTATATATATACATTCCCTAAGATTGGAAGATTCAGAGGTCAGGGAGGAAGGTTGAGAGGGAATCAAGTGAATGATGGATGTCAGCAAACACTCCCCCCTTCCTTGGGTAGATCATACCTTTTGGAATAATGTCGTCACCTTTTGAAACCAATTGTTCCAAATTGTTATGGGTGAAGGCTTTAACCAATAGTTTTCGACCGCCCTATGCATTTCATCTAGTTGCAAGGGTGGTAAGGTACTCTCCCATGATTTTATTTGCAATGTTGTTATAGGTGGTGAACTTACAACGGGAGGTACAAACTCTTCCTGGTTTGTATGGATATGTACAATGGTAGGTGGAGGTTGTGAGGAACCTTCTATTTCCGTATAGGAACTACATGAAGAGCAAGAAGCTTCATTTGACTTCCCTATTCCTGAGCTAGGTGGAACAAATCGTTCTTTCTTTGGTACCCAAACTAGCTCTGGATTGGGTGTGTAACATTCCGTGATTTTTTCTTTTTCGCAATCTTCAATTTATTTTGGAGCCACAGGATTGGGCTCACATGGGCCAGATGACAAGTAAGAGCACAATTTACGTTTTGGCACCCATATTAGATCATTTCTTTCATAGTAGCCTTGGGCTTCCAATAGTTCTTTAGGAATCCAACACAACATTTCTTTACATTTCTTGGGGCGAGTGGGACGTCTCTTACCAGGCTCCTATTTTTTAGCACTATACTAGGCTCTTGTCTTTTAGCACTAGCTATGGTCGCTAAAGAAGCTTTAGGGACCTACTTGTATGTTTTCTTTGTTATATTGGGATGGGTCTTGTGTGTCTCAAGCTTATTTCAACTACATCAATTGAAGCTCTAGAGAGTTGGGCTATGGGAACATATGGTTCAACCTTTTGGACATGCAGTGTTTTGGGTTTTATTTCCTTAAGAGGCAATATCTCAGGGACTATGGCTTGAGTGGCAGGGCTAAAGGTTGGTTTCTGTGTTGTCACACCTCTAATCTCCCAATCAATAGTCCATTTGGTGGCTATGATCCACGTGTGTCCTATGTTTATATTACCCTCCATACTTCTAGCAGGCATAACCAAAAAGTCTTGAGCTACAATCCCATTGTCATAACTGACAGAAGTGTGCTGCAGTTTTTTTCTTGTTGACACCCTTGGCTTGGATAATACTCTCAGATAGAGGTGGCTTTCCCAACTGACACCACACCCCATATGATAGTAGATTATATTTAGCACTTGTATCCTATAGCACTTTTGCATAGGTGCTGTTTAGCTCAATAGGGTATCATAGAGGTGTGTCAGAGTCCAACCAATCCTCATCGGTTTCAACGTGGAATGCATGTGTAACTCCAAGGTTAGCCTCTCGTGGCCGTCTTATGCGTTGTTGTCGCTCCTTAGCCTCATTAAAGGATTAGAGTATATTTTAAATTTGCTCCGATGAGGAATCGAATGGTTTCAACTCCATCAAGAGTCTCCACACGAATGGTTCCTTGTGGGGTGATCTCACATACTCTATATGGTCCTTTTCCCACATATTTCAACTTTTTCTTTTTGTTACGCACTCCATACATTAGGACTTTATCACCAACATTGATATCTTTTTCCTTTAGATGACGATCAAACCATTTCTTCCTTCAATCTTTCTCCACAAGTGCATTTTGCATAGCCAATTGCCTTTATTCATCTAACCTTTCAAGGATATATCAGCGCTCAACTAAAGGGTTACCATCCCAACCTTCTTGAGGAGCTAGTTGAAGACTAGGAATGATAAACTCGCATGGCATGACTGCTTCTTGGCCATACACCATCATAAACGGTGTGCAATTAATGGCAACTTTGTATGCAATACGATAAGCCCATAGAGCTGATGTAAGCTTTAAATCCCAATCTATACGATGAGCTTCAATTGTCTTTGTCAAAGTGGAGATGATAGTTTTGTTGGTACTCTCAGCTTGGCCATTTTCTTGTGGATGATAAGGCGTGGACTTATGGTGAGCTATCATGAAGTTGGTAGAGAGTTCTTTTATCACTCCATTTATAAAATGAGTACCATTGTCGCTCACAACCTCAAAGGGACAACCAAATCGTGTAATAATGTTCTCAAAGAGAAATTGGCAGTTGACCTCGCGTCAGTCTTACGTGTCGCCCTAGCTTCCGCCCACTTTGTCACATAGTCAGTGGAAACGATAATATATCGAGATTGAGTGCTACGAGTTGCCGGACTAATTGCGCTTACAAAGTCCAACCCCCATTTTTCAAATGATTGAGTCACTTTAACAGGATGTAAAGGCATCTTATCCTTTCGTTACGTGATACAGTAACGTTGGCTTTCATCACAACCTTTTGCAAAAAGTGATGCATCCTTGATAAGGTAGGCCACCAATAGCCTGATTGCAACACCTTTCTAGCAGTTAGTTCCCCTAAGAAATGTCCTTCGGCTATACCCATGTGGACTTCTTGCAGTATGTATAAATACTCATCCTCACGAGCACAATGTCTAAGAATATCATCCTTCCCTAGCCTGTAGAGAGTTCCTGCAATGAGAGAGTAAGGTTCACATTCTTTTAATAGTTTTCGAGCTATGTCCTTACGAAGCTCTTTGGGTGGAAAACCGTTGACTAGAAAGTTCACAATCTTCTCACTCCATTCAGGTATGGTTTTGTCTAGGAATAGAGAAGTATCGGGCAATCTATCATCAACTCCAGTAGGGGCTTCACCATTGGGTATGCGAGACAAATGATCCACCATGACATGTCTTTTACCAGGTCTCACCACAACGATAAAATCAAACTCAAGGAGAATTAACAACCATCATGTAATTCTTCCCGTGAAACAAGGTTTATTTATTGATACGACAAGGCTTGATGATCAACATAGAAAACAAACTTGTTGGCCAGAAGGTAGTAGCGAAATTTCTTCACTGCATAAATCATACCTAAACCTTCTCGCTCTATAGTGGTGTAGTTTCTCTCCGCTACATTCAATTGACGACTTGCAAAGCTAATGGGGTAGTCCAATTTATGTTCTCCTGGTTGAGCTAGAATACACCCAATAGCAAAGTTCGATGCATCAATATGCACATTGAAAACTACATTTCAATCGAGCACTTGTAGAATAGGAGCGCTAGTCAAGGTCTTTTTCAATGACTCATAAGCATGGTCACACTCTGCGGTCCAGTGGAACTCAATAAGAAGTTTGTACAATGGATGAGCTATCTTGGCAAAGTTTAAAATATACCGTCGTTAATAAGCAACATGGCCTATGAACCTTTGAACTCCTTTATAGTTAGTAGGTGGTGGCAATTCAGCAATGGCTATAATTTTGCTCTCATCTATGGAAATCCCATTTTTGGACACTATATGTCCTGAAATGACTCCATGTTTAACCCAAAATCGACATTTAAAAGGGTTTAAGGAGATGCAATACAATCTGTACTTCTCAAACACTTTTTGTAAGCATGATAGTGTTCTATCTAAGAGGAATAAACACAAAGGTCATCTAAGAAAGCTTCGCGAAACTCCCTTAAATATTCTCTAAAAGCAGTGTCTATTAATCTTTGAAAGGAGCAGGGGCATTGGTTAAGCCAAAATCCATAACACAAAATGCAAACACTCCAAATTTGGTTATAAAGGCTATTTTAGCTTGGTCCTCTAGCACAATTTTGATTTGATTGTAGCCAGAGTACCCATCTAGAAAGCTATAAGCTTCCTTCCCTGCAACTCTTTCAAGCACATGTTCTGAATATGGCAAGGGGTAATGGTCCCTCCTAGTGGCGACATTATTCTTCTTGAGATCCACGCACACTCTGAGTTTCCTATTCTTTTTTGGCACAATCACTATTGGAGACACCCATTCTGAGTGCTCAATAGGATATATGAATCCACATTTCACAATCTTTTCAATCTCTTCTTGAACAATCTTTGCATATGTAGGATTCATTGGGTAGGGTCGTTGCTGAATTGGTTTAGCCATGCTATTCATGGGGATTGTGTGCTGCACCACAAAAGGTGGAACACCTTTCATATCATGATATGTCCAAGAAAATATATCCATGAATTCCTTGAGAAGTTCTCTAAGTACACACTCTTCAGTCTCTGTCAGATCTTAGGCAATGAAAACAGGTTTGGACTCTTCTCCTGGATCTGCTAGCTCTATTTCCTTTAACTATCACTGGACCATTATAGACTCCATTGCTTCCATTGATAGGTTTTCTTTGAGCCTTTGTATACACAACCTTACGTTCCTCTTTGGTGTAGGATTTAAAATGGTCAGGGGCAGGGTGTAAGTCTGTGGGGTCCTATTGTTCTGTGGACTGTGATTTCACTTCCGATTCCTTTTGTTGTTGAGCTAACTCTCGATTTTTTCGTTTCCTTACAGTACGGCTCAACTTTGGCTTCTCTATAGCCTCTAGTTGTGTGATGTCAATGGGTTGTGGGCTACACCACATAACACTTTGAAGGTATTCACCCCAGTTATCTACCAAATTCCGATGAGCATCACATGCCCCTATATATTTAATCCATTCTGCGGTGTATTTCTTTTCATTTATTCTAGCACGCACATTTTCTCGATATCGTCGCCTCTTATATCTCTTACTCTTCTTGTCTAATTTTTTATTACATCCAATCTCTAGTGAAGAGTCACTAGATGAATTGCTACTTGTGTCTTCAGCTCCCTTGGACAGATTATCATCTAGGGTACCAATAGGGCCTGAATGGTTTTTCCCCACATTTGCACTAAGATTTAACTCAGATTCTTCGTCCTTAGAGCCAATTTCAATTGATGATTCTGACCCCAAGTCGTGTGGGCTATAGTCTTGTGAGATGCTACTGGTTCCAATGCCAATCAAACCTTCATTTTGTAGGTCATTAGAAGCTATATGCATTGCTTCTAGCATATTTAAGGATACGAGTGTGGCATTTAATCCCTCGCAGGTGTTACGCAGGTCGTCCCCCTATTTTTCCAAGTGTCTATGGTTGCTGCTAGGTGGACCCAATCCACATTGTCTGACTCAGTCATCCCAGGTAGTACATCCATATAAGGAGAGTCTTCCCCAACATCACATGTAACAATATTTCAATGGGGCCGAGTGAACTGTGGTGTCAAATCTATGATCAATTATAAACCTGTTTCCTAGAGGATGTGCTCGACCAGTTACAAGATCCACTCGAATGATAGAATCTTGGAACTGCAAGTAGACATGGTTTTTAGACCAGTCATGCACCATTTCGCTTCCCTCATGAAAGGACGTCCTAAGATCATCTCAGATGCCATACTGTGCTTGGAGAAATCCATAACAATGAAGGTAATTCTTATTTTATGTCCAAAGACCTTGATCTTGAGATCTTCTAGCATCCCAATAGGTTTAACATTAGACCCATTGGCCATCTTTACTACTATGGTGTGGTCCCAAGGTGAGGTCTTCCCATATTTCCCAGCAATTTTTAGTCACAATGCTAACCCCAGTGCCACCATCAAAGATTCCCTTCACAGTTAATCCCTTAGTAGTGAGTGGTATGGTTGCATTGGATTCATCACCTCAAAGTATTGTCCCAACTTATTAACAAGTATTTCTACAACAAGGTTCTCATCTAGGTTGGGTTGTGTATCTATGTGTTCCTCCTCTATTGGCATCTCCCTAGCTACATCCATCTGTGCAAATTGTGGTAGCCTGACCTTCAGTTCTCCATTGAGGAAAGCTCGAAGAGCTAAGAATAGCTTAGGGTCTCCATATAGTTTGGACATGATGGTGGTTCTGACTTCTAAAGCCATGAAAACCATCAATTTGGCAATATTTAACGGCATCTTTTGGGCTTCAGTCCCTTGACGTGGGGAAGATGGGATCTCCATTTCTTTGATAGGATCAGGTAATCCCTCTGTAAACATTCTTTCCAACAAGAAGTGAGTACACCCACTTTCCCATGACTTTAAGTCACTTTCTTCTTGGATGACACTAGGTATGGCTAAGGGTCTATGGACTTGGTGAGGTTGTTTTTGAGTAGGGAACATTGTGTCTGTAATCTGGATCTACCTAGGTAGTGGCTCTAGATCCCTTTGGGTATCTTCTACCAAACTCCTTAATTGCTTGACTCGCTCGATCTCCTCTATAGGGTTTGGATAAGTTCCTATCTTTTTCTTGGATCCTGGCCATTGTGGCTCATGACGATCTTCCTTGTTGGTTTCTTTCTTAGTGGTCATTTTAATCCCCATGGTTTCACCTGAATCAGAATCCTCTTCAGCGTCGTTCATATATACGGGGTCGTCACCAGTTCCTATGTTGGTCTTTGAACTGGGGTTTGACTTCGCTGCATTTTGCGATCTCTTCCTTTGTGTTTTCTTATTCTTTTGAGATTGGAAAATTGATGTCGTGTCTCTTTCTTCAAGAATATAATTTTGTTTTTGGAACATCGATTGTGTGAGTACATTTACTGGTACCACAGGTATACTTTGTGATGGCTCCTCAGTAACCTCAATCAAGTTTAATGGCGTGATCTTCGACGCGTTTGGATTATTTGGACATTGGGCAATCAAACAATCTATGACATATCAATTACACATGAGTATTGGCATGGTAGACGTGCTTGCTTGATTGGTTTGCATTAGTGTGGCGTTCTTTTGTAGCCTAATAGGACACTCGGCCACACGATGTGAACCTCCACAATCATAGCATTGAAGAGGTGGTCTCTTAGCAATGTAATCATATTTTGGCCTCTTGCAGCAAGAGAAACTACTTCATAGACAGGTTTGACTTATCCCCAATAGTCCTCCATGTAGTATTGTGGACTTTCTTCAAGCGCATCAATCCCATAGGCAATATTAGGGTCTATATCTTCCTCACAGCCTTCCAAACAAGCAATAGTTGACTCACAACCCATGTGATTCACAAAAGTGATTCTCGGATGTGGTGGTTGCAGTCCTAGCACTGGAGGTGGTAAGGGTGTTGTTTGAACAACATTTTGGGCCCTAGGAGCCATGTGTTGTGACGTTTGTTCAAGAGGTGGGGCCGACATCAATGCGGGCACTCTAGGTGTGTTTGTCCATGCTAAGGTTGGTCTATTGGCCATCACGCGCTTAAATACTATGCAATCCTTAGCTTGATGCCCATACCTCCCACCACAGGCATTGCAATTCCCATTGAATTTTACTCTAAAAGTAGGGCATTCACTGGTACTATGTGGACAATAGCATACTGAGCACCATTGTTGCTCCCTTCTTGGATACATATGATTGTTTTGTGGAGCACGGTTGTCTCTAAGACTCTCTTGAATGGCCTTGGTGAGATCCGCTAAAGTCATCTCAGATATCTTTGGCTCCTTAGCAATAGGCTTTAGGGTCATTGGTTGATGCCCCGATGCTTGCGAGCTAGTAGATTTAGGCTCAACACACACTCTTTATCCTTGAATCATTAAATTATCCTCCAATTGGATCGCATTGGTGGTGACCGCTTCCCAAGTGATGATACCTCTTACGACTAGGCCGTTGTAGATATCCTCATGTCGTAATCCCCTAATGGATCTATCAAGAAATTGATTATTATTGAAGCTCTCATTTGGATTACAACGAGAATTCAAATGCTTTAACACTAGGTTGGTAATGGGACACTTTTATGTCCTGTTAAGTGACCATTTTCCTTGAATTATGTCAAGAGTTTCAAAATGGATTTTGAGGTGCTATCTATCTAGAAAGTTGTCTCATGAGCTGAAAAAAACTCGACTTTTTTTTGGAATATCAATTCCATCTTTAACATTGTCCTTGCACAACATTTCATAACCTAAACTGTGAGAAAAAACGGGTCCTGTTTTTGGCTTTTTTCAACTTTTTACAACTATACCACTCTAGAATTCATGTTTGTGAGGTCTATAATGCTAGAGAACTATCTTTAGTAGTCCTCAACATGTACTGATGCTTCTAGGGAGAAATAAATATTAAAGTTGTAAGTTATAACCAAATTACAAAAATGGTCAAATCTTGTTTTTTAGCCAATTTTAGTTCTTCTATGATTTTTTTGGTGGATTTCATGATATCCAAATGCATTTTTTATTTTCTATGTCGCATATTGTAACATAAAGCTAACATTCCTTGAGTTTTGGGGCACCTATTACCCTATTTTGCATAGTACACAACGATGGTTGATTTTTTCAATTATAGAAGAAAACGAAACATTCTAGTATATCAAGTATAGCTTTTTCAATATTGTTAGTTTCTTGTGACAACTACATGCATTTTGTAGGTAGTAACCATATCTAGTCATAAGGATCAAATTTGGCTAGATATTGAATAGTTTCTATGGGATTCTACAACTCATAATGTTGAACCCAGTTTTTTCATGTTTGCTGTATTTAACACTTCATCTTTGTCCCCAAGATTCCCCTTGGTAAAAGATGTATTATTCTTTTGACATGCTCCATGGATCCTTATGAACATAAAGGACAATAGGGAACTAAGAAAACATGCATATATTATTTGTATTGAGCGTGGCTATAGAAACTTTGATGATATGTTTGTAGAATGGTAAAAATTCAACTTTTTTGTACCTATTTATTTTGGCAAAACAAAAAATAGTGAGTGAGAAGCAATCATATGTTCTAATCACCAACCCATTGAAGTTAACTAGGGAATTTATCTCAAGTCCTACAAAAATCCTAAATCTTATTTTTATGCAACAAAACATAAGAAATGACTGTTTTGATGAAAATGCACTGGTCCATCAACTTGGGAGGCTTGGTGTGACCAAAAGATGAGAAATATTACAAGTTTCTTATTTTTTCCATGTGTAGTAGGCCTCGAACTATAACCTCATGAAAGGATTTTACAAAATGAGTGGATCTACTATGGTTTTGGAGGTTTTTTTCAAAACCCTGAAAGGACACTTTTATGTCCTGTTAGGTTACCAACCTAGTGTTAAGTGACTAATAAAGTCTCTCACCAACTCTCCTTCCTCTCGTTGGGCTTTCTGGAGCTGAGAGGCTACACCCCAAAGCACTCCCTTTTGTATGTATTCTTTCAAGAACAGTCTCCTAAGAGTAGGGTAAATCGTTTTTTCTTCCACCCTTAGGTCCTATACAATTTCCTTGCCTTCCCACTTAAGGTTAGACTTAAAGCATTACTCTTATGCAGGTCATTGTGTTCTCCTGGAGAATCACATATTTGTTCAAACACTTCGATATGCTTTCGCACATCCCCGTCTCCACTAAATTTTTGTGTGAGTTTGGCTATTTGTACTGCCTTACTTCTAGGTTCTCTATGAGGCGTGTTACGCATATTCTCACCAATAGATCGACCGATAGCTTGAGCAAATGTTACCAAGTCACCTAAATGAACAGGCACCGTGGGTGAAGGCACTCCAGAGACTACAGGTGGAGTAGGTATTTGCATTGGGCTTGGCGCATAGGAAGCCCTTGGGTTCCTATGCACCGTATCAAACTTGGGTTCCAAGTTTGATACGGTGTTGTGCTATGTGGTGGCCCAAAGTTCATATGTGTGGCCCTAGGCATAGCAGGCGTTGGATGTGACATGCTAATCCTAGCCGGTATGGTCTCATTGAAATAAGAGCTTGGGTATTGTGGTTGTGGAGCATAGGTTGTTGAAACAATGGGAGGGGTAGGGGCTACATGAGTACGAGGAACCATAGGTGTATACGATTGGTACACACTTGTAGGAACTGTTGCACGCATTGAGCTACCATGTAGCGGTGCTTTACTAACAAATGAGGTCCATGGCGTGTTTCTTGGCATGTCCATCATTGGGGTAGGCATGGTAGCCGTGGTGTCATCAAGGGAAAGATGAGCTAGACTTGGAAAATTAAAGCTATCACTTGTGGGCTCAGATTGCACTGAGACCCGTGGCTAAACAACATATGGAGGTTCCATCGGACTTACCGAGGGAGTTTCCATTTGCGATAAGGTCAGTTGTTTAGCCTTCCCTGTATCCAAGAATCTCATGAGATCCCTTGAAGGCATGTGGATCCCCTTGTTCTGTCTCTCTAGCTCAATGACCCTATGGATGACCTCACAAACTCTTTGTTGTTGATCCTCCACACTAGTAGCACCCGTTGTGGATTGTAGGACATCTAAACAACCCACGTGACAGGTGTGACCTGTGTATAGGTTGGTTAGAGTTTCCGTTTGTAGTTCCTATTCCCAGTTCTCATTTAAGAACGCTCCATCTAAGATTGAGGTGCTATGGGTGTCCTTTGAACTAGATGCAATGTGGCTCTCTATGGGTTGACCCTTAGTGGTCGCTAATTTAGGAGCACTCGTTGCTCTCCTAGCAAGGATATTGACATAGGAGCTTTCTCTTTTAACTCTCTTCGTTGATCCGTCTTGCGTAAGCTCTCAGTTCCTTTTCCCTCGCTGCAAGGATATACCGCTGAACTTCTTGTACTTCGGCAAGGCTTCTACCATCAAGTAATATAACCTCGGAGGGGAATAGCTCTGAAGAGTCAGGGGGTGCAAGTGAATGGAGTATTCACATGCACACTTTCTAAGGGCATAGGGTCTACGTTGGTCATGAATGGCGAATTTACTTCCCCACCCCCTCATTTACATCGTTAGCTCCATGTTCGGAGCGAGTGGCTCTACTAAAGTTTTCCTTCAAGCGGCTAAGCACGCTCGGCCCGGACCGTGGGCCCATGGCATGCATGTCTTGGCTTGAGCTATCAGGATTAGGCATTGGGTAACCCTCCATGACGTCATAGTCAGAGGAAGAGTCACTGGACACGATATGCGGGTCCTGAGTGGTACTACCTTGGGTTCCCGTTGAGGGCCTAGAGCCTAAGGTAGATGGGTATTGAGAACTCACGTAAGTCGAAGTGCTCGCTAGTTGCTCGGCCTCTAGCACACAACCAGATAGATGCATGTTCCTTTGGCACCCTACAAGCGTCGGCGAATACCCCGAAGGTTAACCGTTTGATTTTTTGGCCGTTTTGCACCCCGTTTTCACTCGTTTTTTATGTTTTTTTATGATTAGTTTTTGGATTAGAGCATATGATAGCTCGAAACAAGCGTATCGCTCAGAGGGTTGTGGTGTGCTTTTCAGCACAACGTTTGGTTATCCGAAGCTCCGTTGGTCCTCAAAAGGGGCGATTTTTACTTAGACGTGAGACTAAAATAAGTAATTCTAAAGGGTGACTGAGACTTGAGCCTAAGCGTGGGCGTGGGCTTGGGTTGGGCCTGGGCCTCGGAAATATTCCTGATCCCGATCGCCGCGGTGGGCGATTACACAAACACCTAACCTACCTACTTACAACTAATAGAGCTACTGTTACACACTAACACAGTACTACAACAACTCATTAGCTAACAGATCTACTTACTATACTTTATTCAGAGCTAACATTATAGATCTACTACCTTAATTCTAACACCTTATGAATAGAGAAAACACAAAACACAGTACATTGCAATACCTTTAACAAAAGCAGTACACAATAGCAAAACAAACTCCTTCTCAACACACACACCTTCCTTCTCTACCTTTCCTATAGTTCATAACGCACCACAAAGCAGCGTAGAGTGCTATTCGAGCTTAATGCAGGGCATTTCCCCGGCAACAGTGGTGCCAAAAATGGGCGTGTCTGTCACACGTGCCAATGCAAGGGACTTGCCGATACACTGTGTGTGAGCCACAATTGGCTCCAAGCACACAACCAGACGAATCTAAGAGAGCAAGGGTGTCTCACTCACCGCCCTACGCTCGCCTTCGTGGAGGCTTCCTCGTTGTAAAGAAGAAGGAGCTACCAACATGGCGCGCTCAACCGCCTCGCCGTCACCGTGCCGTCGTCACAATGCTCAATCACTCTCTCTCTCTCTCTCTCTCTCTCTCTCTCTCTCTCTCACGCATACACACACACACACAAGGAGATGAAGAAGAAGAAGATGGAGATGGAGAAAGAGCACTCTTCAATTGCACAAATGAGAGAATAAGTTATTTTTAGGTTTAGGTGACTTTTATATGAGCTCGCCCATTCACACTTGGACGCCCATGCTTAGCCAACTAACCCTTGAATGTTCCAGCTAGAGTGCGCCTCTCATCGGCGATCACTCTTACCCTTTTCCTATTGGACCGACAAGCCCGGTCCATGACTGCTAGAAGTGGACGTTGGTGGTTAACTCTCTCTCTCTCTCTCTCTCTCTCTCTCTCTCTCTCTCTCTCTCTCTCTCTCTCTCTCTCTCTCTCTCTCTCTCTGTGTTCGGAAAAAGTGTGCCTCAGTTTAGCCTTGAGCCAGTTAAAAAATCAAACAGCCGATTGAAGGAAGGGGGTGAAAGAGAAAATCGGCTTAGAAAATTCAAGAAAATAGAGTTAAATTGCAAAAGAATTTGCCTATTTTGAAAAATTTCCAACCTAAAGGGAATTTGTATGTTTGCGAAATTGATTTTTTCTAAACGCTGTGAGTCGGAGTCGGAGTCTTTGTGTAGTGGCCCATGCGTATCGGTTTCTCTCTCACTCGCATGCAAAAAGTAGATAGGTAATAGGTTGCGTTCTCTCTCGGCATGTCTCTCTCTCTCTCTCTCTCTCACACACACACACACACACACACACACACGTGACACACAAACGCCAAGGCCTGATGGGAGAAAGCTTCACCTCTGAGCAGGGATGCAAGCGCATTGGCCTCAAAGCCTCTCTCTCTCTCTCTCTCTCTCTCTCTCTCTCTCTCTCTCTCTCTCTCTCTCTCTCTCTCTCTCTCTCTCTCTATGTCGATAGCCTGTGTCGTCGGAGATGCAGGGTGCACTGGCCTGAAGTAACTAGAGTGAGGTGCTACTCACGCGTGGCAAGGAGGGGGCACCAGAATTCCTCCCCCCATTATCTATAGTATAGATAGACAGAAGCAACAATGGTTCAAAAAAAAAGGACAAAAGAAGTCCAAGAGATCTGGGTGCCAATTCAAGGTGGTTATGCGGCAACATTGCATGATGGAGACAACAAGGTGGTTATCATGCTTCGTGATGTGTAGTGATTTTCCTACACTACAACATTTTAAGCTACAATAGTTAAAGTGAATGCCAATTTGCACTAGAATTGCGGAAGTGTTCCAAAAATTTCCATTGTAAATAATATTTCTCACGTAATCTCTAGAAATTTGCTATTGTATAATATAAATGGCACTCACGATGAGTCCTGCAGAGCACTGATGTTAGCTCATCCAAAGCGATTAGAGTGCTCACTAGCTTTGAGCAACCCGACAACGCACATAGTAACTTTATTATAAAACTCTACTTGTAGCATGTGAACTCACCTCTCGTGAGGGTGAGAAAAGATCAGGAGCTTGAGAGCTTGCCCAAGGAGTCTCCATCATCTTCTCTCTCTTATGGTCATCTTCATTGATTCTCTAATTGCTTTTTCTTGCTTGCTTTAGTGCTAGAGCACGCTTGTGATGCTTGCATGCTTTGTATGTTGAGTTCTCTTATTGTGCTTGCATTCTTGGTTGGTGGAGCATGCTTGTGGTTTGTTTACACATACACCACCACTCATCTACATGCATGCGTATGTTCAGATATGCGCGCCTTCTTGCCGTGGCTATGCATTGTACTTTATGCTTATCCATGTGTGTGTGTGTGTGCGCGCGCGCACGGGCGCGAGTGTGTAGAGAAAGTGTCTTGCCATGGTTAGCATTGCACTTTATGCTATTCCATGTGTGTGTGTGTGTGTGTGTGTGTGTGTGTTTAAGAATGAGTGTTTGCAAATCAATTAGACGTTTATGTAAGTAGATTGTGTGTGTGAGAGGTTGAAAGTGGATGTTGCAAGGAAATAAGAGAATGCCTTGCTATCGCACCTGTCCAATAGCTTCTCTTGTACGATAGGCAATTCTAACCAAGGAACTCTCTCACATTCGTGAGATGTTTTCATGCCCTAGTATGGTCACATGCTCTTAGGATTAACCATTTAGAGGATGCACGCCCTAAGTATGCTATAATATAGCAACAACACAACCTTTTTTGGTGCCATTTTTGGAGATCAATTGCCTAAGTTAGAGCCCGGGGGATTCACCATGGAAAACTTACCACACCACGTAAGTGCAAGGGAGGGGGTTTTTTTACACGTTACATAAGCGTATAAGTTAGGGGCAGGCCCCCAATAATTTATCTCCCAAGATAAAAAATAAGGGAGGGGGTATCATATTTAGGGGGGGGGGGATAAGAGGAAGTTTTCGTGTTTCAAAATCATGGCTTCCCAAAAGAGTCTTCCCTCAAACTTTTGAGTCAATAGCTACAAAGATACATGCAAGAACTAGCATTGCTTTGTATCAATTGCTTGTTTTGTGATTATAGTTCATTTGTTGAGGGATGAAAGCTATAAAGAGCTTGTATAGATGTAAATTTACACAGAGAACCTAATACAACTTTATAACCATGTTTTTGGAGTAATTTAGATAGGTCCAAATTGGATGAGTAGCTAGAGTGTAGGCTGAACGGGCACATAATTTGAAACTCAAACTAAGATATATTGAGGGTACATCTAGTTATCAATAGAAGTGGTTCCTTTGTACGTTGCCGTTGACTTACTACACGCTTTTTTACTAGTTTTACTATGTTAGATCATGTGACACCTAAATTTTATATGTAAGATAGGGGTATGATAGTTTTTTGCATTGGTTATCGTATAAGCGTAGAAAAGGGGGTCATATTTCTTAATATGAGTCGTATATAGGGGTTTTATCAAAGTTGTCCGCTCGCAGGTGGTGTCCCATTTTGTATATGGAGTGAATCCCCCGGGAGTTAGAGGAACCCAATGTTGTATCTCGGAAACATCAACTCTTTAATTTTCTTAATTTTCAAGCACACACACTAATTTTGTGTATGCAGGTCTATGACTATGCAATCATCAATTTTGGTTGATTTGAAGGTTTAATATGCAATTGAAATGCTTCGTTGTGTGTGTGCTTATGGCTAACTCAATTTGTGTTTGATTGATTTGGGGACACACACGCATGTGCCCGGACACACTATAGCGTGTGTGTTGCCATTTTTGGATATTTATCATCTCGTGGGCACTCATTGTTGTAGAAAATTGATTTGATTTTTGAATGCATTTTTCAAGTTGCGATACACGATTGTCACTCTTGTACGTTGCCTTTTGGGTCGACGATAGGGTGACAACTTATGGGTGCAATCTAGCAATCTTTCCCATTGTCACTCATTGCGGGTTGCTTGAGGCATTTGCTTCTCTTTAAATTTTTTTATAGTTCCAATTTCTTGCTGAAATGCTGTCAAAAATTTTTGTGTGTTAGGCTAGGTTCAGACGGGGTCGGCGGAAATGCAAGTGCTTTTTTCTGCCTCTGCACGCCTTGTTTACACAGGGCGGAGGTAGTACTAGATATTTAAAATGGCGCGAAAGCACATCATCTCACGAGCAGTAGCCTGCTGGTTTCGCCATTGGCTGCAAGCGCTGCGTTCAAAGCTCGAGCTGCACTGCCCGCGTTTTGTGCTGATAAAGGTAGCGGCAGTCTTCGTCTTCCGAGGGGGGGGGTGGGGCCGACTTTGGGTGGGTCCGGAAATGGAACACATTTTTGTTGCCCAATGTGCGCACGCCATCAAGGACCCTCCCACCTGCCCCTCTCTCTTCTGCCGCCCCGTCTAAACCCAGCCTTAGGTCCATTTTGGTGCTAGAGTAGATCTTCCTAATCACTAAATTGCGCAAAATTGCAGGCCAAATTTGAATCAAAATAGGACGTGCAACCGATTGTTGAGGTAGGCATGTCAAATCCAAGCTTTTAGCACTTAACTGAGCTCAATTTGATGCTTATTATTGTTTAAAATTTTAATTTTAGTGTTTCTTTGCTCAATTAAAAGTTGTCGTGCTTAATCTTTCCTATTATTATCTAGATTGGACCAAATTGGAATTGAAATGCTTTCAATTCGATCAATTGAGATTTCCAATTGGTCAGAACTATGATTTTAATTGTCAAATTAGCATTACGTAACGGTTTTATTTTTGTTTTAAAAATGAAATGTTTTCTCTAATTTTTAAAAGATCTTTTTGGCTTTTTTGGTGCTAAATTGACTACTTTTGGAAGTAAAAAAAAGGATATTCTTTTAAAAAAATGATCATGCCACTCATATATGCTCTAAATCACACTCACTTTGCACGATATAGGCTCATCGCATCCTTTCGCGCTCATTAGAATCATTTGTTTGCTCTTGCTCTTCATGAGAGGAACCACCCCTTTGCATACACTTTCACATGTCTCACCCCTTGCATGTACATGAGCAAGCACGCACGCGCACACACACACACACACAACTTTTAACTATAAGTAACTAAAAGTCTCTTCCACACCTAAAACATACTCACACACTCACATGCATTGCTTTTTACCATACTCTCACAATTCTCCTAACCAAAACCTCTACAAATCTTTGGTTGCTCTTTGAACCTAGCCTGTAGATATACATTAGGCACCGTGCACCTGTAGCTTCCTGTAGCTTATGTTGTTCAATCTTAACTTATCTCCTCTTGTTCACATTATTACTAGATTTTTTATTTTTATTTTAAAACCTCTTCGGATGACCAGTGCCTTTCCATAGCATCAAGCCACATTCCTTCACCACTTTTTGGTATCTATTGAAACCCCACGTGAGACAGGCACTACAAGAGGTTGTGTGCTCTTGTGACACTGTTAGCGACGGAAATACACTCGGTTTTTATAACCCCCGCCGTCGCTAAAACCGTCGCTACGAGCGTCGCTACGGGAGCGTCGCTATAAGCGTCTCTATATAGAGACGCTCATAGCGACGGTTATAGCGACGTTTACACAAAAGACTATAGCGACGCTCATAGCGACGCTACAGAGCCATAAATAGCGACGGTTATAGCGACGTCCGAGAGAAATTTTTTTTGGTGGCAGGGCATTGAATGCTCTGCCACCCATCAACCATATTTTACTTAATTCACTTTTTAAAAAAAGTGCAAGAGTAGATAATAGACCCAAAATAGTCACCCACAAGACGCATTGTTTGCAAAATTGACAATTGTACACATCATAGGCAAAATGAATTGATTGGCAAATGTAATAATGACAATTGTACAACATCATAGGCATTAAGAATTGATTGGCAAAAGGAACTGCGGTGACAAATGTAATAATATACATGGTTCAAAAAGACGTATAAAATCCGTCTCATGATACATAAGCTATGAGAAACCCTAAACTAATGCTATCTAGCTACGGCTAAACTGGCGTCGTCTAGTCAGACGTCTCATCGCGTCCAAGCGGCGTATCTGTCGGATTCTGCAAAAAAAGACAATAAGATAGCTTTCAGTAAGTATAAACATATAACGACATTTATAAAACAATACAAAAAATAAAAAAGAGTAAACCCTAATACTAACCATGCCGCCGCGAGAACTGAGAATGTCCATCAGGGCGTTTAAGCCCTTCCTGCCTGCGTACTCACGCTCATACGGTGTGGGATCACGTCCTGTCATCGACCACTGTCAAAACATACAAAGATTTCATTATGTTAGAATTAAAAAAACTCATAAACCCTAAACTATCGAACATAAAGAGCAATGTGAAAACACTTACAAAATCGGCCTCAAATGATGCCCATCCACCGCTCCCCAAGTGGTGCGAGCTCCCTGCCTCTACTCGCGCTCTGACTGCATCCTTTTGTTGCTTCCACTTGTCGGGATTCTCGCGCGCTGCTTTCTTCGCATTCTTCCAATCTTCTTTGGCCAGCCAATCTGGCCTGTTCCACCCATTCTTGATTGCTTTTTGTACTTCGGAACGCTTGTGTTTGCAGTATTAGTGCATTCGAATCTTCATCAGGTCTTCATTGAAGCGCTGATCCCGTGTTGGAACGGGAAACTCATCATGAAGTATGCTGATGACTCTGTTTTTTAAATCACTTGGTACTTCACTCCATTTGTTTAGTATGTAGTGTCTAAACAGCTGAGAGCAAAGACCACGCATGCGCGAGATCACCTTCTTGCCGTCATCATCCATGATGATGCCGCCGCTGAAGTCGATGGAGTAAGACAAGCCCTCTGGTCGGTGACGCGTGAACCTGGGTGTCCCAACAGGGGTCTCTAGCGGCGTGTCGATGGGGGTACGGACGTCAAGTGTCTCCACCGGCGTCTGGGCCCCGAAGCGAGGAGTGTCGAGTGGGGTGGCTCCTGGCAGAGTAGGTAGAGGTGTGTAGCTTCTAGGAACAGTCAGCCGTGCAAAACCTGGCGTAGATGGCGATGCTGTGGCTGGTGTGGGGGCGGGCAAAGAAGGGGAGGGTAAAGAGCTTCGTCGAACACGAGGCGGTGTGGAGGCATCGGTGGCGGAATCCCCACAACAACCGCCACCGCCACCACTAGAGTGCCGGTGTCTAAACGAGTGTGAAGCTCGTCTCGTCGACGCCGAAGCTTCGGAGCGCGCCGAATGCTCCGAAAGAGAGGGAGATGCGGATGGAGTAGGAACGCGCGATGATGCGCCAGAGCGATGACGCTCCACGTACCACTGTCTCTGCTGCGGTGACAAAGAAGAAAGAAACTCCTCATCATCCATACCTGCATTACACACACGAATATTTAAACTTAATATTGAATGAATAGAGTAGACAATGACGCAAAGACCATTAAATACAATGACGTAATGACGCATATAAATACAATGACGCAATGAATTGAGTGATAGAAGAGACAAGTCGAAAACTCAGAATTTTCAATCAAAAGATGTGAGCGCGAGTAGAAAAGAGCGTTATACACCATGGAAGGTACTTAGAGAGCCAGAGCTTTTACAACACGGAGCAAAATTGTTCAAATACAATATTTGTGGCTTTAAGAGATCTCTCTCTCATCCTCGCATAACTCAGCATAACTTCCCATATCTATATAGAGCTCTCCGTTTAAACACATATCCTCTGTTTCATTTTGTAGCTCCTCTGCATGCACCCCATATAGAGTAGTAGCATCTTGATGCTTGTCTGGCACCACCGCAGCGGCTTCTGATTGAGCATCTTCTCTGATCTCCTCCATTGATGCCGTTGTGATTGGCACATGGTAGCCTTCATACGTCCTTGCACTACGAGGGGCTACCTCTATGACGTACCACCAGTTTGATGTAGACTTTGTAGGATGAAATATTACCTGCCAGAGCCACATAACTTACATGAGAGCTTTCAAGCACATAACTTGTAAAAGGGGGATGTTAACTATTTACATACTTACTTGTTCACAATGCTCGGGTAGTACAAAAGTGTCTCTTAGGTCAGTCCATTTCTTAGTAGAATCCACCTCAAGAAAACCAGACTCTCCTCTACGCACGTAAGCGTTGCGACCTTCCATGATTATCTTGAACCATTGCACGTCGAACAAGTCGACAAAAAATCCTCTGTAATCGATCCTCAAAATCTCTTGCAGCGTGCCAAAGTAAGTGAGTTCCGCCACCACAGGATCTGCATCAGAGGAACGTCGTCGACTAGACTGTTCAAATTTTGCCATGATTCCACAATCTTGAGTAAAACGCTTTTTGTCGATTCGTTCCACCCTAAAATGTCGACCTTTACACCATGCTGCTGTGTATGACTTATACTACAACGAACAAAGATTATGAGTGGCCGTTCAAACGTTTATAAATAAAGTCACTTGCTAGTCGTACATTGCAAACTTACCTTGGTCGCGCAACCCCGAGAGTACTCCCACTCTTCTTCAGTCACTTCGTCACCGCATTGTTGTGCGCTTTTCAATTGGTTGTGCAACCATCTTAAGCTCATGAAGGTTGGTAGGCTCTCCAGAACCGTTGGATAGTGCATCGGTGGTCGTCTTCCCCGTCTCCACTCGATTCGTGCCCTTTGTCGCTCTTGCTTTGCATCCTCATATTGTGAAATCCACTTTTGCATCACTGGATTGTGAAGCATACAAAATCGGTTGATTTTAGTCTCTAGATCTTGCGTCATCTTCTTCTCAACACCGAGATTGCACATGACAATCCCAGATATGCGCTCATCATCTATGGTTCGCCATAGCGTGTCCCGGGATTTATCAAATCCGTCTAGCCACTCTCCAATGTACACTAGGGACTCTGATACCAACCAACCTTGTCATAATAATCAATATCTAATTCTCCTAAATGATTTTCTCATATTAAACTGATCATTTAATGTGGGGAAGTGCCAAGGGAGAAAAAGCTAGAATATTGGTTAAGTTAGCAGACCGGTCACAGTAGGGATCCAAAGGAGGGAAAATAGGGATCCAAAGGGGGGGGCCATCTGCAAAAGAACCATGTGAAACAATGGGCCAAAAAGACCCTAAGGTTCAGCCCATTAAGACTTCCAAAATGCTAAGGTTCCAAAATTCAAAGGTTGTGTCCAAAGGTTAACCCTAGGGAAAAATTGGATGCTTAGTGTGAGCTCAAAAAGTCTTTGCATATCCCTACATGGGAGGGGGCGAGCCCCAAAGCTAGGGGATGAGAGAGAAAGCCACACACACACACACAGGCTCCCTTTGCACAAAGGGAATGAGGGACACATGTCAGCTCCCTAGGCCAGATGCCCACAAGGTGTGCCAAATTCCTATTGGAAGACCCTTGAAGTGGACCAATGAGAATTAAGCTAGAGTAAATCTAGTTTAATTAATTTAAAAAACATTTAATAAAAGAAACCAATAAGAATTAAGTGTCCTAGAAGACTATTGGGCAGTCTCCCAAGGGGTCCAATGAGCATTCAGGAGCCCCATGGCTTGCCTGATTCCTATTGGCCAGGAGGCAAAGGGGTCCAATGAGAGTTTAGTTTAATTATTTAATTATCTAAAGCTCTCACAAAAGGGGAAAGGGGGACACATGTCAGAAGACTATCACTTATGCTGCTTAATTCCTATTGGCTTGACCTGGGGAGGTCCAATGAGGAAAAAGCCAACCTAACTTAGCAGCTAGAGCTCGCCCAAGGGAGAGGGGGGGCTGATTTTTGCTGGGCATTCACTCTCACACTCTCACACTTGACCATGTGTGAAGGGAAAAATACTCTATCTCCTCCCAAGCTTTAATGGAGAGCTCATCACCTACTCCAAGCTTGTGAGATAGAAGCCTACATCAACACTCTCTTGGCATGTGGATGCAAATCCAACCAAGAGCCAAGCTTCAATGCATGCTCATCTTCTCTACCAAGCTAATTACTAAGCTAAGCTATGCTAATATGAGTGATTATGTGAGGAGATGTACTTCTTTCTCGTAAGATACTTCTTTTTCCTCTCAATCTACTCTCATACCCTGCTAGCTCTCACCATCTTCGAAGGTGTGTGAGGTCTTGGGTCTGAGAACGGGGATAATTCAAGTTGTGTTTGATTAAGTGTTTTGCTTGGTGTATGAAGCTTCCATCTTCATTGCACTAGCTAGTCTTGAAGGAACACAAAGAATTGTATTGTACAATGTCTCTCTTGATGGGAGAAACCATAATACAAAGCCTTTTGGAGGGGGGACCGGCTCCATGCAAATCCGGTCCTCAACTGTTGTCAATAGCTTAATTGCTCTCTCTTTTGAAAGTATTGTCGATGCTATCTAACTAGGTGTTATGCTTTTTGTTGCTCTCTCCACCCAAGCACTCTTGTAATTCTCATTAGGAATCTATTCTAATGAAATGCCCACTATGTTCATGCTAATTTCCGCTACAAATGAGATTTTAGGCCATTAAAATGTTACATTGGTATCAGAGCTCAAGGTTTCTCTTTTCTTGCTCAAGAAGGGAGGTCCTCAAGCTAGCTACAAATGGTTGGTATTATTAATTGCCTGTGAGTAAGTAGAATAGGGATTTTTCAGCCTTTCAGTGCGCCTGCCTTTGTGCAGTTAACGGGGCATCACCGTCGAGAGCTATGGTCTTAATAGTGGAGTCCTACGGGGCTTGCCTACGGCTTAACCACTATTGAGCTATTAGAAGCTTGACAGGAGCCGGTGCTGTTTTGGTGTCGAAAGACCCTCTCTTCTATTCCTTGCAATTAATGGTATTCAGCCGCGGGTACAGTAGCTTGAGTGCTTTTTCTAAAGGGGTAAAGAGGAGTAGCAACTAGGCCTTGAAGTGCCAAAGTACACCTAAAAAGTTTACACCTAAAAGTTGTTAGAATGGCTGACAATATTAAAGAGAGTGAAATTAATGTTGATAACTTTGATTTTGCTCATGAGCAAGCTACTAATGATGCTTCAATGCTTGTTAATTATCTTGTTTCTAGGCTTCAACAAGCCATGGGCAATCCATCTCTCCAAAGTGAAGTGCAACGGCAGCTCCGTGCTCACGGGATTCTCCAAGCTCATCACCATGACGAGAGAACACCTAGGAAGCCTCCTTGTGAGACTACCAAAAGAGGTCTCTCTCCGATTCGGGAAGAAGAAGAGAATCCATATGAAGGGCTCAAGAACTTACTTCTTGATGATGCATCTCCTTCCCAAAGGAGAACTCAAGAGCCTCCACCGAAGGAACGAGAAAGAAGCGAGTCTCCCGCCACCTCGGCGGAGATGGCTCCACGAAGACGGCGGGCTAAACGCTCTCCATCACCACCAAAGCGGAGAAGACCATCACACTCTTCTCCACGCCATAATTCAAAGAGGGATGATAAAAAGCAAGAGAAGAAAAAGGCGAGAAAGAGGACACCCTCTTCTCCATCTTCTTCATCCTCTTCCTCTTATGAAAGCTATGGTGAAGACGACAAAGATCAAGACAAGAAAAAGGCGAGAAAGAGGTCACCCTCTTCTCCACCTTCTTCAAATTCTTCATCTTCTGAAGAAAGTGATGGTGCAACTTTTGAACCATCAAAAAGAAGAGGCCATAGAAAATCCTATGCCGCATGGAAGAGGTCGTCCAAGCTGAAGAAATTCAAAGAGGGAGGGAAGAGCATCTCTTTCCTTACCTATGATGGCACCTTCGGTGCTACAGACAAAGTTTTGGCCTTTATCCAGCAATTCGATGCGGCGTTTGGAGATGAGGGCTTCACGGAGTCCTCTAAGCTACGCCATGTAGCTATGCACTTTCAAAAGTCCGCCAGACAATGGTGGTCTAGCCTACGAGCCAACGGTGAAGCTCCACGAACATGGAAGGCTTTAAGAGCTTCCATTATGAAGCAGTTTTTGGCCACCGATGCCAAAGACAAAGTACTCACCGAATGGCGAAGCTTAAAGCTCTCTCCCAATGAATCCATCCACAAATATGTAGACAAGTTTTGGGACCTACAACTCAAAGCCACTGTCTTCAAAAAGTTGGATTTTGGAGAGCAAAAGCAACAATTTTGTGCGGGCTTAACCGAAGAAATGGCGGAGTATGTCAACTCCCAAAGGCCACGTACCATATCGGCGGTAATACACCATACTATGGTGGCCTCGCGAATCAATTTCCAAACGGGGGGTAAAAGAAATAATAATAAGCCCCCGGAAAACAAAGGTTCCAATGAGCCTAAGGGGAAGGACAATGTCCAAAAGTCTCCTAAGGGCAATTCCAACAAAGCTAAAGAGAAGGGAGTTTACAAAGGAAAGAATAAACTCTCTCCTGAAGAGCTTGAGCGTTATCGTAAAGATAACCGGTGTTTCAAGTGCGGCGAACAAGGGCATGCGTACCGCGCTTGTCCCCAAAAGAACAACCGCCAAGATCCTCCTAGAGCTTCTTTGGTTGAAATCCAAGAGGAGGAGATTCACCAAACTCACCACAAAGGATCTCCTCTATGCCATGCTTGGGGAAAGGTAAGAGAACATGATGCTTTTATTCTCTTTGACCCTGGTTCTACTCACAATTTCATATCTATGGAGTTAGCCACCAAGCTAGGCATACAATCCTACGAGATGGGAGATATCCTACCCGCAGACAGTGCCTTCAAGGGGCAAGAAGCTTCAGTCACTCCCTTAATCGGGAAATTGAGGCTTCATGTCCAAGGCTATGTGGACAAAGAGGATTTCTTTATCTCTCCTCTCAAGCATGAGGATGTAATCCTAGGGGCACCATGGTTTGACCGTCTGGCTGCCCATGTTAAATTTCCTGAAAGGAGAATCTCCTTTAAGTTCAGGGAAAAGGACATGTATATAGATGCTAGGGAGATGGGTAACACCATCCCCATTGTACATACACCAGCTTTCAACAAGTCAATAAAGAGCTCTATTTCCGTGTACATGATTTTTGTTAAAGATTCTCAAAATGAACCTAATGCTTTAGCAAAAGAAAATAAAAGCAACCAAAAGGAATTAGAGTTATCCAATTTTCTCAAGGGGTTTCAAGATGTCTTTATTGACGACATCCCTTGTGAGCTACCTCCTAAACGAGGTAATGACGACCATGCAATTGAACTTCTTCCAGGAAGTTCACCGCCTAACAAACCTCCTTATAGAGTTTCTCAAGCTCAACAAGAGGAGATTATGCGGCAAGTGCATGAGTTAATTGAGAAGGGCATGGTTAGGCCTAGCTCATCTCCATTTTGCTCACCTGTGCTATTAGTGCAAAAGAAAGACGGCACATATCGTATGTGTGTCGACTATAGAGCACTAAATAGGATCACTATCAAGAATAGGTTTCCCGTTCCACGGGTAGAAGACCTATTTGATAAGCTACAAGGATCGACCTACTTCAGTAGGATTGACCTAAAAAGTGGCTATCATCAAATAAGGATAGTTGATCAAGACATTGTAAAGACCGCATTTCGTACTACATTTGGTCTTTACGAATACATTGTCATGCCTTTTGGCTTGACTAATGCACCAGCCACATTTAACCGCTTGATGGAGAAGCTGTTCAGACCTCATCGAACCTTCACTGGAGTGTTCTTTGATGATATTATCATCTACTCTAATTCATTAGAGGAACACAAGCAACACCTCCAGGTAATATTTCAAGTTTTAAGAGAGAATAAACTTTATGTTAATCGAAAGAAAAGTGAATTTTTCTTGCAAGAGATTCAATATTTAGGTCACATTATCTCTCAAGATGGAATCCAAATGGATCCATCCAAGTTAGAGGTAATAAAAGGATGGCCTAAACCAAGGAATCTTCATGAACTAAGAAGCTTTATAGGTATGTGTGCATACTATAGACGCTTCATAGAAAAGTTCTCACAAATTGCGGGACCATTACATGACCTAACAAAGAAAAATGTTAGGTATACGTGGTCTGCTAAGGAGAACAATGCTTTCGAAAAGCTTAAAGAAAAGCTTATCTCTCAACCTGTGCTTACACTACCGGATCTCTCAAAACCATTTGAGGTCCAATGTGATGCTTGTGGTGATTGCCTTGGGGCTGTTTTGCTCCAAGAAGGGCACGCCATAGGCTATGAGAGTCGAAGGCTCGACCTGTTGAGCAAGCTCTAGGCATATACGAAAAAGAACTCCTTGCAGTTCTACATGCCTTAGACTCATGGAAGCACTATTTATTGGGGACTCCTTTCATTCTGCGAACGGATCACCAAAGTCTTAAGTACTTCATGACGCAGACCAAGCTCTCCGACAAACAAATGAGGTGGGCAAATTTCCTTTCGCAATTTCATTTTCATATTGCTCACATTGCTGGCAAGCATAATCAAGTAGCCGATGCACTCTCAAGACGACCGAGAGTGAATGCGGTTTCCATAGCAACTCACAATGATCTATCTTCAATGATAGATGAGTATGCTATTGATCCCGATTTTAGAGATGTGATTTCAGCCCTTGCATTAGGGAAGAAAGAAGAACCATTTACTTTACAAGATGGTTATCTTCTCTATGGCAATAGACTATGCGTTACTAACTCACTACGTGAGAAAGTAATGTATGAATCTCATGCTCCCCCATATGCGGGGCATAGAGGGATTCAGTCTACCCTAAAGGGAATTGAAACATATTTCTATTGGCCTACCATGAAAGTGAACATACATGAGTATGTTTCCAAATGTGTGGTATGTCAAAAGACAAAATTTGATAGAGGGAAGCAACTTGGATTGCTTCAACCCTTGCCAATCCCTAATTCACCGTGGGAGAGCATATCCATGGATTTTATCTTTGGATTGCCTAAGTCTATCCATGGGAATACGGGAATATGGACGATAGTAGACAGGTTCAGTAAACAAGCTCATTTTATACCTGTCAAAAAGACTATCAAAGCCCATCAAATGGCAACCCTCTTCATTTCACAAATTTTCAAGTACCATGGCTTGCCAATGTCCATAGTGTCGGATAGAGATCCTAGAATGACCAGTAATTTCTGGAAGGGTCTCTTTGAGAATTTAGGAACAAGGCTAAACTTCTCTTCGGCCTATCATCCACAAACTGATGGCCAAAGTGAAATAGCTAACCTAACTATTCTCGATCTACTAAAAGCCTATGTAACGGAAGTAGATCAAAGATCCCAATGGGAGAAGTACTTACCCTTAGTAGAGTATGCTTACAATAACACTGTACATACTTCTACAGGAAAAGCACCTTTCGAGGTAATTGAGGGAAGATCAAAAAGTCCCTTGCTACTTAAGGTACATGGGAAGATCTTCGCTGCAGATGAGTATAGCCGAGACCTACAAGAATCTTTCCAAAAGATTAAGGATGCTATCTCTATCTCACAGCAAAGGCAAAAGGCTGCTGCTGACAAGCACAGAAGAGCCCAAGCCTTTAAAGAAAACGATTGGGTCTTGTTAAAGTTTCCCAAGGCTCGATTAAGGCACACGACGGGCAAGAATCCTACGGGCCACCAAAAGTACTATGCTAAACTAGCAAAAAGGTACTATGGTCCCTTCCAGATTCTTAGGCCAATCAATGAGATGGCCTATCAACTTAAGTTGCCCAATCATTGGCTCATACACAATGCTTTTCATGTGAGCCTCTTAAAGCCTTACAAAGGAGAGCCACCTCAAGAACCAACTATTGAAGACCCACCGGAGATCGAGGACCACGAGGAGGTGCTGCAGCCCGAGTCCATTCTCCGACATGAAGACAAGGTATTAAGAGGCGGTAAGACTATCCGACGATATCTTATTAAGTTTAAGAATTATCCTTTTGAAGATGCTAGATGGATGCAAGGCATACAATTAAAGGATAACCTAAACCTTGTCAATGCTTACAATGCTTCCCAAGAGTAAGCAAATGTACAAAATGTTAAAAATGAACAAAAATTTTTGTCTTATAAGACTCTCTTTTTCTTTATTTGTGCACAAAAATGAAGTAGTATGCATGCTTAGATCAAGTTTGCGGAGACGACGTCTCCCGAACACCAAGTAGAGCTTGTCACTCTACTATGGAAGACTGATAGGACTAATGTGCAGACATGCTTGCGGCAGCCTCAGGCTCTCAAGCGCCAAATGGACTAGTCATCCATTATGGAATGATGTCGTAGGGTAACATAGGGATCCTCTACCCGCTAAGAAAAGGACTCATGCATATGCTTTATCTTCTCTACACCATAGTCGAGGACGACTATGATTTCAAGAGAGAGGTAATGTCATAATAATCAATATCTAATTCTCCTAAATGATTTTCTCATATTAAACTGATCATTTAATGTGGGGAAGTGCCAAGGGAGAAAAAGCTAGAATATTGGTTAAGTTAGCAGACCGGCCACAGTAGGGATCCAAAGGAGGGAAAATAGGGATCCAAAGGGGGGGCCATCTGCAAAAGAGCCATGTGAAACAATGGGCCAAAAAGACCCTAAGGTTCAGCCCATTAAGACTTCCAAAATGCTAAGGTTCCAAAATTCAAAGGTTGTGTCCAAAGGTCAACCCTAGGGAAAATTGGATGCTTAGTGTGAGCTCAAAAAGTCTTTGCATATCCCTACATGGGAGGGGGCGAGCCCCAAAGCTAGGGGATGAGAGAGAAAGCCACACACACACACACAGGCTCCCTTTACACAAAGGGAATGAGGGACACATGTCAGCTCCCTAGGCCAGATGCCCACAAGGTGTGCCCAATTCCTATTGGAAGACCCTTGAAGTGGACCAATGAGAATTAAGCTAGAGTAAATCTAGTTTAATTAATTTAAAAACATTTAATAAAAGAAACCAATAAGAATTAAGTGTCCTAGAAGACTATTGGGCAGTCTCCCAAGGGGTCCAATGAGCATTCAGGAGCCCCATGGCTTGCCTGATTCCTATTGGCCAGGAGGCAAAGGGGTCCAATGAGAGTTTAGTTTAATTATTTAATTATCTAAAGCTCTCACAAAAGGGGAAAGGGGGACACATGTCAGAAGGCTATCACTTATGCTGCTTAATTCCTATTGGCTTGACCTGGGGAGGTCCAATGAGGAAAAAGCCAACCTAACTTAGCAGCTAGAGCTCGCCCAAGAGGAGAGGGGGGGCTGATTTTTGCTGGGCATTCACACACACTCTCACACTTGACCATGTGTGAAGGGAAAAATACTCTATCTCCTCCCAAGCTTTAATGGAGAGCTCATCACCTACTCCAAGCTTGTGAGATAGAAGCCTACATCAACACTCTCTTGGCATGTGGATGCAAATCCAACCAAGAGCCAAGCTTCAATGCATGCTCATCTTCTCTACCAAGCTAATTACTAAGCTAAGCTATGCTAATATGAGTGATTATGTGAGGAGATGTACTTCTTTCTCGTAAGATACTTCTTTTTCCTCTCAATCTACTCTCATACCCTGCTAGCTCTCACCATCTTCGAAGGTGTGTGAGGTCTTGGGTCTGAGAACGGGGATAATTCAAGTTGTGTTTGATTAAGTGCTTTGCTTGGTGTATGAAGCTTCCATCTTCATTGCACTAGCTAGTCTTGAAGGAACACAAAGAATTGTATTGTACAATGTCTCTCTTGATGGGAGAAACCATAATACAAAGCCTTTTGGAGGGGGGACCGGCTCCATGCAAATCCGGTCCTCAACTGTTGTCAATAGCTTAATTGCTCTCTCTTTTGAAAGTATTGTCGATGCTATCTAACTAGGTGTTATGCTTTTTGTTGCTCTCTCCACCCAAGCACTCTTGCAATTCTCATTAGGAATCTATTCTAATGAAATGCCCACTATGTTCATGCTAATTTCCGCTACAAATGAGATTTTAGGCCATTAAAATGTTACAAACCTTCTGCCATGCTACCCTCCGGACGTGCCTTTTGACGCACATATCCCATAAGCGTTTTCATGAAACGTTCTAAGAAGAACATCCATCTGGAATGAACTGTGCCAGCTATTTCCACCTCATCAACTATGTGAACAAGAAGATGCACCTGAATGGTTAGCATTGTAGTAGGAAAATGTTTCTTAAACATGCACACAAGCTCCGCAGCATTTAGTTTGGCGAATGGTATGGAGTCTACGTTGATCTCCTTTTGTGAGATCCATTGCACCAGCTTTGCAAGTTTGTAGATTGTGTTACGGATGTCGAGAGACAAACATCCCTCAATGGCAACCGGTAAAATAAACTGTAAAGTATGTGCAACAATGATATTAAAGTCCACATTTTATGCAATGATATTAAAGTCCACTATGAACGTACCTGACACATTTTATGCCAATCGTGTGACTTCAAACCGGTAAGCTTTCCTTCTTTAGTAAAACACGTTCGGAGCGAGTGCATTACGCCAGTGGGGGTCCGCAAAGATCGAATGGTCTCTTTTACTTTGCGTTCTTGGGCTCCTGTGAAAATCCATGGTGCTTTAGGGAGTTTTATCGATCCATCAGACGCTGTTTGCGGCCAATATTGCTCCATACGATCCACATTTCTATGGTCAACTCTGGCTCCCAAAGTATCTTTCTTGCCGGTCAGATGGTCCCATAGTAGATTACCCACATTCTTGAATATGTGCATTGGATCGAGCAAGTGATTGATCATGAGTCGGGGCCAGTATGGTAACTCGTACCATAGAGATAGTCTCTTCATCCCTGGAGGCAATCCATCATCGCACATCTCCTTCTGCTCTAACCATGCTTGTCCAGACATCCTTGGTGGCTCTCTTCCCAAAAAGCCGTCGCGTAACACATGATTCTCTGGAAGATACGCTTGATGACCTTCGTAGATTTGCTTCTTCAGTGAGGGTGCCCTACGTGCATTCAGTCTAGGTCCACATGTGACACATGCTCTGTATCTGCTTGTTTGAAGCCCTGCATGTATACACATAATAATAGATCAACTATGGGAAAAAACAATATTTACAGTGTCTGAGTGAGGAGTGTCAATAGATCACCTGAGCATTCTGTTAGCCCGGGATAGTCATGCATGGTCCACATTAGAATGCCTCTGATCAAAGCATTCCGTCATCCTGTGTGTCGGCTCATATCCACCACCTCTATGCCAATCCACAATTGTTGTAGCTCTTCCAATAGTGGACGAAGATACACATCCATATTCCCCACTTTATATCTCCCTGGCACAATCAAGCTTAGCCATAGGTGCCCCTTCTTCGTAGTCAACCACGGGGAAATGTTGTAGTTGATGATGACAACGGGCCATACACTGTAAGATGTTGATCTTTGACCAAATGGATTTACGCCATCCATAGCCAGGCCGAAGCGCAAATTTCGAGCTTCCCTGGCAAAATCCGACCATGTTCCATCTATATGTTTCCACGCTACGCAATCTGCAGGAATTCGTAGCACACCATCCGAAGATTTATTCTCCTCATGCCATGATGCTAGGGCGGCCATGGACTTACATTCGAAGAAATGCTTGATGCGAGGAAGCAGAGGGAAATGTCGCAAAACCTTTTGTGGAATTTTTGTCCCGTGGAGATCTACTCGATATCTTTCGGAATCACATTTCGGACACTTCTCCATGTCTATATATTGCCCTCTGAAAAGAATGCAGTCATTAGGACAAGCGTGGATAGAATTGTAATCCATCCCCAAGTTTCGCAAAATCTTTCTTGCTTCATCTCGGGAATCTGGCATCACATTGTCAGCTGGTAGTATGTGCTCTTTCAGCAATCTACACAACATAAAAATATGATACAGTCGTGTAAAAATCTATCAGATCATTATACATTTAGAGTTTTATTAAAGTAAACTAATTGTAATAGATCACCTGAAAAGCGCTGTGACGCTAGTGTCACTCCATCCAAACTTTGCCTGCATGTTGAGAAGAACCAGGAGTGCTTTCAATCTAGACATACGTGCTCCATTATACAATGGCGTATCGGCTTCACTTTTCATATCATCATAGATAAGCCTTTCTGAATCCATGATCGTCTCGATCATTTCATCAATCTCTTGCTCAAACATTGCCTCGTTGGGAATGTGCTCTGCATGATCATCCCCCGAGCTGTCAGAGGCTACATCTTGTGGCCTCACATATGCTGCTTGACCAAAGCGCCTGCGAACCCCGCACACCTCGGTCTAGAGGTGCACGGAGATCAGAACCACCGGGTTATAATCTCGTCTTTATTGGTCAATACCTATATTTGTGGGTACAAGAAATCTACACACCCACGTCTACATGATACTGCATGTAGTGGACAAAACCCCTTTGCCTCTTCTCTAGCTGTAGCACTTCACAGCATCTTAACATCTTTTCACAGTAGATCTTTTCACTATTCGTCTAACTCTAAACCCTAAACCGTAAGTAATTCTTGCGTGTACTCGATCGAACGTAAATAAGCGTAAATCTAACTAAAAATAAACCTAAATCTAATTTAACGTAAGTCTACATCTAACCTAATCTTTAACGTCTTTTGGGATAGTTTCCTACAACGTTAAAACTCTCTTCTTCTTGTGTGTGTGTGTGTGTGTGTGTGTGTGTGTGTGTGGGGGGGGGTAAACCTAAATAAACCTAAGTCTAATCTAATATAACATAAATCTAAATCTAACGTAAATTATGTTATATTAAAAACAAAGAACTAAACTAACAGGGATTATAAGAACCTTAAAACTGATTTAACACATAATTTTTCACATAACTCGGCAAGAGTTGGCATTCTCATCACTAAAGATGTGAGAGTTAACTTCCGGCGGTGACGCTGCCTCATCTCCATCCACATCTGACGACAGCAATTGGCCCTTTAGACCGTTCTTGCTCTTGTTACTAACTTTGAAGTTGCTGTTGAATGACTAGAGGTTGTCTAGATGGTCATTGTGTCGGGGATGTAGTGACTCTTGCCGCCCTGAAGATCCACCTTCTTCCCTATCTTCTGAAGACATTTCACCAGTACTTTTGGATCGATGGAGCCCACCATGAGTGAAGGCAGCAATACCCTATATTCCATTGAGGGCTTTCTTCACCCGCTTCATGCAGGCATCGCAGTCTATGGAGACCTAAATCTAATCTAATATAACGTAAATCTAAATCTAGCGTAAATAAACGTAAATCTAGTTAAAAATAAACCTAAATCTAATTTAATGTAAGTCTACATATAACCTAATCTTTAACGTCTTTTAAGATAGTTTCCTATGACGTTATAACTCTCTTCTTCTTGTGTGTGTGCGCGTGTGTGGATGTGTGTGCCAATAAAAAGAGATAAATGGTATAACCTTTCTATCACCCATGCCAAGTATGATAGATTGATTATGCCATTTCCCTCTTGAATAATAGGTCTTGAGTTCAACTCCTCGTCGGCTAGATCTTTAGGTCTTTTAATTTTAATTAGTTTCCTACGACATTAAATTAGTTTCTCTCTCTTTCTCTTTCAATGTGTGTGCGTTTTTTTGGATCGTATGCATGTTTTCTCTCTCTTTTCCTCTCTCAATGTGTGCGTTTTTTGTTTATGCATGTTCTCTCTCTCTTTTCCTCTCTCAATGCGTGCGTTTTTTGTTTATGCATGCTCTCTCTCTCTTTTTCTCTCTCAATGTGTGTGTGCATTATTTGTTTATGTATGTGTGTGTGCGTTTTTGTTTTTGTTTGTACTCTCTCTCTCTCTCTCTCTCAAAAACACTATGTGTGTGTGTGTATGTGTGTGTGTGTGAGAGAGAGAGAGAGGGAGAGAGAAAGAGGGGAAGGGAACATGAGAATGAGGAGAGGGAAGGAGCATACCTGGCTCTCCTTCCTCTCCTCGTGTGTGTGTGTGTGTGTGTGTGTGGAGAAGAAAAAGAGAGAGAGAGAGAGAGAGAGAGAGAGAGAGAGAGAGAGAGAGAGAGTGAGGGAGAGCGTTACCTGCTCCTTGCTTGAGGGCGCCGAAAAACTCAGATCTGAGATCTGAGTTTTTGGGCGCGCTCGGTTATTTTTTTAGCCCAGCCGGCGTCGCTATGAGCGTCGCAAATTTACAAAGAAATTTGCGACGCTTATAGCGACGCCGGGAATTTTTTTTTTGAGCGTCGCTAATATGAATAGCCTCTTGTAGTGAGGGCCCTTCACTGGGTGTTTGGCCTCTTTTGGTAGAATCCCCCCCCCCCCCCCCCCCCAAAACAAAATGGGAGGCCTGGCTCATTACCCACTATCAATTTGTATGACACTTACTTTAATGCATCATTACCTACTGGCAAGTGTACATACTTTGCTAAAGCATCACACCTCCCTCTCTCCCCTTAACCTGATGCTCTCTCTACTATGCATGCGTGCCTTCTGCGCATAGGACTCCATGTTGCACGAGCGAATCACACCACCTATAAAGTGCATGCAACACTACCTAGATCAACATAACGTTAATCGAGGACAACGATGACATGCTAGGTGCACAGAGGCAATCTCAATACTGTGTAAGGCTGAGACCATCCCACACATACAGCAATCTGGAAGGCCAACTTAACCAAAATCAGGAATCTCATTGCCCTCAACTACACCACCCAACCCACATACACATAAACGGAAGGAAACTCACCAAATCATACGAAACTCAAGGAACACCATCCCCTCACTAGGACGCACCTGCCCTAAAGCCTCTACACTCAAAATCCTCACTCCAAACCCATCTACGAAAAAACGCTTACACAGAGCAAAGTTCCCGAAACTAAAATCTATGAGTACTTATGCGTAGCTTATGTCGGAACGATTCTAACGACTACTTGCACGTAGCAAAGAGACATTGTTTGATATACTTAATTACGACCACAAATAGCGGTAGATGCAGTAGCGCATGTGCTTCGTTTCACGTGGAATGCTTGGCATTGGTGTGAGCTCTCTCCGATCCTATCGCAATGGTGCAGTTGAATCTCCAATGCGATGAGCGAGCAGGAAGTAGTGTCAAGATGAAGCTGACACTGTCGCGTCGCTCCGCTTCCACGATGGGAAATAGGGCCAAAGGATACATATCATGTCTATTTGTGAGATATGCTTAGCAGGTCGAGAAGTAAAAGAGTGTGTCTCTTGCAGTGCATTCATAGCAGGATATGCCCAAGGCAATGACGAGGAAGCTATCCAAGATATATGTTGTGTAGCAATGCTTTGGTCGGACATGTTGCGCTTTAGCAGTACCTTGGTGGATATGTAAGCTAATTGTGGTGGATTTCAGGGTGCCCAAAGGGCCAACCATTGGCCGTTCGAAGCCGAGAGCGGTGGTTGCGTATGGGAACGAAGTCCAAGCAAATGTTTATATATATATATATATATATAAAATTGGCTGGAGTTTATTAAGAAAAATTGAGGTGATCAGTTGTAGCTGGGAAAGGACGGCGCTCCTGAACCGGAGCAACAGGCTGAGAACGGGTGTGCAACTGGCGGAGGTGGAGTTGCATGGCAGAAGGAGTTAGCATGTACTGGAGAGCTTGAGCAGCAAGGGAGACCGACAGAGAGGGAAGCATCGAGCACTGATATAGAGAAGGGGGTGCCTTTGAAAGCATGAGGGGAGGGCCAACATATTGGATGGTGGAGGTCAAGAGCTGCAGAAATTAGGGCCACAAGCTTCAAGGGTTAAGTGCATAAGCAGACAGACGTGATATAATAAGGTGAAGTTGGCTGAGGTGCTGCAGATAGGATGACCGCCCGACGTCAGATCAGCTTGAAGAGTACATCATGGTGTGAGAAGGAGACTTAAGGGTCGCACAGCGCAACAGAAAGCCAGTTGGAGAGCCTTTGATTGAACCAAGCCGAGAGAAGAGGCGGTCGCTAAGAAAGGTCAGTTCAGGGACAAAAGGTGCCGAGCCGTTGTGAGGAGCAGCAAGGAAGGGCGGTGAGTACCACCAAAGGTCAAAGGGGAGAGAGCTCGAGCACGCTATAGGGCAAGCAAAAGGGGCATGGGATGGTAGGAACTGTGAGCAGGGCCGAAGAGCTTGGGAAATTTGCCATGGTCGTAAGCAAGTGTTGGAGCGCCAAGTGCCGAGAAGGGGGTTGTGTAATGGGAGGAAAGGGGCGCACAAGCAAAGGAAACTTGAAGTGGTGCATGGCCATGAGCAGAAAAAGAGAAGACACCGCTGGCTGCAGACCAGTTGAAAGGGGAGAGCTCGAAGAGCAGCACAAAGGGGACGACAGGGATCGCCTGCTGGGGTGAAGAGCCGTAATAGGGCTGGCCATGAGTGGGGGGTTGGCTGACGTGCTGCATTAAAGAGGTTGAGAGATTCATGAGAATTAGTCGAAGCTGCCAATGATCGACAGCCTTATATTTCTAATGGCTTCAAAAAAATTGAAAAGTATTCATAATTCAAAGATTGCTCTCGACAACAAGAAAAACAATGCGTTAGTTCATAGCACATAACAACAGGCAATGACAAAGTACATAGATTTGCAACAATATTGGTTGGAAAGGACACAAACAACATTGAGAGAGAGAGAGAGAGAGAGAGAGAGAGAGAGAGAGAGAGAGAAACGATAAAGAGAAAAGAAGAAAACGCTAAGGAAAAATGAAAGAGAAGAAATCTATTTATACAGGTACAAAAGGTTTTTTGACTTTCCACCTTCATTTTTCTTTTGACTTTTCACCTTCATCTGTCTTTTCATTTACTAAACTCACCTTCACTTATGCACTTAATATGTTTTGAAAGAATTTTTATTTTTCTGAGGTTGGGAAGAGCTAATCGACAGGTGGGAAATCGCAAGGCCAAGCATTGGAGAGAAGGAGCAGGCCTTGGTGGGTTGGAAGAGAGCAACCCGTTGCAAATGTTAAAAGGGATGAAGACAGATCGGTTTCCAGTGTTGATGAGCCTTCCGTGGTTTTGGGCAATGAGGAGACAAGCAATAGATTGAGGAAAAGGGAGCTGCCATCGACGAGCAAGATTGGTAGGTAATAATTTATTAAGGCCACCATAGCTTCCTTTGACTCTCATGCCTAAACTATCTTAGCTCATCATATATCTATCTCATCATCTAGTGTCTGAGCTTGATTGAAAGACGATAGACATTGTCAGAATATCCCTACTATTGAAGTAAATTTTATCATTTCTCTCCCTCGCCTTCTTGTCATTAAAAAGCTCAGATAACCATATTTGCAATGCATCTCTCTTCTATACGTGTGCGAATCACCTCTTTGCTACTCTTTTCTCCAACTATATCATCTCTACCAAACACACTCTCACAGCCAGGCGCCCCGTGTGTTCTCGACTACATAAAAATATACACTCTGACAACGATCTCTCTCTCTCTCTCTCTCTCTCTCACACACACACACACACACACACACACACACACACACACACACACACACACACACAAAGTCGGCAGCAACTCAAAACTTGATTATGATAAAATTATCTTTACAAAATGACCTAGGTATCCTATATACTAAGGCTACCATAGGTTAAACCAAAAATAGAATTCAATGGGTCAAATGGCTTTGTATTTACAATCTAGAAGTGCCATTGCACTGCGGCTTCTGTAGCTAGAATAGCTACTCATTACAAATGATGTTTTTTAACCATAATCCGTATCACTTCATAAATCTCAAAACATAAGGCTTTGGTACAAAAATTGAGTTATGTCGTACTTCTACTTGATACATTACTTAATTAAAGCTCGACAAACCCCAGTTAATTCCCCAAGTTAGTAACTTGATTCAAAAAGGGCCTTATCCGACATCATTCGCAGTAGATGACCATCTATGAACTATCATTGTCCATTTGTTCCCAAAACTCATATACATGATTTAACTGGTATGTAGATGGCTATCATGGCTTCTGATTTGAAAAATTGCATCTCTAGCTAGGAATTAAACTTCTATGCCCACCCTCTTGTTGAAGCCTTTCAAAACTCAACCTCAGCTTCTCCAAATGTGTGACCATGGAGCTATAACATCCAATGTCATCCATGAAAAAACGAATGAAATTACCCAAGTAGGGACCAAACACTCTATTCATCCACCCTTGGAAGGTAGCAAAAGGCACTAACCAACCCAAAAGGCATTCTTTTGTAGGCAAAACAATTCCAAGGAGTAATGAAGGTCGTCTTTAATCGACCTTCAATCGCTATCAAGATCTAAAAGAAGCCAGAAAATCCATCCATGATTGAGTAGCATTCATGACCTACAACCTAATTGAGGATTTCATCTAGGAAGGGTAGTGGATAATGATTCCTTTTGTGGTAGTATTCAAAGGTTTGAAATCAACAATATCCTAAATCTTCCCTTCTTCTTGGGCACAATAACTATTGGAGAGACCAATTCAGAGTCGTCGACTCGATAGATGAAATTTGCTTCCAAAAGCTGTGGCATCTCTTCAGAAAGTTCCCTCTCATGAAAACCCCCAACCTCCTAATCTTTTGAACCTTTGGCTTGGCACCTTTTTTTATATTGATTCTATGCTTGACCCCTTTTGCTCCTTGCAAATCTGTATATTCAATGGCGAATAGCTTTGCAAAATCTGCAAACATGTCCTCATATTCCTTCTTTTCTTTCTCCGTCAAGTCCTCTCCTAGCATGCTCCTTATATTCACTTTGGCAGGCTCTACAATTGCTTTTGGATTCTCATTCTCCTCCTTGATGAGTCACATCATGCATGGATGCTTCCTTTTTGACACTTATCCCAAATAGATCACGACATAATTGCATCAAGCCTTCTTCCACACTTTCTTCTAATGATGTAGATGAACCATCGCTATCATATAATGTAGTTTCTGTTGAGAATCCGTATCTTGCATGTCATGATAACTAATATCTAATTCTCATAAATGGTTTTCTCATGTTAAACTGATCATTTAATATGGGGAAGTACTAGGGGAGAAAAAGCTAGAATATTGGTTAGGCTGACAGACCGATCACAGTAGGGATCCAAAGGAGGGAAAATAGATATCCAAAGGGAAGGGGGGGGCATCTGCAAAAGAGAAATGTGCATCAATGGGCTTCAAAGACCCTAAGGTTCAGCCCAGTAAGACTTTCAAAATGCTAAGGTTCCAAAATTCAAAGGTTATGTCCAATGGTCAAAAGCTTAGGGTAAATTGGATGCTTGTGGGAAGACTCAAAAGTCTTCCCACATCCCTATCCTTGAGGGGGCGAGCCCTTTTAGTAGGGGATGAGAGAGAAACACACACACACTCTTGCAAGCTCCCTTTACACAAAGGGCATAGTGGACACATGTCAGCTTCCTAGCCCAGTTGCCCCCAAGGTGCATTCAAATCCTATTGGATGGCCATAGAGGTGGACCAATGAGAATTAGGCTAGAGTAAATCTAGTTTAGTTCATTTAAAAACACTTGATAAAAGAACCAATAGAAATTAAGCTCTCTAGAAGACTAGTGGATAGTCTCCCAAGGGGTCCACTGAGCATTGAGCAGCCCAATGGCTTGCCTGATTCCTATTGGCCAGAAGACTAAGAGGTCCAATGAGAGTTTAATTGCATTATTTAAATACATAAAGCTCTCACAAAAGGGGAAAGGGGGACACGTGTCACAAGGCTATCACTTATGCTTCTTAATTGTCATTGGCTAAGCTTTGCAAGGGCCAATAGGATGCCAGCATGAGCAATTAGCAAGAGGGGTCGACCAAGAGAGAGGGGGGGCTGATTTTTGCAAGGCATTATCACTTACACACTCACACAAGCTCATGTGTAAAGTAAAGAAGACTATCTCTCCTTCTCAAGCTTTAATGGAAAGCTCATCATCTACTCCAAGCTTGTGACAAGGGAGGCCTACACCAACAACTCTTGACTTTGTGATGAAAATCCAACCAAGAGCGAAGAGCCAAGCTCCATTGCATGCTCATCTCCTCTACCATGCTAATTACTAGGCTAGGCTAAGCTATTGAGAGTGATTATGTGAGGAGACATACTTCTTTTTCGTAAGAATACTCCTTCTTCCTCTCGATCTACTTTCATACCCCGCTATCTCTCACCATCTTCGAAGGTGTGTGAGGTCTTGGGTCTATGACCTTCAAGGAATTGATGTTGTGTTTTATAAGTGTGAGCTTGGTTCTTTCCGCCTAATCCAAGGAATCTACATGAACTAAGAAGGTTTATAGGTATGTGTGCATACTATAGACGCTTCATAGAAAAGTTCTCACAAATCGTGGGACCATTACATGACCTAACAAAGAAAAACGTTAGGTATACATGGTCCGCCAAGGAGAACAATGCTTTCAAAAAGCTTAAAGAAAAACTTATCTATCAACCTGTGCTTACACTACCATATCTCTCAAAGCCATTTGAGGTCCAATGTGATGTTGGTGGTGATTGCCTTGGAGCTGTTTTTCTCCAAGAAGGGCATGCCATAGCCTATGAAAGTTGAAGGCTTGACTCTGTTGAGCAAGCTCTAGGCATATATGAAAAGGAACTCCTCACAATTCTACATACCTTAGACTAGTGGAAGCACTATTTATTGGTGAATCCTTTTATTCTGCGGATGGATCACCAAAGCCTTCAGTACTTCATGACGTAGACCAGGCTCTCCGACAAACAAATGAGGCGGGAAAATTTCCTTGCAAAATTTCATTTTCATATTGCTCACATTGCTGGCAAGCATAATCAAGTAGCCGACGCACTCTCAAGACGGCCGAGAGTGAATGCGGTTTACATAGCAACTCACAATGATCTATCTTCTATGATAGATGAGTACCCTATTGATCTCGATTTTAGAGATTTCATTTCCTCCCTTGCACTAGGAAAGAAAGAGGAACCATTTACCTTACAAGATGGTTATCTTCTCTATGGCAGTAGACTATGCGTTACTAACTCACTATGTGAGAAAGTAATGTATGAATCTCATGCTCCTCCTTATGCGGAGCATAGAGGGATTCAGTATATCCTAAAAGGGATAGAAACATATTTCTATTGGCCTACCATGAAAGCAAACATACAAGAGTATGTTTCTAAATGTGTGGTATGCCAAAAGACAAAGTTTGATAGAGGGAATCAACCTAGATTGCTTCAACCTTTGCCAATCCCTAATTCAACATGGAAGAGCATATCCATGGATTTTATCTTTGGATTGCCTAATTCTATCCATGGAAATATGGAAATATAGATGATAGTAGACAAGTTCAGCAAACAAGCTCATTTTATACCTGTCAAAAAGACTATCAAAGCCCATCAAATGGCAAGCCAGTGCCTCTTCATATCACAAATATTCAAGTACCATGGCTTGCCAATGTCCATAGTGTCGGATACAGATCCTAGAATGACCAGTAATTTTTGGAAGGGTCTCTTTGAGAATTTAGGAACAAGGCTAAACTTCTCTTTGGCCTATCACCCACAAACAGATGGCCAAAGCAAAATAGCTAACCTAACAATTTTTGATCTACTAAAAGCCTTCGTAAAGGAAGTAGATCAAAGGTCCCAATGGCAGAAGTACTTACCCTTAGTGGAGTATGCCTACAATAATATTGTACATCCCTCCACAGGAAAAGCATCTTTTGAGGTAACTGAGGGAATATCCAAAATTCCCCTACTACTTAAGGTACACAGGAAGATCTTCACGGCAGATGAGTATAGCCGAGACCCACAAGAATCTTTCCAAAAGATTAAGGATGCTATCTCTATCTCACAACAAAGACAAAAGGCTACTGCTGATAAGCATAGAAGAGGCAAAGCCTTTAAATAAAATGATTGGGTCTTGCTTAAATTTCCCATGGCTCGATTAGACAATGGGCAAGAATCCTACGGGACACCAAAAGTACTATGCTAAGTTACCAAAAAGGTACTATGGTCCCTTACAGATTCTTAGACCAATCAATGAGATGGCCTATCAACTCAAGTTTCCCAATCATTGGCTCATACACAATGCTTTCCATGTGAGCCTACTAAAGCCTTACAAAGGAGAGCCACCTCAAGAACCAACTATTGAAGACCCACCGGAGATTGAGGACCAAGAAGAGGTGTTGCAGCCCAAGTCCATTCTCTGACATGAAGACAAGGTATTGAGAGGCGGTAAGATTATCCAACGGTATCTTATCAAGTTTAAGAACTATCCTTTTGAAGATGATAGATGGATGCAAGGCATACAATTAAAGGATAACCTAAACCTTGTCAATGCTTACAATGCTTCCTTAGAGTAAGCAATGTAAAAATGTTTAAAATGAACAAAGTTTTTGTCTTATAAGGCTCTCGTTTTCTTTATTGTGCACAAATGTTAAGAAGTTTGCATGGTTAGAATCAAGTTTGTGGAGACGACGTCTTCCAAGCACCATATAGAGCTTGTCACCCTACTATGGAAGATTAATAGGACTAATACGTAGACATGCTTGCGGTAGCTTAGGCTCTCAAGGGCCAAATGGATTAGTCATCCATTCTAGAACAATGTCGTAGGGTAAAATAGGGATCCTCTACCCGCTAGAAAAAGGACTAATGAATAGGATTTATCTTTTCTACCTCATAGTTGAGGACGACTATGATTTCAAGAGAGAGGTAGTGTCATAATAACTAATATCTACTTCTCCTAAATGGTTTTCTCATGTTAAACTCATCATTTAATATGGGGAAGTACCAGGGGAGAAAAAGCTAGAATATTGGTTAGGCCCTGACCACCTGTCTTGTCTATCTAAGATCTACAATGCACTCCAAATTTAAACATCCATAACTTGGAAACTATAGCTTTGTTTGAGGAGCCATCTATACCAACTTCTAAAGCGCCTCAAATACTACATTCCAAATTGTCCATCCAATACTTAGAACACCTAGACCTATAGCCCCAACTGACCCTTTCTAGAGTCCCTTGGGACTAAGAAACCACATTACACATACATTTCAATTGCACCTTGCCTGCCGAGGCCTCATATACCTACTTTAGCAATTTTCCCCACACCTGTCAACATCTCCTGCTTAGCACAACACACCTTTCAGCACTGACCAGCTTTGCTTGTAGCAATGTCACATTTGTATTTCAAAAAATATTCCAAAAAATCACTAAAACTTATCCCAATATTCAAAAACTCCCCAAATAAATGATGCAAGATTCCACTACTAAATATTATGCTAAGTACTAAACATAATGTTTTTTGAGACAAAGGACCAATATACACAACCTCCCTAAAATTAGCCAGCATTTTGTTTGTAATTCGAAACATTTTTCAAAAAAATAGTTCATGTCATCTCTCAATGAGACCCTCCATAGTAGGTTGATAAGTTTAGCACGTACTCCATATATCAAAAGTTTAACTCTCTGTCAAAGAAATAAAGGCATCACCATATCCATTCAATGAAAAGGCATCACCATATCCATTCAATGAAATCAAGGCTATCCATCCAATATGAGTGCTCTCAACAGGAAACATTATGTTTGTAACAGGGATAACCACGACCTAGATTTCTGCAATGCTACAAACCTCCCAGTCAAATATAAGGATTATACATTCAAGTGTATCCATTGTCATAAGATATCATCAGAATCATATATTTCTACCATTCTACACTATTGCAACATATAGGTTTACAAGAAGATGACATTCTCAAAAGAACACATGTATTTCTATATGTTAATGTCATACAAAACTTTCAAAAAGTGTTAAACAAGTTTCTTATTACTTAAAGTCTTCAAATGAGCCCTTCTCTAGAGTGGAGTACTCTCTCCCTCCAACAAGATATTCCAATCTAGATATTTTGTAAGAGACTGTTAATTTCCACCTTTCCAAGAGGTCTTTGGTTCTTTTTAAAAAAAAATTGAAAATCATTTTATTTGTTTCATGGATAGTTCTTGAAAAATTTCCAATCACTAGTTGTCTCTACTTAAACAGAAGAAGTAATTCATAGATACTCAACAACTCCTACACAAGCAGTAAAAAAGGCCAAGACCAATAGTAGCAACCAATAATTATGACTCAAAAAAGATTAACTCTTTAGGATTTTGGTATAGTTAATCCACATAATTTGTTGGCTTCATCTATTATTTTATATTTTCATTGATTAATTCCCATTACATCTGCTCCAAGTATGTAGCAACCAAGAGAACAGGGATAACTATATCATATCAAAACCAACAACCATAGCATATCAAAAAGCTTTTAAAGGTCACTTTTAAAATGAACTAATATTTCATTGATAAGAGCTTGACCAGATTCTAAGTAGGTGCATGGGCGCCTACCTGCGGTATGTTGCCTGCTCCATGGAGTCGATACTGCATAATGTATACCAAAACCGGTTTGTCGATTCCTATTTCCATTGAGGCGTGTTGTGGATGAGTGGCACACCATAGCGGTAACCATTCAAACAAAAGTGTGAAAAATCCAACTGTATGCGAATTTGTGTGCATTGCCAATAGTTCATACCATACTTTGGCATCCACAATGTGGGTGTGGTTTAACAAGGGAAAAATCACAAGTGGGGATACTAGAGAGGTAGCCACTCACACATGGCAAGGGTAGACCTACTTGATGATTTATTTGTGAGTACGTGCGGGTGTGTGTGTGTGTGTGTGTGTGTGTGTGTGTGTGTGTGTGTTTAGTACCACATTATGCAAGTAACAAGAATGGTCCGATATGGATGGTACGTAATAAAATAAAAAGGTATGCATTGCCCAGTCAGACAAGATGCAACATGTGTGTGTGTGTGTGTGTGTGTGTGTGTGTGTGTGTTTTCCAATAACAATATACAATATACACCAAACAATCCTTTAAGATCACAAAAGACAGTAGAAACTATGTCAATGAAAAGGTGGTATAATTCCCATTCATAGTATAAAACGGTCTTTATACATAAGTACTAAAATCAAGAGCTAGAAGATATAATAGTCTACTATCTCAAGCCAAGGAACTTTGAAAACCATAGTTGAGAAGGTAACCCTCACAAGGGTTTTCAATCTCTAAAAGGTAACCGAACAATGGATGATCTTCTGTTATTGCTACAATTGTCGTTGTAATCCCAAGGAAAGAATCTCTTACCTGTCACCATCCAAGAAACACAAGCATGTCAGAACTGGCATTACTTGGGAAGGCAGGTGTCAACGACTCCCTCCCCTTGTTATTGGTGTCAAAAATCAAAACAGAAACTAACAACATAACCTAGATCAAATATGAAGTTTAAAGAATGAGCCCGATAATGTTTTCATCATTTATTTCCTGAAAAAATTGGACAGCATCTCCTTTGTAAATTGGATCAAATCTCACAAATCCAGTCTAATGCCATCTCCTCCAAGACCCCCACTTGAGGATTAAGACTTTTTTTTACAATCTTTGGACAGTTTTCAAAGTCCAGTATAGCATCAATAAGCATTATACAATTGTGAATTCTCCATTATATACTTACCTTCATCAAATTTGAGTTCCTGCATAAAAAGATAAAATAAAAGAATTTTGTGTCAAGGACCAAGTTCCTGTAAAGTTATGGTACTACGTTGCGGCATTTATTTACTGTGTTATTGCTATGCATACATTCCCGGTGGCCATGAACACTAGTTAAAGTAGTGCCCAGCTAATAAAGTTGGGTATGGTAGCCCTGAACTGACGCTATAATACCCTCAAGTCACATAGATTGTATTTTTAACATATTCAATCATTACCACTTTTTGCACGATCATTACCATATGCATAAGCATATTAATATAATTAATTGAACTCGAACGATCGTTTATACCTCAAGCTAGAAAGTGAAAAATCAAACTTAATCCAATCTATGTAAACTAGGTCTGAGTGTCGATATGTAATCCATGGGGGTAACCCAATGGAAGCCATACGCCTACCATGTGTGTGCTTAAAGGATCCCAGATCTAGTTTACCCAAGCCACGTTGATAGATAGATGTTGGAGTCTCGTTTTTTTGCAATTAGTATGTAAAAGTTTAAGAGAATACCATAGCTAAAACCATGTTTATGTTCATCCCAAAGCCCAGACAATGTTTATTCTCAACATAAAGTAATTCTCAACGAGGAATACCCATCATTACAATCTAGAGCAATTTCATCTCGAAATGTTAGTAAGTTAAAAGGCCATACTACCAGCAGTTAGAACTCCAGCAAATCAAAGGATAAGCTTAGATGCCACCAAACTGCAAATTGTTTGTGTTTGTAATCATTTTTTCAAAGGAAAAACCTTACCCCATCATCAAATCGCATTACAGGACCCAAAAAGTGCATCAAAAATTGCATTACCAAAAGCGCATCAAAAACTGTATATAAAGTTACATTATGTATATCTTTTTGAATTCTGTAGGAATTTCAACAGCATTTCCTTCGTATCTGCTCAATATTTTCAAAAAAACCAGTCCCAGCCATTATCTATGATACCCTCACATGAGGTTATTTACACAAAAGGTAGTAACAATCATCTCATATAGAGAAGGAATACAAACGGGTTCGATAGATGTGGCTACATATCATACCAAACCAAGAAAGCTTGTGTGTAAGTGTATCCATGCATTCATTTGCATCTTTAACATAAAAGATCAAAATAGAAAAAAGTTATTATTTGAACATCCACCTACCTCATGAGATCCACAACTGTAATCTGATATGGTGCTATGTATCCTTGTGTACAATCATAATAATCTCACCCATGCATGTTACCAAGATGATGGCACTTCGAGACTCAAGTTAATTATGATATTAAGCATAAAACGACATTCATTCAGAATTAAAATCGTTCAGTCAGTAAGTATATCCTAACATGTATCATCTTTAGCCATATAAAAAAGTAAATCAAAGGAGCATTACAAAGAAAACTCTGAATGTACTGAGTAGGTACAGATGCACCTACATGTGTGTCATATTCTCCTATCGTGGAATTTAAATACAATTATGTGTTTGACGCAGGAGCCGGTACTCTGGAGATTGGAGTAGCTCACATTAGCTGTGTGCTCGAGTGTGTTACAGTCCACTTTGGAAGCAAGACTCGATGCAGGAGTCCCTCTCCAACGTTGTGTGCGCGAAGTTGTATAAGATTTGTGTGTGTGTGTGTGTGTGTGTGTGTGTGTGTGTCTGCGCACGCGCACGCACGTGTGATAGAGAGAGAGAGAGAGAGAGAGAGAGAGAGAGAGAGAGAGAGAGAGAGAGAGAGAGAGAGAGAGAGAGAGAGAGAGAGAGAGAGAGAGAGTGCAATTTACTGAAGGGGCGGTGAAGCACCATATTCATCAGGAAATCATCGCCTAGATGTTGATAAGGTGTGCACAAGGGAGTTCAGTGCCCGTGTGTGTACAGGGATCCTCCACCCCGCAGCATTCCTAAATGGGGTTACGAAATGAGGATGTGGAGACAAACAAAATAACCTCCTTTTTTATCTGGAGTGCAAGTGAAGAACATGTGTCCATCTATGTATGGCTTTACTCGCCTCATTAGGTTAGGTGAGCTATATAAAGGGAGATTAGGTTTAGAAAGTTTCCTTGCATAAGTTGTAGGCCAGCTAATTAATAACACTAGGTAAAGACATTCAAAAGGGCAATCCAGTTATACTTAGTAAGCAAAAACCTCATGTGTTATATTAGGTTGGAGACCACTACAATTAGTAAGCCGTCATCTTAGGAAAACCAAGCCCAAGGAGTATGGTAGGCAGTAAATACATCTAGCTATATTAATTTGAGGAATTTTTTGGATACCATGGCCAAATGTTGATACACCCATCCTTGCATACATGTCTTAATTGAGCAACCCCATGTGGATCAATTTTTTCAAAAAATTCGATATTTATGCTCTTTGATGTTCACCGCAGGTATGTGAAGGATCCTATTTTTTTAGCAGCATTCATGTGTTGAGCAGCAATATCTAGATCCGCTACCCAATCATGATCATCTTTGTTATGATTCTCTATAACGATCATGCATGTGTGTGGGGCTCTAGAGAGAAGGGGCTCGAAAGCTCTTCAAAGATGGATAATCCACACTAGTTGTCATTAAGACCTATAAGATGAGGGATGTATCAAGATATGAGCTATGAATCCTGCTCAACTCAAGGCATGAGACATAATTTGTTGCATCCTTTAGTGGGACAAGAAACAGAGGTTGCACAGTTGTCGGCAAATTAGAGTACCTGATCAAAAAACATGCCATACAATTCTTTGAGTGTGTGTTGTCATAGATTTCCTTCAAAATGAAGGCGTGAAAGGCTTAGCTATATTTGGCTAAGGGCAAGTGGAGTGATTGTATAGTCTATAAGCTTTGTGTGTGTGTGTGTGTGTGTGTGTGTGTGTGTGTGTGTGTGTGTGTGTGTGTGTGTGTGTGTGTGTGTGTGTGTGTGTGTGTGTGTGTGTGTGAGAGAGAGAGAGAGAGAGAGAGAGAGAGTGAGAGAGAGAGAGAGAGATCATAACACATTACACGGATACATGAGACAAGGATCTCCTTTGTTATAATTTGTTTTCCTAATGCGTGATGGGTTTACCTAGATGGGCTCGCAAACCCGTGATCAAGTAGGGTCAATCCAGGATGTGCAAGAGGAGTGCAGGTACATGGATACATGAGACAAGGATCTCCTTTGTTATAATTTGTTTTCCTGATGTGTGATGGGTTTACCTAGATGGGCTAGCAAACCCATGATCAAGTAGGGTTAATTGGAGATGTGCAAGAGGAGTGCAGGTACAGGGGGGTCTTAGGATCACAGAGCCCCAAGATGGGCACACTCGTTAATAGAGGTCAAGAGATAGAATAGAACCAACCAAAATTAGAGTTATATTAGAGGTGAGCACCCAAAAGTGACTAGCCTAAGCACAACTAGAGATAGTGGGTTTAGTTAATGGGACCCATGTGACCAAGCACATGCTTGTGGAGCACGGTTCACTAGTTACCAATTTTCCTAGAGAGAAAGGGTGTATTTAAAACTTTTTTTTATTTAGTTCAATTTTGACATAATCATCTGGTTTAAAGCTTCCAGAGGGTGAAACTCCCGCATGTATAGATCTTTAAAAAAAGAAGAGAGCCCCCCGATTTTACAATCAATAGGTGAGTAGGATTGGCATGTTACCTAGGCAACTCTCTTCCTTTACTTTCAGCATGTACCAACCTCGCCTCATCAAGTGAATGGAGAGTATGTTCACCCCTCAGATGAGACAAGGGAGTTTAGTGCATGTTAAAAGGGAATATGGCATAATAAATCTTTGTTCACTAGAGATACGAATAACCCAAAAAATTGTGCGGATTGCAGTGTAGTGCAAGCATCAGCCAAGTTATGAGTCTATATATATATATATAAAAATTCACCTAGTGCCACCTCAACATGTTATTGATTTTCATAATTATGAGTCATATGGGGGCCTTCCAATAGCCACTCTAAGTTTTTTCTTTAAAAATGAGTGACCATGTAATTTTCAACACTACTCCTTGTTTTGTTAAAACTCTAAATTAGGGGTATTGTATTCTACCGAAAAGGTTGATTATGAGGAACTACATGGGATGATGCCCATTCTAGAAGTGGATGAGCCATGGCCACAAGCATTATGGGAGACAATCAAAAATTGCAAAGATGGTAGTGAAACTTTTTTGTACGCACCTATCATTGAGATCAATATGGATCATGAGTTTTCTCCTAAAGATATACAATCTTTGTACGATGATGCATGAATGGAAGTATCTATAGAGAGCAAACCTAAAGCATTGAAGACTGTCTCATTATTCATAGGAAAGCATGAAACAAAATCAAAGGTCAAGGTTGTGCCCTCTTAATGAAAACCCGTTCCAAAGATGATGGAAACTAAGAGCCCTTATGAACTAATGTCGGCTCCTATATATTGCATGATAACTCTCTTAGAGCTTTTGCAGATTAGACCGCATTTATGGGGTGAAATGGCCAAAAATTGGAGAAGATGGGGCTGAAATCCCTCATCAAGACATCCCTGTAGATGAGCACATGGGTAAAACTCTACTTGAAAAACCAAGGGCAAAACTAGTGCCTATAACCAAGATGGATGATTATTGTGAAGGAGAAGAGGGAAACACCACCTTGTTGCTAGAGTACAAAGAAGTAAAAACCATTTTAATATTTGATAGAGCGGGGCTAAATTGGCCATTTCTATAAAATAAATATGGGGAAAATGGGGGAGACTAGCTCTCAAAAAAACACATATGAAATTGCAACTCACACATGGATATATGGAAAGACCCATGGGTATGCTAGAATAGATCATAGTATCCTCATGCAAAATTGAGTACAAACATACCTTTTCCATAGTGGATTTTGGAAAGAGAAACAACTTTGATATCATTTGAGGAAACCATTCATGCGTCAACTTAAAATGGTGCAAGATTGGAGCATGATCATGTCTACTTGCAGCACGCTATGACCATATCTACGTGCAAAACAAGGATGTTACAATGAGAGTCAATCTCAAGGACCATAGCTATAGAGACATAAGTCAAACTCCTATAGAGGAATTTGATCAACTATAATCCATGCAAAAAAAAAATACAAGCATGACTGCGTAACAAAGCGTATATTTGGATGTGTGGAGCATCTGAATGTGTGGGAGTCTAATCAGAGAGTATTGCATTCTAGAGATATTGGTAGAGGACAAGAACTATTATCAAGAGAAATTTTTCTTAGACTAGTTTGAACCTTTTGGGTGGGACCAGATTGGCTACACTAGATGTATGTGGTGAACAAAACAACCACAAAAAGAATTTGTGACGAAGAGGGTTTTGACATAGCACCCTTCCAAATGGTGAGTGTTGTCTTTGAATCGGGGTTGGAGATCGAGGACCTAAAAAATATTTTCTAGTGAGTTTAAGCCAGTTATTCACCAAAGGTACCCCAGGCCTACAGTTCCAGCAAATTATACCAGGGAAATGGCAACACATAAAAACCAGCCATATGAGTGTGCGTGCATGTGTACTAGTACCAATACCAGTATAGTCTAGTAGTACCAGTACCAGTACAACCATTACAAGTATAGCAATATAGCAGTATCAGTATCTGTAGTGTATAGTGCCATTACTAGTAGCAGTATAGTCCAGTAGTACATGTCAATACCAAAGGTGCCCCAAGCCTAACAGCTCTAGCGAATTATACCAGGGAAATGGGAACACACAATAACCATCCATCTGTATGTGTGGGTGTGTGTGTGTGTGTACAAGTACCAGTAGATACAGTACCAATACAACCTATCAGTACCAGTACTAGTATAGCAGTATAGCAATGTCAGTATCATTAGTGTATAGTGCCATTACTAGTACCAATATAGTCCAGTAGTACCAGTCGGTACCCCAAGCCAACAGTTCCAACAAATTATATCAGGGAAATGACATCATGCAATAACCAGCCACGTGTGTGTATGTGTGTACCAGTACCAGTATAGTTCAGTAGAATCAGTAAGTATCAGTATCAATATATACAGTACTAGTACACCAGAACTACTAGTACTAGTATAGCAGTATCAGTATCAGTAGTGTAGAGTGTTGGTACTAGTACCAGTATAATCTAGTAGTACTAGTCAGTACCAGTACCAGTACTAGTACCAGTATATACAATACTTAGTGAATTTAAGCGAGTTATTTACTAAAGGTACCCTAGGCCAATAATCCCAGCAAAATTATACCGGGGAAATAGCAACACACTATAATCATCCATGTGTGTGTGTGTGTGTGTGTGTGTGTGGATGTTTTTAATTTAAATAATAAGACATAAATGAACTATAACATTCAAAAAGAATTGGCTTTAGAGAAAGGGCAAAGATTAGTACAAAAACAACTCAGAATTATCTTTGTACATGGTATATAAGAATGAGGCCGCATTCTAGTATAAAAAGATAGTAACCCATTAAAGAAGTACCTCCCAAGTAGTATGAGCCAGTGTAATCATGGATAGACATTTGCTTCAAGCTAAAAAATTCCAAGAAAGGATAGAGTCCTCACCTGCATCCATTCAATCAAGACAACAGTTTCGTTAGTATTAAATGTGTTTTACAGGTGTCAACGGACTATATCAGTTGTTATCCATGTCCAACTTACAACTTTTTAACCTTAAACAAACGTCCAAAGTGTAAATGTATTTCAATTCTAATCCAATTTTTAATATTCATTGAATAGTTATTTACCTATGTACCATTTTGATCAGAAGGCCACCACCCCTTCTGATCTTAGTACCACCAGTAGTTCAAAGTTTCTTTTCCATCAAGTTTTTACATAGCTTTTCTTTTATTTAGTCAGATAACTATCCTAAAATTGATCAAGTAAATGCAGTATATTACTTGCATTATATCTCTTTTGTACGTCCATCTTTAGAACCATTAGTCAAAACATAGTAACTTTTGTTATCCGCTTTAGGTAAATCCCTCAAAAAAACCTCTTTCTATGCTTTTAAACAATTTGTCAGTTGCTTGGCTTAGACAAAAAAGCACTCAGCAAAACAAATCAACTCCTCTACATTAATTTTGAGTACACATATTCCAAAATTTGCTCAATCTAGTGTAGGTAAGCCATGCCTTAAGTGAAAAAAGCCATGAAATCCAGACTGTTTTAGTCACGTCATCTCCATCATGGAATGCAATGTAACTCATAATATCTAGCAATTGTATCATCAATGTGACACCATGATTATGCTAGTAGCTCTTTCAAAAAAACCCGCTGGTTATCACAACTTTCCCAGTAAGTACGTAATGTACATTGCCTTATAATGGAATTAGCGGCCTAACCCTGCAACAAAAAATCCTAATCATTTTGAGTCAGTACGCGGAATACCGAGCACAAAACCACAGCCATGTGCATAATGCCAAGCATGTACATGATGTAAAAAGGTACTATCTAAAGCCAGTCACCCCAAACCAAAAGAGATGGCAAGAAATTTCAAAAAATGTTAGTTCACGCCTTGGGGTATGGCAGCCCATAACATCCCAATCATACAATATGCCTGGTATGTGAAAATAGCCGGTCATAACTCCATACAAACCCCTTTTTTTATTTATCCTTCATGCTTAACAACAAAATTCATTCAATTACGGTGAACAACTCACCTGCATTAAAAAAAATCACAGCTAAAATCAGACATGTTTTTTACTAATATATTTGTTTAGCCAAACCATTTAAAACATATGAAAACCAGAATGCCTTGTACAAAAAAACCAATAGAATATACAGTGCGGACCTAAGAAGCACTCTCTTTTGTCACAAGCTCCAACTTCCAAAACCCACTCTCAATCTCTCTTTATAACAACAAAATCACCACGCAAAGAGACTAAGTGAGGGGCTCAGGGCCAACCTCACCTTTATATAGAGGTTTGATGTTGATGCAAACCAATCCTTTTCCCAAGTGTAAGGCTTTAAGAAACAGCCGCCTCGGCCCCATATGGGGACTGAGAGGAGATGAAGACCATCATTATGTAGCATGTGGGTACATATGGAAACTGTGTGTGGTCTACACTATATGGGACAAGCGTGAACAGCACAATAAGGCTACCAGCCGCAGCCGCCTTGGCTCCATAGTGAGACTGAGTGGGAGGGAGGAGGTGAAGAGCATCAACATGCAGCATGTGTGGCGTGAACACCTTGATAGACTCAAGATCATTTACTACAATACTCAGTGATGTCCGCCCGTGTATTATCGGTATTGTTTTACTTTCAATGCACCTTTGAAAGGCATTTGTCCAAATTATGCTTTAAGGGTCCACTCCCATAAAGGCAAAAGAGGGTGGGAGGGGGTTTGAAAACCATTTTTTATTTATACTATTTTGGGGTTTGTGGTAAAAGAAGTCCAAAACCTGTCAAAAAAGAGTCGGGGTTTTTTTTTTATAATAGAAGTACATACTAGCTGTAAGATTACTTAAGTGTGTGTGTGTGTGTGTGTGTGTGTGTGTGTGTGTGTGTGTGTGTGTGTGTGTGTGTGTGTGTGTGTGTGTGTGTGTGTGTGTGTGTGTGTGTGTGTGTTCCAGTAACAATATAACATAAACACCAAAGAGTCCTTTCAAATTACAAAAGACACTAGAAACTATGTCAATGAAAAGGTGGTATAATTCCCATTCATAGTACAGAACGGACTTTATACACAAGTACAAGAGATTTAAGAGCCTGAAGATATATAAATCCGCCATCTTCAAGCCAAGAAACTTTGGAAACCATAGTTGAGAACGTAACCCTCACCTGCACCCATGGAAACAACACAACATTTAGTTAGCATTGGCACCATATGCAGGTGATGCATGGGTATCCCACATGTTATAGATGTCACCCAACTAGATTGCTTTCAAAGATCAATTATAAGAAAGGTCAAGCTAATCATATATTCAGAGATGAAATCGTTTACAAGGGGGGAAAACATATGAAGCCCCTTGTGCTTTACAAGCTCTCATGAAATGAGACCGTAGACGAGTTTTATGAGACATTTTAGCCTCGAAGTGGGCCACATATACCTGTTTCTTGACTTTACAGAGTTTGGCATTAATGGTCGCTATTTTTTCAGGGTCAGTGATGATGCTCATACGTGCAGTCAATCTATACTTTGGAGTCACTTGTAACATAAAAAGACATTTAGTAAGTAAGTTCTACACCTCCTTAGTTGGAGTCAAAAACCAAATGTAAGGTGATACGTATGAGTACTAATACCCTAAATCATAGTCCATATAGAAGTTTTATTCCATATTTCCTCATTTGTTCCAAAAGCCAAGAACATGTGCCGCCAAGGTCCATAATAATGATGCAATAAGCAACCACTTACGGCCACAAGAACAACCCATATACAACCATATACCACAACCCATCATACCCATATTCAGAACCATAAATGGCCACCTTCAATCATAACCATGTTCCCAACCAACCATACTCGGCCAATATGAGCAATCCTGCGCAAAAATTTTAAATACACAACACTAAAATGGTAAGAGAGGTAAGCTTGATAACCGACCCAGAGGCTCAACAACAAAAGTACACCGCCACGACAGCCTTACCAAAAATTTCAGGCCGCTGTCTAACACCCCCAAGTATATCCGCCCCACCATATAGGGTCATACACCAAGTATTTTAAGAAGAGCACCAATCATTGCCTCCCCTTTTTTTTGAAAAAAATATACCACAATTATTGCAACAATTATCTAGTAAATGAAAGAGAATACCACCTTCCAATGCTTATTTACATGCCTATGACAAACCTTAGGTATGCATTGTCAGATACCCCTTACAATCGAGAGGGAATTACAAACCAAAGCCGCAAACCCCAAAAGGGTACTCATACACCTGCTAAAAAAGCAATACCTAACAGTGTGAAAAAAAAAAACCAGTGCCATAGATACAAAAAGTGCAGTAGAAGTTTCCATTCATATATACCCGTATATGCATGACAAAAATTTCGATAACAACAAGTGAATCACAACCCATCACATATCTCGGATAGTAGTCCATATTAACTCAATAAGTCACCTGGGATTGAGTCGAAGCAGCCAACTCCACAATAGCCTACTTATCCTTGCCTTTTGCCATATGGCTGACTACTTAACAATACACCCTTGTAGGTAAAAACCCTCACAATTCCAATGTACACAAGAACACACACGGTCTTGAGATACACACAGTACCAATGCTAAGTGAGCATGGAAGCTCACCTTTATAGGGTTGGGAGCCAGTGACCATATTCCCTTATTGCAGTGTGACGGGCCCTGCTTCAAGAGGAAGATAATACTTCAGCACCTCCCTATACAGAGGCCTCATTCTTGCACAACAGTGCGGCGGGCCCAACTTCAATTGGATAGAAGATACAGCTTGCCATCTTGTACAGAGAGAAGGGGGGAGAGAGGGAGATAGATAGAGAGAGGGGGAGAAAGAGGGCCTTAAAATAGTGCAGTAGCGCAGACCTACCAGAAGGCCACAGTGGTATTACGCAAAAGAAGATGGAAAAGTTAGAGCCAGGCAACCCGCCCCTCCTCATAACCCTAGTTATCTACTAAGGGTTAGGAGACTTTTAAGGTATCTCCTACTAATAAAGACACCTATTGAATTTAATTCAGTTATTCACCCAAGGTTTTCCAAGCCAATCAATCCCCAGTTAATAATACCACGGGGATAGCAACACTCTATTCCTAGAATATGTGTGAGTGTGTGTGTGTGTGTGTGTGTGTGTGTGTGTGTGAGAGAGAGAGAGAGAGAGAGAGAGAGAGGTTTGTCTCACGAGCTTGGAGTGTGAGGTTGGTGCCCTGTGCTTGCACGAACTGATCAGTCCCAAGCCATCCACCTCTACTGCCACGAGGGTTGTGTCCCTACTGCCACGCGATCCCTTATCGTTGTCACTGCATGTTCCCTCTTCTTTGGATGTTGTTTGCTACACCTGCATTCGCCCTTATCATGATCGACAACGTGCAACAGTCTTTGCTAGACTAACACTCAAGGGAGCGAGAGCGTGGGATGTAGTAGATGATCGACCTTGTTGTCAGCATCATCCATTCTCCTGTGACAAGCTTCATTCTAGCGTTGTTTCGTTAAGTGTTCAACAGATCTTTTAAAGCAACTTTTGTTTATCAGAAAGTGCTCTACTAGTATACACAATGTAGGCTTTTGTACAGACTTCTCTTGGAGCGGTGATAGCCTTTATGTTCAATTTTTTGTGGTTTTTGTACAGAAATAAATTTTGATAAAACCAAAAAAAAAGGGAGTGCTCAACTAGTGTGTCCTTGTAGCAGTAGACTTTAACTTCAGTAGGGCTTCCTTTGTATAAGGTGTTGTGGCAGAAGAAGTTGTATAAAGGCGTAGGAAACATTTTGATCTCTCCTTGATGGATGTTGCAAACATCATCAAAGAGTGTTAGTCAGAGGATTTTGCAGATGCTCGGAATGCCTGAGAAGGTCAGCAACCCACTACTGAAGTGATTATTCCAATTCAGCAGCTTATGGATTAGGTTCCACAATATGCGTTGAGTGTGGTTATCTTGTCTCTCCCTAGCAAGATTCCCTTGACACAAGACATAGGTCAGTGGGTTGATTTTTTGTTGAAAAGATAAGCAATCCAAGGGGTATATTTTGGTGGATAAGGCTTTTATGAGGTGTTACTGACAAACATGGATGCTTATTACTGGCTTTTATGAGGTGTTACTAGAAAACATGGATGCTCGTTTGCAATTGTTGGAAACTTTACCTTCACTTTTGAACATGCAAATGACACATGTATTTCCATGGGCGCTTACTAAAGACTATCAGAGTTTGATACAACATAGGTGTTCAGTTTGGGCGAAAATAGTCGCATTTCCATGGACTCAGAAGCATTAATTGCCTCTTTCAGCTGATCAGTTGGGCAAAGTGATATGTCCCCCAAACTTGGATAATAATTCCAGTAGATATTGTGTGTTGTGGGATACAGGTCAACCAATGCCTTCAAGAATCACAATTGACTCTGGTGATCTAGTAGTAGGGAAAAGGCATTTAAACTCAAACGAGGGAAGTTTGCAGGTGCATGTTTTAAATGTGGTAAATTTGGCCATATGCATTCTGAATGCCAAGAACCTTTGTTGAAACTGCCACCTTCTGTTGTTCCTACATCTGGAATTCATGCTGCCTCCCTCCTCTTTGTATACGAACACAAAGTTGGGGGATTCTAATCGAAACGGGAAGGTCCGGAAGGATAAAGACAAAATTAAGAATTTGGCTGATGTGCATCCTAGTGCAAAGGTTGGTACCAAAGGTACAGCCAAAATGGAAGATTCCATTGATGGTTGGCAGACTCCAAAGAAGACTGCTAAACCTCGTGTTGCACCTGTCTCAAGAAATTATGTACCTGCTTCGGATGGGAGAAGTGGTGGGACTTCTGCATCTACATCTCATGATCATAAGTTTCTAGTTGAAGTGTGGGATACAGTGGTTCACTCATATAAAGATGCTATGCTTGGTTCCACATATGTGCCATTGCCTATGCATCAAAATCCCTCGCAAGGAACGCATGTGGAATCTGCTTTATTGATTGTTAGTATGGAGGTAGATGTGCCTATGGGCAACTCTTTTTTATGATTGTGCCTTGTGGTTCTCTTGTAAATATTGTACAAATACATTCTCCTCTTAGATGTTTCACGTATAATGTGCGCGGGTTGTGCAACCACGACAAATGGAAGCTAACCTGGCATTATGTACATATACATGGAGCAACATGAGTTGCAGTCGGTCTTAGCCCATAATGACCTGGTAGGCCGTTTCAATGTCTTGTACAAGGAAATATTTAGCATTCATTGGTATTTATGCTTCAGCGCAAAGAAGTCATCTTTGGCAAGATTTAGTCAAATACCCCTAGCATTCGCATGCTTTTAACTGTGGGGATTTTAATAATGCACCTGTAAACACAAAAAATACATCTTGCCATTCGCATATGTTGAGATCTGAGCGTTCTTCTTAGGATGCTATGGTCAGTAATACATGTGTTTTTTATTTGTGGGCCATTACCCACTCTTCGGAGCGGGGTTATACTTCTATTCATGATGCTTACTCTAGACAAGAGCATGATTGGATCATTGGTATGTGTGGAGCACTCCGCAATATTTTATGTTTGCATGTAATATGAGGAGTTACCATTTTTCAATCCTTACAAAGTCTTGCAAATACTACAACGCTTATGGATTTGGAACAAGATAAGTTATGTGCGGCTAAAACATCTTTGATGCATAATAACAAGAGGAAACTTGAAAAATGGAATGTTAGATCGAGACAGTATGCTTTCATGGATAAAGGTTGTTCGTCAAAACAGTTTTTAAATCATTTGGACCATTTGCAGCAATCTGTGGCTATTAAAAGGGTTAAGGACAATATTGGGCAATGGACGGCCAATAAAATTCAACTAGAAAAATTCCATGGTGGACCATTTTCAATAGGTTCTAGCCACTCATGAGGCTCCCTTAAGTGAGGTTTTGCAAGCCAAACAGTTATTGTTGTCATATGTACATCCTATATTGACAATGGATGATGTAGCTACTCTTGAGGCCAGCTTTACTAAAGCTGAATTGCACAATAGTTAGTTACATCTTGGCCATTGGAACTCACCTGGATAGGACGGTCTTACGGTTGAATTTTTTCTCCGCTTTTGGGAGTCTCTTAAGTAGCCTCTACTTTTCATGATAAATCATACATGCACTACACAATCCTTGCCGCAATCGTGGAAACAAGGACTGGTGAAATTTTTGCCCAAGCAAGCATTATGTGAATCCTTCTCACATTAGCGTCCTATCGTGCTTATTCCAATCATTTATAAATTGATGTCGAAAATGATTGCTACACGTATTAAAGATCATTTTTTCTCTATCATTCCTCGCCAACAATTATGGATAAAATTGATAATGCTTTCATTGGAATTGAGTATGAAAAATATACTAGACAAGATGTACTTATCATGCAGGTTGATATAGAGAACGCGTTTGACACTCTTCATTGGAATTTCATTACACAGATAATGGTGGCCATGGGCTTTGGGTCCAGAATGCATTGTGTGGTCTATTTTCTTTTTGAACATAAACAAGAAGATTTAGAAATTTTCTCGTGTAAGAAAAGAGAGCCTTTTTCATTGTTTTTCATATAATGCATAACATCATGAACTTCTGTGAGGGAGGCACGGCATACCTAGCTAGGTACGATTGGGGGCAGGGGACCGCCGGCCCCCCATGGTTCTGTGAGGGAGGCACGGCATACCTAGCTAGGTACGATTGGGGCCATGGGGGGCCGACGATCCCTTGCCCCCAATCGTACCTAGCTAGGTATGCCGTGCCTCCCTCACAGAAGCTCATGATGTTGAGATAAGTCATAATGTGGGAATTATTGTGAGAATCTGTCTAAAACTTCTTGTGATAGTCAATCTGCGAAAATAATTGATGGCCATCTGACTCAATTATGGGATCTTGGCCGATCCGTCAAGCAAGGATGCCCTTAAGTGCTATGTTGTATGTCATTACTACACATCCTCTATTGTTGTATATGGACTCCTTGACGGCATCTCGCCAATTACATGGATTGGAATTACCATCATTTTGTGGTGCAAGCATATGCGGATGACTTCATGTTTTGACCTAGAATCAGCCAGAGGATGTTCAATGTATCATGGAAGCTCTGCATGTTTATGGATTGGCTGCAAGTCTGCACGTTAACTTTCGAAAATCTGAATTGTTGGTGTTGCACCAAATGGATTGGCACTCTATATTATGGCCAGTTGAGAAGCATGATCAAATTGTGAGGCATATCCATTGGCTTGGTCAGTGAACAATGCCAAATTCTTGGATTGGGTTGAGAATAAACTTAGGTCTAAATTGCACTATTGGAAATTGTCTACTTGGTCGCTGCATGTAAGATTCACAACAGTGTAGTCCACCTTGGTGGCATATATACAGCTATTCCTGCCATTATTGCATTGGCCACCTTGTCGTCTTTAGGTATTCATGTCTCATATTTTGGGACATTTTTCGTCTACTTGCTCCCAAAAAAAAAGGCCTACGATTGCTCGCTATGTATAAGTTGCGCACTCCAAAGCGTTGTGGTTTGAATATTCTATATTTGTGTTCTCATGTTATAGCAAGAAAAGCCACCTTGTTATTGGTACTAGTAGAACAAAAACAGCCTTGGACGTAGATGTTTGCGTTTCTATGTTCTCGTGTGGTTTCTACACCAGCTTTTGACCATTGGCAGTCTTCATACTGAGATGTAGTTTTTGGTATATTTGAAGCCACGCTATCGGGATGCCCCCTTACTTCCAGTTTTATAGCTAATTGGAAAATAGTCACAAAGGAATTGTCGCGGCATGATCAAGATGGCGCCGGTGGCAATTCATTCATATTGGAGAATTTGCATCGGAGTCTCATTTTTTATTAGAACTCTTATTCAATAGTCTCCCAAAAAAGCTTATTTTCTCTCCCAAAAAGGTATTGAAAGGATATCAGATGTGATCTGACGCTGATGGACGGGTGCTTTCGTTTAGACAAGTTGCTCTTACTTTTGGGCTTGGAATGCACTACAAACACATATGGAGCACCATTAAGAGTCTGGTTGATTCTATATCTCCCATTCCGTCACTCATTACGGAGGATCGAATTTTTGATTAGCATTACACTGGTTCTTTGATCCAATTTGTACCTACAAAGAAGACATATTGTCATTTGCAGTCATCTTCCTAGATACAAGAACACCGTAATTAGATATGGAATATGAAGAAGGGTGCTACATGGTGACGAAGTAAAGTTATGAAAGTGTGGCATGCTAAGATTCCTCTAAAGGAGCGATTATTTATGTGGAGATGCATCATTGAGGTCCTCCCGGCTTGCAAATTTCTACGCTCTAGAAGATTGGTTTCCTGGAATGTGTTCATTGTAGTGCAAGCATTGAAGATATTCTACATTTATTGTGGACTTGTTCTCGTACGCAACAGTTTGTGGATTGCATCTCTACATCTCTTCGCATGTGTTTCCTTGAGATACATTTTGGTCTATTTTTTGGCTTTTTGAAGTGTTTCTGCCATTACTTTGACCGTCTGCATACTTTTGGTTGGGTTAGATTCTAGGTGCTATGGACAATGTGATTTCCTCATGTTTCAACACATTCAAGTGGAGTATGTATCTTTCTTCAAAAACATCTCTTTGAGAGTCTCTTAAATTTACCTATGACTAGGATAAACTCCCCTCTAGCCATTACGAGTTATACTTTGATTGTTTTTTATTTACTGAATGAAATATTTTCTATGGGTTTTCTTTGATTTGAGGTTTCCCATTGGTAATTCAATCTAACATCACTAAAAAAGTGTGAGACACTACTAAATGGCCCTCTTTATAGAGATAGGAAAACAAATGCCACAATGGCCTACATACGGAAGACAATGTTTAGCTAACGCCACTCTTAAAAAGACGGGAAGAAACAAGGTGAAGATTCACATTGGCATTCTAAAACAATAAAATGAAAAAGAAGTTAAATCATGTAAGCCTGTGAAATGAAGGGACCATTGATAGACAAAAATAAAAGAAGTTTTCAACTACACATAGAAAGGTAGGTACAACCAATCACTTATCAATGTATGTCCGCCTAACTCTTAAAATTGGGCCATCGGTAGCATGGCAAGTGGCACTTGATCATGTCGCCTACAGTGGCCCACATAAACAAAAGACAAGGCTTAGCTAATGTCTCACTTACAAGAAATAGGAAGGAAAAAAATTTGCCATCATTAGCTTGCCAGGTGGCACTAATCGACAAGCTTTATCCAACGATCCACACTTGTTCCCAAGAGTTCAATGCTTACATACTCTTAAGAAGCTAAAAAGCCTTCAAAGAAAACTTCTAAAATCTTTCAACATGGACAGGAGGCAGGTGTGTGCATCACATGTGCAGCTTGATTCTCCAGTGGCAGCAACTTACGTAATCACATCAATGTTGGATATATGAGTACATCTTACAAAAGGACATTAACAGCCCCTCCCCCTAAAGATTTGAGGGCATAATGAGTATACACAAGTCTCCTCCATCTTGGATATATGAAAACAACATAAGGAATACATCAAATACCTTACACTGGTGGCCAAATGGAGCCACCACTTCCCTCTTATGCAAGACATGTATCATTCTGGGCATTTCTTCTAGGCCAGCATTTACACTACTGCCCAAGCTCTCCATCATCACCAACATCACCTTGAAGAATCCAGCATCCACATTTACCGCTTCTAGAAGATACAAGAGTTGGAACAATCAAATCCTTGGAGCTTTCCTCTACGCTCGGCCAGCCCCAGAGACCATAGCATCCTTCTTTGGCTTCGCCCCTTGTCGGCTTCTCTTACCTGAGGCTTCAGTCTCATCATCCACTGCATCATCACTTTTAACTGCAACTGGCTTGAACTGCCACACAGATAAAATAGTTAAATACACTTGAGAACACAATCTACCCCATTTAGTTTCAGAAACAGTTCCAAGAATACAGACCTGATACACTGAATAAATGACATTCCGTCGAATCTGTGCCATCAACTCTAAAAAGAGATTGTACCCTTCCAGCTTGTATTCCACAAGGGGATCTCTTTGGGCATAACCACGGAGTCCCACAGCTTGCTGCAAGAATTTCAAGGCTTGTAAATGTTCTTTCCAAAGCCTGTCAGTTTGATTGAGAACAAAGAAACGCTCTGCCTCTGTCATTAGCCCCGCGGCTTCATTTTCAATTTCTTGCTGCAAAACAGAGGCCAAAATAAGTGGCACAGATTTTGTAGATTTTTTCAACTCTTGATTTGAAACTTACATGGTGGAGCTACACTAAACCAATGTTATTTAACATTAGGAATCCTGACTCCTTTTAGGAGGGAGGGGGGGGGGGGGGGGGGGGGGGGGGGGGGGGGGAGCAACATACCCGCTTCTGCAAGTATGCTTCTCTCCCACGCAAGCGCAAATACTCTCGTAGCGTTTCAAAATCAGAAGCCTTTTCAAATACTTCTTCAGCCGTCATATCATTCAGAAGGTAGCAATACCTATTCAAATTTCACATAGACTCTGTCACAAAGGACCATCAATAAGTTCCTAGAAGCTGTATCTCAAAGAGCAAAAAAATAAACTCACTGCTGTATCTTTGCAACCAATCCTTCAAAATTCCATTCCTCTTTAGGTGAGGACGGGTCAATGTTTGCCTAAGTTTAATAAAAAAGGAAAAACATGCTTAGTAGCTGCAACTGTCCTGACAGTGTTCACACCAAGCTCTTTCAAATAGAGATAAGAAATAACAACTGGTGCCCCCACAGATTTCCTAAACAAACAGGAAGCATAACTACTATTAAGGATTCACCATCTCCCACCTCAAGTATGTCATCCATTGTAAGTTCAGCATACTCAATCATCTGGGCCTGCAGATTAGCAGCTTCAAGTGCCCTTCTACGTTCCGCATATACACGTTCACGCTGACTGTTCAGTACTTCGTCATACTCATACAGCTGCTTACGAATCTCAAAAAAGTAATTTTCCACTTTTTTTTGAGCCTCATCCAAAGCTTTAGTCAACATTTTTGATTCTATTGGCAGATCCTCGACACGAAAAGCCCGCATTAAGCCCTGCATCGTTTCAGGATAACACATTTCAATGTCCCAAAAACAAGGAAACTTGAAGATCAACTTTTTAATCTAACTTAAAAGCTTCGATTAGTTTACACTTCTAATGATCTATGTGTTCTAAACCATATGTTCGACACTGGATTCTACATTCCAAACAGTCTCCATTAAAACACATGAAAAGTGAAAATACCTGAATCCGATCACCACCAAATATCCGAAAAATGTTGTCTTCTAGACTAAGGAAAAACCTGGAGCTCCCTGGATCTCCCTGCCTACCACTCCGTCCACGCAGCTGATCACATGGCACAGTATGAATTACTTCTCAAGTTCATTGAGACAAATGCTTTAATAGCCTGTTGCTCTGACAAGACAACATGCAAGAAGTCAAACCTGATTGTCTATTCGACGAGACTCGTGTCTCTCAGTACCAATGACATGTAGTCCCCCTGCAGAAACAACCTGCATTTCAAGTTCCCCATTAGATAACAGCGACCTTAACAGCTTTACCATCGCTTGAATAGCACTATGACATAAATCATGGCCGATGCTAAGAATTGGTACATTTGAACTATGTATGTCCAAATCCAGTCACATGTAGTCAGCTCATGTACAGGATTCATACCTGGTAATGGTAATAAAGAAATGTATGGTTGCGTCTTAGCTAGGTAGTAAATCACCTTTTCTCTTTCTTGATCTGTAAATCTCTTGTACTCCTTAACAAGCGACTGAAAGACTTCTCGTAGTTTGGATATGACAATGTCGTCAGTTGGGCCCTGAAAGAAAGTCGGCAATTCAACAGTCACAGGTAAAATCTTCCTTAAGCTTCACAGGTCACAACTCAAATGCTCAGAGTCGGTTTGAATTTAGAAACCTGCTCACATGCATATGACAGACGATCTTCTGCCTCAAGTTCCGTTAAAGACTTCCCCCCCCATGCCCCTACGGCTGTCTCAACAGCATCAGTAACCAATGAGGAGCACTCTTCAGATAGCTCACAAGGAAAAAGATTTGGATCAACCTAGGAGACAAGAAATGCAATGAGTATCTGTCAGCATAAGGATATGGTTGAGCATTGGAACACAAGAATGTACCTGCCACGTTTTCCTTGAAGGTATTTTGCGGCTTTTTTGGAAAGGAATTTCATCATCAGAAAGCTGGACAACTCTGTCAAATCAAATAAAATCCTTGAGACTGCTGTTGTAAGGTTGATAAATAAAACCTCGCTATACGATCTTTGCACATTCCAAAAACTTTCAGGATGTCTATACAGAACAACAATAATGAGAAAACAGATATAGTCAAGCTGCCAACTCATTCTTTTTCCGAACATGCCATAAGGACCTTGAGCCAAACATGCAACACACTATTCACTTAAACATAATCCAATAAATTCTAATGAAGCGGAAGACAAGTTCACAATTACAGTAACTCGTCTGCATCCTTTAGGAATCAACATGCAAACATATAATCATCCTCTAAACAATCAAAGGCTTGGACTACGATGGTGTGGTGCTTTACCTGGGCATAAGATATTCTCTAAGCTTCAGCTTCGCCATAAAATCTGGATTTCCACCCAATATAATGTCAGTTCCTCGACCAGCCATATTTGTGGCTATTGTTACAGAACCTATGCGACCACTTTGTGAAACTATCTCTGCTTCCCTTTCTGCGTTTTCGGGCTTTGCATTCAGAACCTGAAAAATACCAAACCTCATGGGCAACGATGTTCACCATGTAGCTATACACTCATGTAAGCTCCACACTAAAACATTAAGGCACCAAAACAAGTTTCACAAAATGTTTCTTGTAACAGCACCCATTTGAAACCCAAAATCCTTCTACAGAAAGACCTTCTAATATGAACGACCTGTCTCAAGTTTTAAGGTTCTTTTCATACCTTATGTGTGCTCTTAAAGTGTTATCACCCACACTAAGACACCATTCTTCTTTGCATGCTGGTCACCATAACATCAATACTGTTGCACTCCCTACTATTTGCATGGTCCATAAAGGTTAGAAATTGTTGCAGACTTTTACTCCATAAATAAAAGTTTGTAGCACCATAATAACAAAAACACTCTCTATCCTTTCCTTAATGATTAAGAAGAATACTTCGATTTGGAGATGGTTGGTGAGAGTCATTTGAGAGCAATACAAGAAGGAGAACGCTTAGCAAACTATATAGCAACATAGAGACAGATAAAGAGATGGTGAAAACAAGTAACATTGGTACTTTTCATTTGATATCCTAAAGACTAAGAGGCATAAATAGAGCAGAGACAAAGAGCAACTTATGGTCATGATAGCAAACTAAACACAAAAAAAGTCTGCAATTGAGAGCGCCGGAAGTGACTTCTTACTTGACCATAACAACCTCCTTGTGGTAAGTTAGAGCAAGTTGATCTCTCCCTCTCATAAACTGTTTGTGTCTACATGCAGAGCATAAGAGGGTGATGGATCAATATCCAACACCCTGCTCATCACACACGTGTCTGAAATGGACCTCATTCTCAACCAGCTTCTCCTCACATAAGCAGTCCTGATTTGTGAGCTCCAATCTCAAATCGTGTGTATTGGAGAGTCTCATCAAAGCCTTGCAGGCATAGTAGGAAGTCATGACCATATGCGCTTAAGCACAACATGACTAGTCCCTTTGGTGAAGGCACTTCAGGATAAACATTTGATGTGCCATTGTTCTATGTATTATGCTGAAGTCTGATCACAATTGAGCCAGACTTGTAAATCAAAGACGAGCTTGCACTTTGATGTCCAACATTTGACCAAAATTCAAGAGTTTCATCCTTTGCCAGTATCATGAATCAGATCATCAGTACTGGCCTGGTCAAGTACTTCAGAACAACTACAATGAGCCAGAATATGCTACAGGGCACATAAAGAGAGTGATTTTCACCTGATAACTGATTGCAACTTCATCCAATTGCTTTGCAAGTGCTTCGCTTTGTTCCACACTTGTTGTTCCAACTAGAACTGGTCGTCCAGTCTTGTGCATACGAGAAATCTCCACAACCACCGCACGCCATTTGCCTGCCACTACTCTAAATACAACATCTGACTCATCCTGCCATTACCATGAAAATTGTTAGCAGACCAAACATGCGCTTTAGTGAGCTGCACCTTGTCAAAAAACAGCCTCCATCTAAAGCACATATCCTACATTTCTAGCCATGGTCCAGAACATGATTGGGCTCTGACACAGCACAAAACCACCAAGAGATGAAGAATCCTTACCTTTCTTATCATAGGCTGATTTGTTGGGACAACAGTCACAGTCAGCTTGTAGATTTTCTCAAATTCTGCACTTTCAGTTGCAGCCGTTCCAGTCATTCCACATAGCTTTGGGTACTGAATCATACTTCCATTATCAGAAAATTTAAAAAAACTCTTTTTTTCGCGTTAACTACAATCCCTTTTACATAAAAGTTTATATTACCTGTAAAAAAAAGTTCTGGTAGCTTATTGAGGCTAGAGTCACAGTCTCATTTTCAATTGTTACATTCTCCTTTGCTTCAATAGCTTGGTGCAACCCATCACTCCATCGCCTTCCCTATGCTCAACAGTACCATATAGACAATGAAAGACTTGTAAAGACAAGGTGAACTGTCACTGCCATGCTTAAAGATGGGAATTTTTTTTCTTCTTTTAATTATCATTCTTCTCTACTTCAATAGCTTCGTGCAACCATCATTCTATGACGTTCCTTATACTTAACCATTTTATAAACAGATAATCATCGAAGATTAACCAGGCCAATTGTCAATGCAACAAAGAAGAGCTTTTTCTTTTTCCTTTTTGCAGTTTGGGGTTTTCTTATTCAAATACCCTCTATTTTTTTTTTAAACACAGATTTGGGGAAACTGGACTTTCAAGAAAACTAAACATACAGAAACAGAAAGATCGCTAAAAATTAAAACTGGAACAAGAGATGCATAATACCTGCATCACTCTGCCTGTAAACTCATCCACAATAACAATTTCTTTGTTTCGTACAATGTAATTCACGTCCTTTAGAAATAATTCCTTTGCCTTGATGGCATTTATGACATAAGACGCCCATTGCTCTCGTGGATCATAGAGATCCTTTACATTTAATATGTCCTCTGCATCTTCATAGCCTTGCTCTGTCAGTAAGACTGCTTTCTGCTTTTCGTCTACCTGTTACGATCTTGAAAAATTAGAAATAACCTGGCAACATCAAGCAAAGCAAAAGTTCTGAAAGAGTTTTGGATAGAATAAAAGCAACAAAGCAAAGGAAAATAGACCTCACAGTGTAGTGGATATCTCGTACAAAAGCTGCAGCGATTTTGGCAGCCTTGTAATACCGTTCACTTGGCTTTTCTGCAGGGCCAGAAATAATGAGTGGAGTTCGAGCCTCATCTACCAAGATGGAATCCACCTCATCAATGACACAATAGTTGAACCCTCTCAACACAAGGTCGCTCACATTCTGTACGTAACACAGGTCATTTATAAATTTTTGAGGTAAAACTGATCTCAGAAACATAGAGAGCTCCTCTACAAAAGAGAGTTACTCTAATAAATTCTCACATTAGGCAAGACCTTAGCTCTTCAGCATACAGTTGACACGTTACAGACGCAAAAACACTTACCGCCGCTAAATTGTCCCGCAGATAGTCAAATCCGAGCTCACTATTTGTCACGTAAGTCACATCACACAAATAGTTATCCCTCCTCTTTTCACTGGACATGCCCTCTGGAAAAACACAGCATTTTTCACATCATTCTGTTATATAGACATTCAAAAACAGACATAATGACAGTTTCCAAAATGACATGTTGAATCTTCAGTATTACATTTCCTTCGTTTGAAAAAAACCATCACTTAATTACAAATCTCAGTAGAAATGTGGAGTCCTCAAAAGTATAGTTCCATCCATTCACAATCAATAAATATTCCCTTTTGTGCTACTCATCCTTCCTTTGAGGAATAAACTGATCCAACCCCTTCCCCGACTTTCTTGCCTTACTTTTACCATTTGTAAACCAAAGCTTGGTCACATATTTCATTTGACAAAAGAGACAAGCAAATAACCATTGACCAGCTATCATGTTAACTAAGCTAGAAAATGGTGGTTTTTCAGGCTAAAACCTTAGTTATGGTGTGGGAAAGGATCCCCAGACAACCCATAAAGCACTCTTATTTGGGCCGGGAATTGACCTTCAAGGTGGCGAGCAGATCCAAGAAGCGTGTTCGTTTCGAGGATGACCCAGATTTTTCATCTTCAGTGAGTTTCAAAATGGTCATTCTCTAGTTCCAGTGAGGATGAAAAAAAGAGAAGCAGAGAACAAGAAGGAAATCAGATTTTTGAAAAAGTCTAGGAGGCACAAGAAACCATCTACCAATTCACAAGAGGAGAGCTCATCCTCTTCTGATGGTTCAAACAATGAGAAAAAGAATAAGAAGACCAAGGAATTCAAGGATGGGGGTCAAGCAGTCAAGTTTTGACACGTTCTCTCCACAGTTAGCCATGCAGGGAGATACAGCATGCTCGTATCGGGAGATGACATCATGGTTTCAGGCACATGGGTTCAGCATCGACAGGTTGCCACCCTTCCAATACTCACTGGATGCACCATCTCTCACTCTTACACAGTCGAAGATCACCAGGCTCATCCGCCAAGACTTGACTCAGCTAGACACCAGGAGGACTTGGATACAGCCAGCACAGGAGCTGGGCACGAAGATGGCTTTTTACAGAGAGCATCTTCTCCAGCTTACGGAGGATGATTTTGTGACGAGACTCAGATACATGGACACCCACCTGTCTCATGGGATACGATGTGCTATTGGCCAGATACGCACATCTTCTCACCAGCTGCGGATTGGGACTGGGAGATACAGCGGAGTACCAACAAAGACCAGGACATGCCCCTTGTGTGACATGGAGCTTGAGACAGTGCACACATGCCGCTACCCCGTCTACTACGAGATACGAGGCCGCTTCCATTGCTTGTTTAGAGAGGGTTTTGGACCACTCTCCAGAGTCATGGGATACGAGGATCAGAGATGCCTGGGTTTGTTCTTGCTGGAGCTGCACACACACAAAGATAGCCTAATGAGTGGAGAGGCTAGCCAGCCTCAGAGATAAATCAGAGATATCTTTAGAGCAGACACTGAACAGCCGGAGCTTGGAGGAGCTACTCCCATAGCAGAGCTCACATTCGTCTCACACCAGAGGCACTGATCGACCGAGCGATTGAGCTGGGGAGATCCAGGCGCCCACGACTGCGGAGGACTACACAGCATCAACGGAGGCTACATCAGAAGATTCGTATCACTCTGGCCAGGCATGCACGACGCCTGGTCAAACTGCTGACCATGGAGGAGATTGATGAGATCCGCCAGCGAGCGACCGATGCTGGATCTCTTGTGATCTAACTATTTAGCTATCCCAGCCAGCGGCTCACTTTGCTTAGTTCACATCGAGCAGCTTAGGATTCCATAGTATTTTTGTTTTGTTATGTTGTTATTTGTTATTTTGTTAGTCTGACTTTGTATCAGATCCACCACATTGTAACTTTCTGGTCTCATAGGTCACTTTGACCTTTTGAAGACGTTAATCTAACACAAGGTGGAAAGGTACGTAGTGTACGGCATGTTTTAGGTACATACCGAACGTACTTCCGTACTAAACCACCTTTCAGGTACGTAATATGTATGTACTATTTGTAAAAAACTCATGTTTTAGTGAAAAATCCATAGACTCATAAACAAATTTACATTACAAATTACAATGTTGAAAATGAACATATTGACAACTGGACATAAAACTCAAGAAAAAACTGCACGCGAAGAGAGAGAAGGGGACCAAAAAAAAAAACTTCTTCTTCACCTCTGTAACCCTCCCCCTTTTTTGCTGCGGCCTTTCAATCATGAGAAAGCAGAATGGCAAGGATGATCTGGTGGAGGATGCCATCCAAAAATACAAAGAAGAATTGAGCAAGTCCATCAGCAAGATCAACCGCCACCTCCTAGGTACAATCAACGTACTCGATGCGAGCGTGACAGCACAGGAAAGCACGATACATACACTCGAGGACGCATGCAGGCCCAAAATGAGGAAATCACACTACTCAAGAAAGAGCTTGCAGAGGTGCGATCGCAGAATGTCCTCGAAGAGGGAGAGCTTCAATCCTCAGTAATTGAAGAGCTTAACACGATTAAGGAACGAGTGCGGGCCATCAAAGAAGGTGGGGAGCAACAAAAAGAAATGACGACCTCGTGGGTAGATGTCATCACAAAGACCCAACAAAAAGCAGAAAAGGCCAAAAAATGGATCGAGATTGTCAAGAAAGGAAAAGGCAAGGAAATAACATCCACCCCGTCATCAACTTGACATTAGAAGAGGAGCAAAGGAGACGTGTGCGGGCCTTACACGTAAGGATATGTAGCCTCAGAGATCAAGATAATGTGGATGAAGAGGTGAAAGAACTCATGACTTTGGTGGAGGTCAACCAGCAGACGCATACGAGGGCTTGGAGAGTGGGCACTAAGAAAAGTGGGAGCCACGGAGAAACTTCGAAGGAAAGGGCACTCATTCTCCGCTTCCCCTCCATAGAAGCGAAGAAGGACTTCCTGAAGAAGAGATCGACTCTAAAGAAGACTGGCATCTTTCTTGGAGATGACCTCACCCTCTCGCAGATTGCTCATATGCAAGAAGTAATGCCGGAAATTAGAGCAGCAAGGGAAAAGGGGAAGATTGCTTTTTGCACGGATGGAAAGGTGGTGATACTAGAGCGACGCCCCGCATGACGGTGCGAGACCTATGGGACCACACTAAAGATGGTAACCTGGAATTGTAATGGATCACTCAGTCTTGATGTAGCGCCCTTTAAGGATAGCTCTACAGGAAGAGACATCATTTTCTACTCTGAGACGCATCAAGCCCCTGGGCAATCCATGCCACAGGTGAGCGGATATAGATGGGAGACAGCCTGCAGACAAGAGACCAGATTGGAGCATCGACGACGGGGCTCAGGGGGAGTGGCAGTTCTATTCAGCGAGGAGTTGCAGCCATTGATATATATAACGTGCAAGGATGAACACGCTAGGTACATGTGGGTGAGGCTCAGGGCAGAGATGGGCAGATACCTCTACATTGTTATCTATTACTTTCCTCCTAGTACGTCAGTATATGCATCACCTAGAGGACAATCCCCCTTTGATATTTTGGATAATGACATACGGCAGTTTTCCAAGGATAGTGACATTATCATACTAGGGGATTTCAATGCTAGGACTGCCCACCACCAGACAATATTTTATGATACTTCTAAGGAGATGCTTAGAGAGCTGGACGTTACAGAGAGGGTCAATCCAGACTATCACAAGATGAGGAATACACTGAGTATGGCAGATACTTGATAGATATGGGAACCGCACATAGACTGGCCATTTTGAATGGCCTAAAAAGATTTTCAACAGCTGGAGGTTTTACTTGCTTTCCACATCGTCATGGTGCCAGCACAGTGGATTATGTTATGACCCAGCCAGGTCTCATTCCATTCTTTCAGGATCTCATGGTGGGCACTAGGCCAATTGGAGTAGCAATTGATGATGCTATCTTGTCTTTCACCCTGACATTTCAATTCAGCACAGCTCCATTAGGAGAGGTCCCCACAACACACTCGGTATACCTTCATGAGGGAGACGGATTTTGTGTATATGGATGAGATATACAAGCAGCTATGCACCTAGGAGCCGAGACGGCCACTAGATGAACTCACTCAGATTTTGACAGAGACGCTCCATGATGCAGCATCAGAGGCATACCCCCACAGCCAGCCTACACGGAGACGATCTGGGAGCATGCCCCAGAACAGTTGGTATGATGAGTGTAGAGAGACGAGGATCAAATTACAGAGGGAAGAGCTCATGGGTATTACCACACATCACGGATTATCTTTCGCCGCCTAATGCGGCGAAAGAAAAGGGCTTTTCTATCTCAGCTAGAGCGGGATCTGTGTCAGCTATTTATAAGTCAAGACTCAGGCGAAGCATGGAGGCTATTCCACGAGCATTCACCACCACCTGCGGTCACCTCACTGAGACATGGGGGGAATATGCCACATCTCTCTACACAGCTCAGGGCAACCACCTCTGCCGGACCCACTAGAGACATGCCCAAAGGCTTCCCTAAGACTTGGAGTATGTCTACGATTGTGCCTATTTTCAAGTCAGGAAATCCCATGATTCCCGGGATTATCGCACCATCATGGTTGGTCACACATTAGCTAGGCTGTATGCATCCGTTCTTGAGCAGGAGCTGAGTAGATGGGCAGAGCGAGAGGGCATAAGAGCACCAGGGCAAGCGGGTTTTAGGAGAGGTTTCTCCACTCTTGACCAGATTCTAACACTCAGAGCTATTATTGAGGAGGGTAGACACCATGGCAAGAGGATCTACTGTAGCTTTGTGGATTTCCGCAAAGCTTTTGACATAGTGCCGCGAGCCAGACTTATACGCAGACAACAGGAAATGGGTGTGCCTACAGAGCTGATATGGGGCATTCTGGCTCTATACAGGACAGTGATGGGGCGAGTACGCACCACTGAGGGAATGTCTGACATGGTCCACTCCTATATTGGAGTAAAGCAGGGATGCACCCTATCCCCGACTCTTTTTGGGATGTATGTGGATGAGTTTTCGGACTATGTAGAGCGTCAGGGAGACAGGGGGGCTCAGCTAGCAGGGAAATGGATTCCGTTGTTACTATATACTGATGATATTGTGCTGATTTCTGGCTCTCCAGAGGGGATGCAGCGTCATTTGGATGCTCTGCATACATTTTCTCGTGATAGTGCATTGTCTGTCAACCAGGGGAAAACCAAGGTTATAATGTTCAACACCACATCACAGTGGGTTAGAAGGTCAGCACCCACATTTACGTACGGCCAGGAGACTATGGAGTACACAGATGCATATACTTATCTTGGGGTAGTCTTCGGTGGACCGGTGTTTTCACTAAGGAGAGCATCAGAGACTAGACTCACGAGAGCATATGCAGCTTTGGGAGGACTGGAGAGGATGTGTGTGCACGTTCAGTTTCAGGAACCGCGAACAAAGCTCTGGCTCTTTGACACGCTGGTGACTCCAGCTATGCTGTATGGAGTTCAGGTATGGGGACCCTCAATAGACTACCATGGGTGAAACCGGCCTGTTCAATCCAAAAAGGGCGGTAGACTTTACTTTAAACCTTGATTTAGCTTTCACCCATTATTGGTCGTCTATTATACATGCGCTAAAGTGACACAAGAGAGGGAAATGGGATACAGATGCTAGAATGCACCTGTATGAGAAGACCGACACCAGATTGGCCCCTAACTTAGGCGCCCCTTTCAGTATTTCTTTATTGTTTAAAAGAGGGAATAAACGCTGTGGTTCTTTCCAAGCTGCCCCGCACAACCTTGGCTGAATCTTGACTGTTCTTGCCTGATTTCGACAGTATAACTGTACTAGAACCCTTCACAGTCAGTATTCCCACGCATTGACTGACTTTCCTGACGCATACGGGCACTTTGCAACACCTGGCGAGAATCTGCAGCACGCTGAATTCTCTGTTTTCAGCCCTGAAAATGCGCCAGATCGCCTGTACAGCGGTCCCCTTGCGTCCCCGAACCTCCTGGGGCTATTAGGGTCCGTTTAGGGCCAAAACCCTAAACCTGCAAAAATACACAGCAGGCTGTAATTCACTGTGTTGGGCTCCATTTCGCGTGCCGGTCGCATCCGTAGCAAGTCCTCGAGCTCCCGCACCTGTAGGGCTACTTGCCCTTTGAATCGGACGAGATTTCTGGCGTGAAACCTCTCCGAATTCACCTGTACCTGCGGGGGGATTAGCCGCTAGCTAATCCAGTACCTGTGCAAGAGGCTCTTGCCTCGGCAATCGCACATGAACCCACACAACTGTACATTGGTCAAATGAAGAGCCCACTAGAGGGGCATAACATACTGCCAAAGGGGAGAGAGAGGGCAGTGCGTAGCGTGCAGGGCATCACTCCTGGCACTGCACTGTGCATAAGAGGGAAAGCAAGCACTCCATAGCTCTTAACCTGTGACAAAACTGCAAATGAGGCTCTCCCCCTCCTAAATTCAGCGCCACTTCTTGTTGCATGAGGCAAGTGCACCAGAATGTGCCACTTGGCACATTTACAAGCATTTTCCCGTTTCGGGGTTGCGGCCTAAAAATCTCCCAACCGGTTGCCCAGTTGACTTCACGGCAGAGTAAGAAAATGTTCCCCTTGTCATTCCGGAGGTAATGACGCCAACACATTTTCAGGTCCCAAAATAGCAGTTCCCTAAATTTTAGGAGATGCTGCCATTGTATCTTTCTAGGTCATCCGACCCTCTTTGTACACTGCGGCCACATCCAGAACTGAAATGTAGCCTCTGTAGCAAAGGATTCCACTTTGGCTAGTCAATGACCCCACTTGGCTAACCATAGTCCTTGTCCAACCGTAGTGCTCTCTTGCCCTCAGGCCTGGACTCCCTCTGGACAGTTCCACACTAGCTATGCAATGCAGGGCAGTTAGATTTCCCGAGGGGTGTTTCCAAAAAGTGAAAGTAAATAGATAATAAGAAAGAAATCAACAAAAAGGATAGATAGTAGTCACACGCTGGTGACATACCCCCCTCTTGAAATCTCAAACGTCCTCGTTTGCATCTCATCTATGTCGTACATGCTCACAGTCAACACTGATGTATTCAACACCTGTCGACACATGTACGACACATACATGCTCATTGTCAACCCTCGTGTATTTAACACCTTGTCGACACATGTATTGCCTGCGTGTGAACCCTGTCCCAATGACATAGTGGTAGCTTCGCACTCTGCCATTGCTTTGAGTCACTAACTTTCAATGACAAAATGGTAGCTGCACATTTTGCCACTGTCTTATGGTACACGTTGGATCTCGTAACACTTTCGAGCATACCCAAACCGACAGTTTAAGAATGCAATTACACATGTACTCTTTAATAGAAGCAATCACTGTATCCTTGACAAACTGACAAGAAATACTCACTTCTAAAGCACTAACCAAACTTTTGGACATTCCATAAGAGCAATTGCCAAACTGACAATCTGTACAGCTCTAACATTCATGTAACAGGTATTTCATTTGAGCTCACTTTAAATACCTTATACATCATTTGTTTCAGAAGCCATTGTCACACTGACAATCCATGTAGCTTTGAAACTCGAGGGGTCAAGGTAGGTTGCAAATCGAAGGCTTCCAGGTAAAGTGATAACACAGTTGGTGACTCTGCAAGTTCACCTTCTTCCATCCACTTAGCATCCATTGGTGGATAGTTTCTGAACTTTACCAAGTAACGCCTAGCAACCTTGCCTTTCACTTTCCTTTCTTTGTGTGCCAAAATCTGTTCCGAGACCAAGATCTCGTCAAGTTCCTCGACTTCCGGCTGATCTTCAGCCGGCATATCTTATGGCACATCACCCACATAGGGTCTGAGAAGACTCACATGAAACGCATTGTGAATCTTCTAACTGTCAGGCAATTTCAGCCTATATGCAACATCACTGATTATGTCGCACACTTGAAGGCCCATAGTAACGCATGCTGAGCTTTGGAAACAGTCTTTCCTTGCCCTTCATCTTCTTTAACCTTGCCTTTTCAAAGCGCAAAAGCACCCAATCACCAAGTGAATATACCACTTCACGACGGTGACGATCAGCTGCTTTCTTTTGTTTTGCCTGAGTCCTTTTTAAGGCCACTTTGACCTTCTTGTACATTTCATCCATGTCCTGAACATACTTATCTGCTTCAAATATCTTGTCCTTTGTATGCAGTATGGGAGGAACTTTCTTGCCACCTTCAACTATCTCAAAAGGTGCCTTGCCAGTTGATGAATGCACTGTATTATTGTATGCATACTCCACCAATGGCAAATACTACTCCCACTTTCCTTTATGCTCTGACACATAGCACTTCAGCAGATCTAGGACAGTAGAATTTGCCTCTTCTGACTGCCCATCTGTTTGAGGATGAAATGACGAAGAGAATTTGAGCGTGGTGCCCATATTCTCAAACAAGCCTCTCCAGAACAAACTTGTCATGCGTGGATCACGGTCGCTAACAATCGATTGTGGCATGCCATGATACTTGAAAATATTGCTCATAAACAAGCGTGCCATCTGATCTGGCTTTATCTTCTTCCTGACAAGAATAAAATGAGCCTGCTTGCTGAATCTGCAAATAATAGTCCAAATACCATCGTTTCCTGTCTGCGTTCTCAGAAGATCAAAGATAAAATCCATAGCAATACTTTCCCATGGTTTGTCTGGAATAGGTAGTGGTTGCAATAACCCTGGTGCCTTTTGCCTGTCAAACTTGACCTTCTAGCAAATTAGGCATTCTCGCACAAAGGCATCCACATCCCTTCTCAATGTAGGCCAATAGAAGAATGTCTCAACCGCTTTAACTGTAGCATCGATACCACGATGCCCTGCATACGGTGGGACATGACTCTCTTCCATAACTTTGCGTCGCAATGGCTTTGTGACACACAATCTGCCATGCATTATCATGAACCCATCTTTGAAAAGAAAGTGTTCATGACGTTGTCCATCCATTAGTTGCTCGAAGACCCTTGCAAAATCTTCATCATTTGCATATTGTTCCCTCATATCATCAAGTGCATGATGATAAGGAATTGACACAGCTGAAATTTGTGGCTTCCTTCACAAAGCATCAACCACAACGTTCTTCTTGCCTTCCACATGCACAATCTGAAAATGAAACATGGACAAGATATTTGCCCATCGCGTATGCTTCTCAGATAACTTTGTCTGTGTCAAGAAGTATCGCAAGGTCTGATGGTCCGTTTGGACAACGAAATCTGCACCTAGAAGGTAGTGTTTCCAACTTAAGAGCGCATGAATCACAGCCAGTAACTCTTTCTCATAGACCTGCATGGTCATCTTTGGCCCTTGCAAAATTCTGCTCTCATAGGCTACTACCCTGCCATCTTGCATTAGCACTGTACCAATGCTACTACCACAGGCGTCACACTGGACCACAAATGACGTCCTAAGATCTGGCAACACAATGACTCGATCTGAAGTCATCTTTTCCTTTAAGAGCTTAAAAGCTGAAATCTCTTTCTGTGTCCATCTAAAGGTGACTGCCTTCTTTTGAAGAGCATGTAAAGGTGAAGCAATCTCAGTGAAATTTCGGATAAACCTTCTGTAATAGGAGCATAGTCCCAAAAAGCTTCGGACATCATGCACCGTCTTCAAATCTGGCCATGACTTGATCGCTTCAACTTTTGCAGGATCCATTCTGACACCATCCTTTGAGACAATGTGTCCCAGAAAGTGGATCTCTTCCAGAAAAAATTCACTTTTCTTTGCATTGATGAGCAACCTATGACTGCGTAGCTCTTCGAACACAATGGCCAAGTGATGCCTATGCTCCTCTTCATTCTTTGAGTAGACTATCATGTCATCAAAGAATGTACCAACAAACTGCTTGTGTGGACGGAAAATTCTGTCCATCATCCTATTGAACGTAGCAGGAGCATTTGTGAGACATAAGGGCATCACTAAAAATTCGTAAAGGCCAAGCGTCGTTCTAAAAGCAGTCCTGTGCACATCCTCTGATCTAATGCGGATCTGATGGTACCCACTCTTTAGATCTATCCTGCTAAACATAGCTGCTCCTCCAGCCTTCTACAACCTTTCGTTGGTGAACCTCCTGCAGAAACCACTTACAGAAGATCCCCCTGAGATAGATGAAACTGAAGAAATACGTCTTCCACGACAGATCGTACACCATCAGGAGCTCCAACTAAAGTCTAAAAGAACTCATCGTAAGCACTTAGTAAAGTTTAAGAATTACTCCCCTCTAGATGATCAGTAAATGACGGAATCAGAATCGCAAGATTTCCCAGACATCCTACACCAATATCATGAAGCCCTACAATTAGGACAACTGTTTAGAAGCCAAAGGAATGTAATATTCTTAGCTACGGCTACACATAAATGAAAATGATTTTTGTGCACATAGAATGAATTTATGAATTTATTGGTACCCATTATGAACAAGTAAATTTTCCGGTGCAATGTACCATCTGTAAATTTATCTATATCCGGATAGTATGATAAGTAAAACAATAGTCGAACGCAGTGCAGAATAGTTCAAAACAACCACATGAATAAGATAATGTCCCCATTATGCTCAGAAAAGCTATAATTTATAATTTTACGGTGGCAGCCCAAGAAAATTACCGGCCGGACACAGTGGAAATACAACCCGACGGGAGCCGACAGACTAGGTCGGGAGAGACATGAAATCAACCCAGATGTTAATACTCTACAATGGTCAAAAACCCGAGTTTTCACACTCATTTTTAGTCTAAGGTTTGCAACCTTTTAAAAATGAGTGGTCGGGTCAGTATGAACGCAGTCAAATGACTTAACACTAGGTTTGTGTTTGAGCCATTTAAGTGGCTTGAGCCACAATAGTGGCTTGACATCTCATTCTGTAAAATTGGCCCTAAGAATTTCCATTATGCAAAACACCATGAAGATAGGATACCAATGAATTCCAATCATATAGAGGAACATTGTAGGATATCATTTATCCTTAAAAAATGTAAAATAAAAAATAATGATTTTCTAAAAATAGTAATGATTTTCTAAAAAAAAGTAAAAAGCCACAAAACTTGCTTTTAAATTTGACAACTTGCTTTTAACATACTTTCTTTTTGAAGTCGAAAAAAAATTGGCAGCCTCTTTCTTAAAAGTAGTATATGCATAAATTTTCATTATATAAATGTCCCAAGTATTTTTCAAAAAAGTTTCAATGTGCTTTTAAGGTTTTTAAGGGGTCTACATGGGACATCAAAACTTTTGAGCAAATTTTGTTCGATTGTACTTTGAAGATGGCCCTTGAAAAATACTGATTTTATATGGGATTATTTATTTCTTTTTTTTTTTAATTACCTACATGTCTTGAGCACAAATCCCTGGAAGGTTTTGGTAAGGTTTTCTATGGTTTATGAAAACAAGCATTTACACGAAAGTTACTTATAGCCACTTTAAAGACTATGTTCACATAGCCCTAGTGTTAACATTAAAATAAGACTACAAACTACAACAAACTAGCGTAAGATTTAGAAAACTCCAACGCTAACCTCTTGCGAGCACTTCTCTCTCTCTCTCTCTCTCTCTCTCTCTCTCTCTCTCTCTCTCTCTCTCTCTCTCTCTCTCTAGTGCCATCTGGCAAGCAAAACTAAAGCACGAGGCATATATACAGGTAGCGCTATAGGTTCACGGAGGCTCTGCACAGATTTATACATACACAGAGAACTCTCTCTCAGTACTCACTTCAGCCCTCTCTCTCTTCGCGCTCAGTACAACTCTCTCTCTCTCGTAAGCCATCCCTTGCTCAGAGCCCCTCCGAGAGCAATGCAGAGCCTACACAACTTGCGGCGAAGGTGCAGGGCAGTCCATAGAGCTTGTGTGCGTCTGTTCCCCATTGTGTGCATCCCTGCGGGGAACAGACACACTCAGACAAGAACAGGATTGGCTGTGCCCACACAAAATCTCAGCTTTCCGACAAATTCTAGAAGCAATTTTCACTCGTGTGAGTACCTCCTACGCGAGCAGATAATAGAGGTAGCTTCTTCCGTGCAAAAAATACATAGTCGTTCCGGCTACAGGTATCATGAATTTCAGCCAGTAGGCTCATGAAACCATGCATCTTTATGCATCAGAAAAGTATTTGGGATGACACAAGGACGTGGCAATTGCTAACCTTAGTTGTTGGTTTCTTTCCGATGATTTTCATTTAATTTTGAGACCCTCTTTTTTAAGTTCCAAATGGCCGGACATTGTATGGCCAATGTAAAACAGTAATTTCACCTGCAGACGGGAAGTTGGTCGGCACAGGAATTCCAGTAGTAATAGGGTGTCTAGGCTAAGTTCAAAGTCATCTAGGTCCCCTCGCCGCACTTAATAAGTTGGTGGATACTAGGTAATTAACTCCATAGAGGCACAGTGACAAGGTGGGGTCACCCACAGAAAATCACCCGAGAACTGGGCTACATTGCATTTTTGGACGTGGTCCCAGTGGTGAAAGATGGTCAGATGACCAGTGAGATTCCAATGGAAGCGTCTCCTAAAAATAAGCGAGCTGCTATTTTGGGCCACAAAATCTGTTCGCGTCATTAGCTTCAGAATGACAAGGAGAACATTTTATTGCTCTGCTGCAAAGTCAACTGAGAAACCGGTTGAGATATTTTTAGACCAGAAGGTACAAAACAGGAAAACCATGCATGAGTGCCACTTGGCACATTTTCGGGCATTTTCCACTTTGAGAGAGAAGCGTTGAAATAAACATGGGGGCTGCATTTTTCAGCCGTATGGTGGATTGTTGCAAGTACCAAAGCTATTGTGTGCAAGCTTTCCCCTCATGTACAGTGTAGTGCAAGAAGTGATGTCCTGCACACTCTACACTGCTCTCTCTCTCTCGCCTACGTGCAGTAACATGATGCCCCACAAGAGGGCTCTTCATTTGACCTATGTACACTTGTGTGGTCTTATGCTTTTTATAAAGACTCTCTAAGAGAGAAAGAGAGAACTGATGCTTTTTATTTTAAAAGCTTTTGGGGCTCTGCTTTTGGGCATCCCTTGTAACCTTTAAATTAGTGGTGAGGGCCTCACTTCTTAGAGCATCTGGACGCAGAGTCTGAGAGTGAAACCCTAACCGCTCTCTTGTACTTTGATGATTGATTAATACAAAAAGAAATACCGAAAGGGGCGCCAGTCTTTGGGGCCAATATCTCTAGGCACGGAACTCCGCCAGTGCAAATCTATTGTGATCTGTGAATTGTTTTGAAGTGGTTATTTGGTGCTGTCGCAGTTGATTCTTGACTTGGAGTGTCCAAGTCTGTTACAGTGGTATCAGAGCACGGCCGATTTCTCTTCTACGGGAAATCCGATCCCCGATTTTTTTTTTCCGCGGCACCTATGGCTTCAGGCAATGATCAGTCGACTCCCTCTGCATCTAGAGATGCAGGCTGGGATCACAACGAAGATTCAGGCAGAGAGTATGGCCCGCCTCGGCCTACTCAGGCGGAGCAAAAAGAGATGGAGCGTCGTCAGTTGATCGGCGATGCAACAAAGATGATGCTCAATTTTGCCAAGGACTCAAAGATGGCAAAATATATGAACCAGACCTCTTTGGAAGAGGTACAGATGGAGTGGGAAAGAACCACAACACCACTCCCGAAACCCGCTCTCAAGAAACCTTCTGCCTCCAAAAATATACGGAGAAGGAACAGGAGAACGTGGTTGATGCATGGATTGCTCAGCTTTTCGACGTGCAAAAGAAAGGCAAAAAGCACGGCAAAAAAAGCAGAAGAAAGGTACTGACTTCCCGGGATATTTGGGTCGTCGGTCGACATTTGACAAGGCAAAGAAACTGAAGAAGCGCGTCAAGTTTGAAGGCCTACCCAGTTCTTCTTCTTCTTCTTCTTCTGACAGTTCTTCTAGCTCTTCAGACTCGAGCAAAGAAGACAGGAAAAGCAAAAAGCGAAGCCAGAAACAACGCTTCGGAAAGGGCAAGAAAAAGGCAAGGAAGTCTAAGTCTCGCCCAGTGAGTGACACTTCTGCAGAGGACTCGTCTACGGACACTTCAGACTCTGACAACGGAAACTTTTATGCGAACAAGAAGAATTTTTCTAAAGCCAACCAGTATGACTTTCTCGAAGATAAAAGATAGAAAGTCCGAGAGTTTAAGGAAGGTGGCCACTCGATCAAGTTTGATACTTTTCAAGATACTCAGATGCTTCGAAGGCTTTGTCTTTTATACAGCAGTTTGACATCGCTTTCGCAGGAGGACGCTATTCAGAGCACTCCAAGATTCGGAGAGCTGCCTCTTATTTTAAGGGGAATGCTCGCACTTGGTGGTCCACGCTTCTATTAAACAAGACTGCGCCAGTTACATGGCTGAAATTCAAGAGGCTTTTTATTTCTTCTTGGTTGACTCAAGAGTTTGAGCGAGATATACGAGTTGCTTGGAACCATCTCCGGATGACCAAGAGCGATACAGTGAATTCTTACTGTGAAAGATTCTGGAACTCTTTTCTACCCGCCTCTTCATTCAAGAAGATCTCATTCAGAGAACAGATTGGGCGGTTTACCTTGGGTCTACCTACAGAGATCCGAGATCACTGCTTGGAACAGAAGTCACCTTCTATTCAGGAGTTGATGAGTCATGCGAAGTGGGGCTTTGCCATTCACTCTGGCAGTTTGACCTACCCCACAGATGAGGCCATGACACAACGAGCCGAACAGACTTCTGGGAATGAAAGTAGAAAGAAAAAGAGCAACCCAGAGAAAAATGATGCACGACCCAAGTAAGGAGCTCGCTTCATCAGAGAGGGGAAGTGCTTTGGATGCGGGGAACATGGACATATCTCCACGAAGTTTCCTAAAAAGGCACAGAAAGAACAGAATGATAAAGACAAAGACAGGTCTGAGAGTTCAAGAGCAGCTGAGGAATGTGGCAGAAAAGGCAGATAGAAAAGCAGAACTGGTACCACATGGCGCTGGACTTGCACCGAATCAAAGGAATGAAAGTACAAACTTTGCCGCTTTTTGGGGCAAAGTGAAGGATCAAGAAGCTCTTTTGAAGGAGCCAAGGCCAACTTCTTTTCACTTGGAATTGGCGGCTCGATTTGGAATTATGCCCAACAGACTGACGCCACAGGCGGAGGTAGTTCAACTAGCACCCAGATGGGATGTTGCCATTACACCGAGCATTGGCAAACTTCGTTTGCAATGACAGGGGTGTTTAGGGCACGCGAGTGACGTTCTACTCAGGATCCCTTGGTACCACAAGAACTACGCCGTGGTTGACTACCGGGCCAAGAAAGCGACTTTGATAAATGAAGGGCTTAGAGATTGTACCTGATGAACTTCAGTTTCTTACTCATTCTTTTGGAAGAGAACTGAACGATGGATAAAGGTTGAATATGTTTTGACCCGATCAAGAGAACGCCAAGATTTTTCTCCACACTCATGCCGATTGCTTTTCAGAGGGCTTGAAGATCAAACCATTGATCTGATACCTAGAAGCACACCACCGAATCGGCTACCTTATCGTGTGAGCCGAGTACAGAATGAAAAGATTATGAACCTAGTGAAAGACCTCTTGGAAAAGGGTCTTGTCCAGCCTAGTACTTCACCGTATTGCTCTCCAGTGTTGTTAGTTTTACAGAAAGACGGATCTTGGAGAATGTGCATCGATTATAGCGCTCTCAACAAAATCACCATCAAGAACAGATTTTCGATTCCTAGGATCGATGATATACTTGACAGGTTACAGGGATCCTCCTGCTTTAGCAAGATTGACTTGAAGAGTGGATATCATCAGATCAGGATAGCGCCAAGAGATGTCTACAAGACAGCTTTTCGGATGACTTTTGGGTTATTTCAGTTTTTGGTGATGCCTTTTGGCTTAACCAATGCTCTTGCGACATTTAACAGGATGATGGACAGGATTTTTCGAGAGTACTGGCTATTTGTTGGCTTTTTCTTTGACGACATCATTGTTTTCTCCAAGAATGAGGCAGAACACAGAGATCATCTGCTTCAAGTCTTTCAGGCATTACGAGATCACACGTTAGTGATTAATGCAAAGAAAAGTGAATTTTTCCTACCAGAGATACACTTTTTGGGACACATTGTGTCAGCAGCAGGAGTGCAAATGGACCCGGCCAAGATAGAGACTATCCGTGATTGGCCCGATTTGAGGAATGTCCATGAAGTTAGAAGCTTCTTGGGACTGTGTTCGTACTACAGGCGGTTCATACGAAAGTTTGCAGAGGTTGCTTCCCCTTTGTGTAACAAACTGCTGACGTGTCAAAGCCTAAAGAATGGAGCCAACTTACAGATGCCGGCCGAGGGGCCTAAACCCTAAGAAGCAGTAGAAGAAGTGTCACAGAGTGAGGACATGGTAACCCTAATTGCTGAAACCCTAATTCTGGAAACCCTAACCCTAAAACCTGCAAACCCTAATTTTTGCCAGAAACCCTAACTGCTGAACCCTAATTCTGGAAACCCTTACCCTAAAACCTGCAAACCCTAATTCTGGAAACCCTAACCCTAAAACCTGCAAACCCTAATTCTAGAAACCCTAAGAAGAACAAGCAACAAAAGAAGTCCTACCAACTTATGGGGATCCCGTCCGATGGGGCCCCAAGTGACATAAAGGCATTAAAAATAAAGCAGAACACACTCAAAAGACTTTGCACATCAAAATATGATGATGTGGCACATGTACGGACGTCCCGGAATTCGCGGTGGATTTTTAGGGAAATCCCGAAATTTTAGGAAAGTGATTTTTTGGAGTCAGCTTTTCATATTTGATGCTTTTAGGCTTTGGGCCTTTAAATATGAGCCTTGGGGGCCCTCTCTCGCACTCTTTAGCGCGCAGATTGCAGAGGAGGTGCTCCCCTGCTGTTGTACTTTGCGAATCAGCAGTAATATAAAGAAATACCGAAAGGGGCGCCAAGGTTTGGGGCCAATACTCTCTGGGGTGGAATTTCGCCACTCCGTGTCGCGTGTCGTCTCTCTCTCTCTCTCTCTCTCTCTCTCTCTCTCTCTCTCTCTCTCTCTCTCTCTCTCTCTCTCTCTCTCTCTCTCTCTCTCTCAGTTCAGTTGTTATTTGAAGTGCTTAAAGTTGTTCAGTCTGTTCTTTTCTATTGGCACGTGGTACCCGCATTTTGTGACAGTGGTATCAGAGCATCAGGCGTGTGCTTTTCTGAAAGCATACCGGTCCTACAAAAGAGCAGACAGAGCTATTGGAATTGAATTATATTTGAGGTATCAGCCACTCCCACCCTTACTTCATCGCACATCGGGCGCGCTCCCGTCTTCACCGCTCATGTCTTACATGGCATAAGCCATGCAAGAGAAGGATCCAGATTTGTTTCAAGTCACTGTTTTTCTCTGAAGCAGTGCCATGCAGATGTTGATGTCTATAGCTACCAAGCAGCATACTCCAAGTACTTGGCAAGCTTTCAAGAAAATTTTTGCCCTAAGTTATATGGTTTCTGACATCTTCCTTCGGAGTGCAACTTCTGGCAGAGTGGGGTATCCTGAAATGCTTGCCATGGAAGCCCTAGCAGATTATAAATTGAAATTTCTCGACATCTCTCAGTAGATGTCTCTTCACAAGCAGATGACCTTGGAGGTTCAGTGTGATTGCTATCTCTTGGGACTACCATCGCCGCCAAAGAAACACTGTCTGTCCAAGAGCTGATGGACCATGTTGTGCTCGGCTACGACCTCATGGAAGGAACCTAACCCTAATTTTTGGTGCAGGTTTCAAGATGGAAAGTCAGTCGACTTTTCGAGCTCGATTGATGTCGAGATTGCTTTCTAAGTTTAAGTTCTGTTTGATCTTGTTTGGTGATCCTGTTTGGAGTTTGTTTGAAATGGATGCTATCTGCATTAAACCTGTCTTGGTACCGATTTGAAATGTTTGACTTAGGTTTCAATGCCGGTTTCATTGATTGGTGATTTTTACTCCCGAGTGGAGGAGTGAGAAATACTGTCTTGATATTGTTTGAACCTCGGAACGACGCAGGCCGATGCCTGGGGAGCGTTTCGTTGTATGCTTGAACCTCCGAGCGACGCAGACTGCGGTCCGGGGAGCGTTTGGTTGTACAGTCCTATGAGCTCATGGCCCGGACCTTCTTAGGTTATTTGCGGGGGGAGTGACGAGGTAGTCGTTGAGTAGCTTCATACCGCAGACCGTTTGTCTCGGAGGAGTGCTCAGCGGCGCTGTTTGTTGTGTCTTGTAACATGCATATGTGAGCATTTGTGTTGCATTGTGATGTGTCAATTATTGAATATTCCTAATTGGATGAGATTGCCTGGGTATGTAATTTTAGTGCATCAAGACACCCGTGGAAGATCAGTACGGTCTGGGTGTGATGGCTAATTTTACTACGCCGGAATATCAAGAGTTCCAATCTGGACGAAAGGAGAAGCTAACTCCTTGATCAAAACAGCCGAAGGAGAAGCTAACTCCTTGATCAAAAGAGCGGAAAGGAGAAGCTAACTCCTTGATCAAAACAGCCAAAAGGAGAAGCTAACTCCTTAATAAAAAGAGCAAATTGATTGTCCCTCGGAATGTCCCTCGGAAATTTTTGAGCTAACTTAAGTTGTTTTGCAGATATGCTGTAATCGCGGACGATTACTCTCTTTCAAGAAGGGGAGATGTAACAAACTGCTGACGTGTCAAAGCCTAAAGAATGGAACCAACTTACAGATGCCGGCCGAGGGGCCTAAACCCTAAGCAGCAGTAGAAGAAGTGTCACAGAGTGAGGACGTGGTAACCCTAATTGCTGAAACCCTAATTTTGGAAACCCTAACCCTAAAACCTGCAAACCCTAATTTCTGCCAGAAACCCTAACTGCTGAACCCTAATTCTGGAAACCCTGACCCTAAAACCTGCAAACCCTAATTCTGGAAACCCTAACCCTAAAACCTGCAAACCCTAATTCTAGAAACCCTAAGAAGAACAAGCAACAAAAGAAGTCCTACCAACTTATGGGGATCCCATCCGATGGGGCCCCAAGTGACATAAAGGCATTAAAAATAAAGCAGAACACACTCAAAAGACTTTGCACATCAAAATATGATGATGTGGCACATGTACGGACGTCCCGGAATTCGCGGCGGATTTTTAGGAAAATCCCGAAATTTTAGGAAAGTGATTTTTTGGAGTCAGCTTTTCATATTTGATGCTTTTAGGCTTTGGGCCTTTAAATATGAGCCTTGGGGGCCCTCTCTCGCACTCTTCAGCGCGCAGATTGCAGAGGAGGTGCTCCCCGGCTGTTGTACTTTGCGAATCAGCAGTAATATAAAGAAATACCGAAAGGGGCGCCAAGGTTTGGGGCCAATACTCTCTGGGGTGGAATTTCGCCACTCCGTGTCGCGTGTCGTCTCTCTCTCTCTCTCTCTCTCTCTCTCTCTCTCTCTCTCTCTCTCTCTCTCTCTCTCTCTCTCTCTCTCTCTCTCTCTCAGTTCAGTTGTTATTTGAAGTGCTTAAAGTTGTTCAGTCTGTTCTTTTCTATTGGCACGTGGTGCCCGCATTTGTGACACTTTGCATACCTTGACACAGAAAGGAGTACCTTTTTCGTGGGGACCCACAGAGGTGACTGCCTTTCGGACATTGAAAGAGAAATTGACTACGGGACCTATTTTGACTTTGCCGGACTTGCAGAAGTCATTTGAAGTATATTGTGATGCTTGTGGTCGTAGTCTAGGTGCGGTCTTGATGCAAGAAGGCCATGTCATAGCTTACGAGAGCCATTTGTTCTCTAGGCCGGAGATGACATCACAGATCTATGAGAAAGAGCTTTTGGCGGTTATCCACGCTCTTACTCAGTGGCGGCATTACCTACTCGGAGCGGATTTTATTGTCTTTACAGACCATCAGAGTTTGTGCTACTTCTTGTCACAGAAGCAGCTTTCGGAAAAGCAGATGCGGTGGGCGAACATCTTGTCACAGTTCCACTTCCAGATTGTCCATGTGAGGGACAAAAGAATGTGGTGGCAGATACTTTGTCTCGGAAACCGTTGGTTCTGGCTATTTCCGCCATACATCATAGGAGCTTCGAGGATATGGTCGATCAGTATGCCACAGATACAGATTTTGCAGATATTTTCACACGGATACGGGATGGGGAGACAGTAGCTGGATACTGCCTTCGGGAAGGCTACTTGATGAAAAAGACTATGTTGTGCGTTACACAGCCGTAGAGAAATACTTCTTTGGGCCGAGACTCAAAAAGGATGTGGAAGAGTTTGTGCGCAGTTGCTTGGTATACCAGAAGGTCAAGTTTGACAGGCATAAGGCACAAGGATTGTTACAGCCTTTACCCGTACCCACCCACCCCTGGGAAAGTATTGCAATGGATTTCATTTTTGATCTCCCAAGAACACAGAATGATCACGATGATTTTCCGATTACATGGCACGTCTGAGACGATTGTCTCCGACAGAGACCCCAGATTTATGAGTTTGTTTTGGAAGGCAATTTGGGAGAACATTGGCACGCAGTTGCAGTTCTCGTCATCGTTCCACTTGCAAACTGACGGGCAATTTAAGATTGCCAATTCAGTGATTTTAGATTTATTGAAGTTTTGTATCTCGGATCAGAAGACTCAATGGGAAAAGAACCTATCTTTGGTGGAATTTGCCTACAGTAACACGATACACTCTTCGACGGGGAAGACGCCATGTGAGATTGTTGAAAGTGCTGCGAAGGTTCCATCCTTCCTAAGCACGAAAGATTAGATATTGGAAGTGGATGAATATTCGCGAGATTTGGATACGGCTTTTGCCAAGGTTCGCGAAACTTTGCAAGAGTCTCAAGAACGACAAAAGGCAGCGGATCGCCATCGTCGCGACTTGAAACTGAAGGAGGATGATTGGGTGCTCTTACTTTTGAGAAGGCACACCTACGAAAGAAAAAGGGAAAGGAGAGGCTTTTTCCAAAGCTTAGTATGCGATACTACGGACCTTCCCAGATCATTGACAAGATAAATGATGTCTCCTTCCGATTGAAACTGCCAGATACTTGGAGGATTCATAATGCATTGCATGTGAGTCTCTTGAACCCTGTTAAGGGTGATGTGCCTGATGATGGGGAGCCTGATGAGCAACCCGAAGTGGAAGAAAACGAGGAGATCCTTGTTCCTGAACAGATTTTGGCACATGACGATACGAAGAAAGGTAAAGTCTGAAGGCAGTTCTTGGTTTAGTTCAAGAACTTTCCTGCATTTGATGCGAAGCGGATAGAGGAGGAGGACCTAGCAGATACTCCTTGGATTGTGAAACTTTACCTCGATGTTTTGGTTTAGCATAGTCTACTCCAAACGGAACCCAAAAACTCAGCTTGGCCGAAGATCTGGTGCAGTGGGATGCACAAGAGGGGAGTTACTCCGCTCCTTTGTCAACAGATGCCTCGATTTTGATACTAAAGTCACTGATGTCTCTTTGAGCTTCAGGGATACTGAGAGCTGACAGTATTCTGCTGGATGACTTTATAAAATGGAATTCCTGATAATGATATTGATTTGTTCTTGACTTCTTGTGAGTGCAGGAACTAATGCCGAAATGACTGCAGCATTTTGGTCTGATTGATCTCGAATAGACATGGTTGCAATAGGGGTTAGTCAATCGGACATCGATGAGGTTCCGATTGGACCTAGATGTGATTGCTAGCTACATTGCTGATAAATCATGGTCTAAGATCCGAATGAATGTTGAATGTCATGTGATGTCCTGTGATGTCTGGTGATGTCCTCTGATGTCGTGTGATGTGACTGTCGATTTTGTACATGTGCTAGATGTGTGTTGCTAGTACGTAGGTACTAACAGTCAGTGTCTGCTAAGACAGTTTATGGCTTTTGTCAGTTTTGCAGGCGTAATCGCAGTCGATTACAATGATTTCAAGAGGGGGGTATGTCACAAAGTGATGATGTGGCGGACAGCAAAAACCCTAATTTCTGCCAGAAACCCTAAAATTTCTGTAAACCCTAATTTCTACCAAAAACCCTAATTTCCGGAAATCGCGGAGGCTAAAATATATATATATATATTTTTTATATATTTTTTTTTTTTTTCTTTTTTTTACCTAGATTACCTAAGATCGATTTAATGAAAGGAGCAAGGCCAGCTATGCCATGTGCCCACATGTGATTGGCTTGCTAAATGAGAGTGGAGAGAGAGAGAGAGAGAGAGAGAGAGAGAGAGAGTGAAGAGAGCAATGGCAATGGTTTTTTTAAAAAGAGACCGAAAAACAAGCGGCCAGCCCACAATTTATAGCAGCGACCTGATTGCCGAGAGAGAGAGAGAGAGAGAGAGAGAGAGAGAGAGAGAGAGAGAGAGAGAGAGAGAGAGAGAGAGAGAGAGAGAGAGAGAGAGAGACGCAGATAGAGAGCAAGCAGTTGACGTGCAGAGGTGACGTAGAGCAGAGGCAGAGGCAATTGACGTGCAAATGTGACGTAGAGTAGAGGTAAATTCTTTTAATTCGTTTGCTTTGCTTTTCCATGATGCTGCACAACAAAGGCACTTCTCCATCGCCATCTTCTTCAGCACATGTCACTCCAGGCCGGGGAGAGGGAGAGAGGGGACTACTGCTGCACAACGTCATCACTCCAGCTGAGCCTGTTAATATAGAATCTGCAATCTGCAGGCTCAGCCCTTGCGTGAATTGTCATGAGGCAGCTCGCACAGAGAAAGGACTACTGCTGCTCTCTACTGCTGCACAACGTAATCACTCCAGGCCGAGCCTTTTATTATAGAATCTGCAAGCTCAGCCCTTGCGTGAATCGTCATGAGGCGTGACTCCAAGCCGGAGAGAAAAAATAAAAGACTGCTGCGTTTTGGCTCACTACAGGCCGGAGAACACTAGCTCACAGCATTTTGGCTCACTCCAGGCCAGAGAGAGAGAGAGAGAGAGAGAGAGAGAGGGGCGGGACTGCAGTCTCCGACGCGAGATGCTGATGCGTGCATGTTGGCTCACTCCAGGCCGTAGAGAGAGAGAGAGAGAGAGAGAGAGAGAGAGAGAGAGAGAGAGAGGGACTGCAGTTTAAGACGCAAGATACTGATATACACACAAAAATCAAGGTAAAAATATCCACTCTGCAGTCTGGGACTCAAGATGCTAGTAGGTGCTACCCTTTTCGAAAAAGAAAAGAAGGGCGAATCTACGCGAGATGTTGCCATGGGGACTAAAGCCAGAGGGCGGGTGTGGTGAGGAGGGAGAAGAGATCTCCCGAGGGCGCAAACAAGAAGGAAACGGAATGGGTGCTGCAGTATGACAGGCTCGCAGGCACATGACGACCAACGGGAGAGGCAAGGCAAAGCGAGACAGGCGGCAGCGAGGCGAAGGCGACGGCCAGGAGGGCGCTAGGTGGTACTGTGCGATGGCGACAGCAAGGCGGGGGTCACACTAGCTGTATGAGGCTGCACTCTGTAGGAGTTTTTTTTAACTATATGGGTTGCTTCATAGGCACCACCGCGTAGACGGTGGGTTGGTTATGGCAGTTGTCAGGTCCAGGTTTGTTGAATCTGCGTGAGTTCTCGACTCCTCATTACCTTTTAGACGGTGACGTCTCCAAGGTTGAGTTCAAAGGTTGGATGTAGGAGATTCGGAGGAATCTCATCAACAAATGAATAAAACAGCAGTAGAGCCAGTAGTAGCTAATATAGACACAAAAACAAGGTTAAAAAATTCACGATGATATTGTTAGTCTAAGGCTCCTGAAAAGGGATGCTGTGTCGACAAAAAAAAATTCACGATGATATTGTTAATCTAAGGCTGCTGAAAAGGGATGCTGTGGCTCTCTCCAGATGCAACCTTTGAATTCATCTAGCTCTACGCAAGATGCTGATGCGAAGCAAGGGCCTCTGTCCATATGCAATCACCTACGCATGCATCTTGAAGGAATGTGGTGCACTTGAGAAAGAACAAAAAAGTGCTTAAGGAGCTTTTTATCCGGAATGTTTTCTCTTGGAGTGCATTGATTGCGGGATGCGTGTAACAAGAGTAGGCCAAAAAGCTCAAGGCTATTTGCAGTGGATGCAAAGCAAGGGCCTCTCTCTAGATGCAATCACATACACATGCATCTTGACCTTCTGTACCAAAGCACTAGGATTCATGCTAATATTCGCGATAGTGGGTAGCTTGAAACGAATGCATACTTGGAAAAATGTTGGTCAATTTGTATGTCAAGTGTTGTCAGTGCGCAACAAGTCTTTGACGAGCTTACCGTATGGGACATCGTCTTGTGGAACGCATTGATTAGGATATGCTCAATAGAGATGCAATCACCTATGCATGCATCTTGAAGGCTTGTGGCTCTACCCAAGATGTTGATATGGGCTTAAATATTTGCTATGAAATTGTTAGCCAAGGGTTGTTGCTTGGCAATGCCTTGCTCCACACACACACATTTTCTCTCGCAACACCCCCAAGCAAGCAGCAATAAAGGCTAGACAAGCAAAATTGGAGAGCAAGAGACTGAGTCTTTCTTTTGTGAGCTCACTTAAAGACTGTGCTAAGGAGAAGTTATGTACCAAGGCAGTAGCATTTCTGCTGATATTTGCGATTGTGGGTTAGTTGAAAAGAATGCATACTTGGGGAAAATGTTGGTCTATATGTATGTCAAGTGCGGTGCATCTATCAAGTCTTTGACAAGGTTAGTGTGCGGGATGTCATCTTGTGGAATGTAGTGATCGCAGGATATGCCCAGACAAGGCTAGGAAGCTGTGGGCTGTTTTCAGCTGGTGCGTAGCAAGGGCCTATCTCTAGACGCGTGCATCTTAAAGGAATGCACATTGTGGCTCTACGCAAGATGCTGATATAGACACAAAAATTCACGATGATATTGCTAGTCTAAGGCTGCTGAAAAGGGATGTTATGCCAATCTATTTTCAGTAGAGGGCCTCTCTCCAGATGCAATCACCTATGTATGAATTCATGTGGCTCTATGCAAGATGATGATGCGAAGCGAGGACCTCTGCCCATATGCAATCACCTACGCATGCATCTTGAAGGACTGTGACTCTACGCAAGATGTTGATATGGGCTTAAAAATTTACTATGATATTATTAGTGAGGGGCTATTTTGCAAACGATTGTTGTGCTTGGCAATGCCTTAGTCGATATGTATGCCAAATGTGGTGCGCTTTGTAAAGCACAAAAAGTTCTTGAGGACCTTCTATCCAGAATGTCGTCTCTTGGAGTGCATTGATTGCGGGATATGCACAACAAACGTAGGGCCAAAGAGCTCCAGGCTGATTTCAGCGGCGGCGGATGAAAAGCAAGGACTTCTCTCTAGGTGCAATCATATACGTGTGCATCTCAAAGGCATGTGGCTCTGCAAGATACAGATATGGGCATAAAAATTCTTGCTGGTATTGTTACTCAAGGGCTGTTGAAAAAGGATATTGTGCTTGACAATGCCTTGGTTGACATGTTTGCTAAATGTGGTTCCCTTAAGACAGCACAAAAAGTGCTCGAGGAGCTTTCTGTTTGGAGTGTGGACTCTTGGAATGCAATGATTGAGGGATTTGCCGCACAGAGGTACGGCCAAAAAGCTCCAATCTGTTTTCAGCAGATGCGAAGCAAGGGTCTCTCTCCAAATACAATCACTTACGTATGCATCTTGAAAGCATGTGGCTCTATGCAAGATGCTGATGTGGGCACAAAAATTCACAATTGTATTGCTAGTTAGAGGCAGCTAGTGAAAAAATATGTCGTACCTCGCACTGCCTTGCTCGATATGTATGCCAAACATTGATTGTGGGATACTCACAACAAGAGCAGGGATAGAAATCTCTAGACTATTTTCAGCGGATGCAAAGTGAAGGCCTTTGTCCATATGAAATCACCTACACGTGCATCTTGAAGGCATGTGACTCTATGCAGGATGCTGATATGGGCTTCAAAATTCACTCTATATCGTTAGTCTCGGGTTGTTGCAAAAAAATGTCATGCTTCACAATGCCTTGGTCGATTTGTAAGCCAAATCTGGTGTACTTTAGGGAGCACACAAAGTGCTCGAGGACATTCCTGTCTGGAATGTCGTCTCATGGAGTGCAATGATTACGGGATATGCGCAACAAAAACATGTTGAAGGCATGTGGCTCTACGCAAGATGATGATATGTGCATAAAAATTCACATTGATATTGTTACTTAGGGAATGCTAAAAAAAAAAATCCTTTTTGGCATTTCCTTGGTTGATATGTATGCCAAATTTGGTGCACTTCAGATAGCACATAAATTGCTTGAGGAGATTTTTGTTTGGAACATCCTCTCTTGGACTGTAGTGATTGCGGGATATGCACAACAGGACCAGGTCAAAAATCTTTATGCTGTTTTCAGTCGATGCAAATCGAGGGCCTCTCTCCCGATGCAATCACACACGTGTATATCTTGAAAGCATGTGGCTCTATGCAATGTTGGTATGGACATAAAAATTCATGCTGATATTGTTAGTAAGGAGTCGTTGAAAAAGATGGCGTGCTTGGCAATGCCTTGATTGACATGTTTGCTAAATGTGGTGCAATTTAGAGAGCACCAGAACTTCTTGAAAATCTTTCCGTCCAGAGCTAGAATGCACCGATTGCAAGATTTGCCCCACAGGGACAGTTTTTGGCTGATGCGAAACGATGGCCTCTCTCGGATTTGTTCCACAAGGGCGACGCCAGAACCTCTAGGTTGTTTTCAACAAATGTAAATTGAGGGCTCTTGGAGAAAGATGTCGTGCTTGGCCATGTTTTGATCAATATGTATGCCAGATGTGGCGCCCCAAAGACTGTGAGTTTGTGTATGTGTATGTGTGTGAGCTTATGGACGGACAATCCAGCAGATTCAACCTACCCTAAGACAACGGACATGAAAAGTAATGCACGTAATGGTAGGCATGATAGAAAAACTGAATGTGATAATCAACATGTTGGTAGAAGTTGGGGAAGGGATGACGATGACACAACACATACTGGTGGGAAGGTGATGCAACAATGCAAGGGAGGTCTAGCAACCGATCCATCCAACATTGTGCTTCAATGTAGACGACCAACAACAAAGGTACACTTATATTTCTTGTTTTGATTTCCTCTTTTGTGATCTCAAAAGTTCTTAGATTACATCCTGTATAAAATAAAGCAATGAATTTTTATCATTTTTATTGAAAAGATTTCAGATGAAGGTGGCAAAGACTTGTTATGCCCAACAAAGGGACATACGGAGAATACACCAACACATGGCAACGTGGAATAATACATGTCTTTATAAAACATCGGTAATGAGTTCTCCTTGTATAATTATAATATTTTAACAATAAAAAGTCCTTCCGACACCGGAGGAGAAGCATAAGTCCCCCTTCAACATTGGAGGGGATAAAAGTGGCGCGAGAAGGGCACGTTCCCTACGGTATCTTTATAAATGTGGAGAATGGTGCCAACTCCACACCATACATACATATGGTTTTTTCTTCTTTTTATAGACACAAGCATCACAAATGCACGAAATGCATCTTGTTTCGTTTTTATTTTAGTATGGAAATGTTTATATCCATAATCTTTTCATGCAAAATCTCATTTGTGATGCGAGGTCATAGAGTTTTTGGTGAAAGCTTTGAGGAGAGATGCTATGGAATCATCATCACGAGCTATGCCATGCGATAAAATCCACACCACTATCACTTTTTTACTTCTTATCATTTACCATATACATAGTAAAGCAATCAAGGCAAACTAGTTTAAATGATGAGCGACGCGAATTTTGCTTTTTTTTATAAAGAAAAAGAGAAAAAGACTCTCTAAGAGAGAGAGAGAGAACTGATGCTTTTTATTTTAAAAGCTTTTGGGGCTCTGCTTTTGGGCATCCCTTGTAACCTTTAAATTAGTGGTGAGGGCCTCACTTCTCAGAGCATCTGGACGCAGAGTCTGAGAGTGAAACCCTAACCGCTCTCTTGTACTTTAATGATTGATTAATACAAAAAGAAATACCGAAAGGGACGCCAGTCTTTGGGGCCAATATCTCTAGGCACGGAACTCCGCCGGGCCAGTGCAAATCTATTGTGATCTGTGAATTGTTTTGAAGTGGTTATTTGGTGCTGTCGCGGTTGATTCTTGACTTGGAGTGTCCAAGTCTGTTACAATAACCTCACCTTACAGGTGCATTTTCACTGGTTATGCATTGTTTTTGGACTCTTTTGCAATCGTATGGATGCCAAAAGCATTGGGAACAGTGCCCCACTGCTAGAGGACAGTTCCGGGACTGTTTAGGGCTGAAAACAGGGTAAAAACCAGTAAATACAGCGAGCTGCAATTGCTGTTTTTGGGCTGAAAACACAGGGTTTATGTCCTTGGAAGCGAGTTCCAGCAAGGGGATTAGTTCAAGGCAAGTTTTGGGCGTCGCTACGCTACCTAAATTTTGTCAGAAAAGGCGTGATCTAGTTGGATACAAGTGAAGATCCCCAAAACTCTAGTTTTGTGACTTTACCCTCTAAAGAATAAAGAAATACCGAAAGGGGCGCCAATCTTTGGGGCCTACAGGTTGTCAATGTCTACTCGGAGCAATCAAGCTTCCGAGCCGTGTGAGCTTTGAAGTGTTAATTCCCATTGCACGTCCTTCTGCAAGGTGTCTTTGTGTGTTACAGCTTAAAGTAAAGTTTCGGGTGAAAGCTAAAGTCTACCTCTCTACGGGTTGGTTTCATGGTTCCATTGTCGAGACAGAATCACTTTTTCCTCAAGAAGTGAGCCTTGGTTGGTTTGGTGAAGACACACAGTACAGGAACGCGGGATTACACTATGGTCGACAAAGGAAAGGGCATTATGAATAGGGTTCCTCTTTGAAGGGCAGGCAGGAAATTCCTACATGTTCGAGGTTGGCGAGAGCTCATGGCCACCCCTGTCTATACCTCCTATTAATGTGAATGCTCCACCAGTGCAGGGCTTTATGACCGGGCAACTTGAAGATGATGCGTTCAAGACTCGGTTAGTTGCCTCTATGAACGTGTTTTTTTTCGACTTGGTGCAAAACCCAAGGTTTATGGAGTTTTTGCAAGTGCCACCAGCGCCACAGTAATTAAGGCAACTCACACAGCCCGTGGAGCCTGTTGAGGCTCAAGCCCAGGTACTTCATGCGTCACAGCAAGATAGGGAGCACTCGCATGTTGCGGAGTCGGGGGCTCCAAAACAGGTTCCTTCCCTCCATGAACAAGTGGTCAGGATGCCTATTCTATAGGCTTTGCAAGTTCAGCCCGCCACCTTTCCAAGCCCGCATGTTGCATTAAATGGACAGGGAACCAGTTTCGAGACAATGCATCAGGTTTTTCCACCACCCATGGTACCTCCTGGGTATTTGGGGGGTGGATCAATGTTTCAAAGCATGGCTGGTTATGCGCCTCGAAACCAGCAATATATGCCAGGACCAGTGTTTGGGGGTATGCAAGGCATGATGCCAAACCCCATGTATGGTAATATCAGCATGCAACTAGGCTTTCAAAGAAATCAGGTCAGTTTGGGGTGCCACAGGGCAATTTTGGCATGGCTGGTTTGTCTGGACAGCAGCCAGATATGGCACTTACGATGCAAAATGTCAATGGCCAAGGAATGCCGATAACCCCTATTACAGTGCCCATGTTGCAGACAATCCCTTATGACAATTTGGGGGCACTGGAAAAGCCAAAAGCTTATAAAGAAGGTGGTGCAGCTGTAAAGTTTGGCACTTTCAGCGGCTTTGAGGATAAGGCAAAGACTCTTACTTTCCTCCAGCAGTTTGATACAGCTTATGCAATTTGATACAGCTTATGCAAGAGGGAATTTTACAAAGGCCTCTAAGGTCACGAAAGTTGCCATTTTCTTAAAAGACAATGCGCTTACATGGTGGACGACCCCCTTGATGCAAGGACAGGTACCCGCCACATGGGTATACTTCAAGCAAATGTTTACATCTGCGTGGTTGTCAGATGAATTTGAAGCCGATGTCATGACAGATTGGCACCAACTCACTGTGGCTATTTGCAAGAGCCTACAGGAGTAAAATCGGAGGTTTTGTAAAGCGTTGCTCTCAGTAACCTCCTACAGGTTTGTGCCACTGACAGAGCAGATTGAGAAGTATTGTTGTGGGCTGCCTATAGGGCTCCAAGAATACTGTACAAAGAACAGAGTGGCTACCCTCACTCAGCTTATGGAAGTTGCCAACACTGGTCTTGCCTTGTTGAAGGGAGAGGACAGTGGATTTCCGGGCAACGTAAAAGGGGGGCAACGTAAAAGAAAAATTCGGCAAAGAAGCCCTTTGCAAAAGCGGCTCTGAAAGTATCACAGGGATCAAAAAAGGACAACAAGGATAAGGACTCAGCCGGGACTTTTGGAGCGCACGCAAAGAAGCCAAAAAGGAAGCCTTTTGCGCAAGTCGCACAAGGAAAACAAGGTCTTGATGGCTGAAAAGAAACGCTTTATATGCGAGCAGCCTGGTCACTTTCCTGCAGATTGTCCACAAAGGAAAAGGCCAGCTGATTCGGATGATAAAGACGATAAGAAAGGAAAGAAGCCTAAGCCCATGGCAGGTTTGGTGCTAGATATGGTGGGTGACAGGCCAAACACAGCCAACTTTATCTCACCAAAGTTAGCTATGAAGCTGGGTATCAGAGCTGAAGAGATGGGGTACACGGCAGAGGCAGGGTTGGCATGTCCTGACCACTCAGAGTGTGTTACTCCCATCATTGGAAAGCTGCGTCTGCTTATTCACTCGTATGTGGACACAGAAGAATTCTATATCATGCCATTGGAAGGGTGTAATGTGTTACTGGGAATTCCGTGGATGTTTCAAACACATGGCGTGCTGGATGTCTGCAACAAGACGATCACCCTTCAACATAGGGGCAAAACTCATGTTTTGGATGTAAAGCTCAAAGGGGAGTCTGTCCCTATTGTATCTGCTTTGGTTATCACTTCTGTATTAAAAAATCATCTTTCTGTGTACTTGATCTTTTTTTTTCCGAGAAAAGATCCTTCTATTAGTTAATGAAAGTTGTCCGTAGGGCTAAAACCACCTCTGCAAGAGAGGGCTACAACAAACATGATGGGGAGACTCTCACAATGAAAGAACAACATATGTACAATGAGGCTAAATCAAGGGATGGGAGGAGGGAAGAGACACACAGGTGGTCGGTAGTGCCATCTGAGCACACCCTGGACAATGGTATAGAAAGGCCCAGGGCGCCAGAGTCAAAGGAAAGCCTCGCGGCGCTCCCGCATGCGGTCGGAGCTGCCCTGAAGTCCCTCAAGCTGTCCTCTGAGAGTATGAATCAGCTCTAGCCAAAAGTCACGAACAGTCTCTGCTGGCGGCACAGAGCGGGCCTCAAAAATGTGGAAACAGCGGGCCTGCCAGATGAACCACAGTGTCAGGCCACTGATGAGCTCCCAACACTCCTCTCTCTCACTGCACCACTCTTGTGGAGTAAGCTCTGTAGCAGGCTGGAGTGTAGGACGCCCCCCCTGTATCACTATCATCCTGCTGGTAGAGGATAGCTCAAACTGAAGTGCCGGGCCCGTGAGAGTGGACCAAAGCTGCTGCCCCCCAAGTGTACTGTCTAGCCGTGGAGAGAGTAGGCATCAGCCAAAGAACTCGTAGCCACACCTGCTGGGCCGAGGGACAGTCCCAAAGACAATGACGCTGACTCTCCACCGACTAGTCACAGGCTGCACATGCGGCCGAGAGACCACTATGCACAAGCCAGCTCCCTACTGCTGTAGCTCTGTGTGCAACCAGCCACTGGAACAAAGTGACGCGCCTCAGGTGTCTGGAGTTCCACAGCCTCTGCCAAAAGGCTGCCAAGAACTCCACTGTGAGGCCCTCCCCTCTGAGATGTTTTGACACATGCTCTGCACCCCTCTCATGCCCTGCAGCTGGAAACCCTGCACCTCCTCTGACAAACTTGTGAACTCTAGCCAGTCACCTAGAGAGAGCGTTGGACCTGCTGCCATGGGACCCCAGGAAACATGAGGTCAACTATCAACCAAGTGGCCTCTCTGAGTGCTAACCATGGGGTTCCAGACGAGGGGCTGCCGTAGGCGCTCCTCCGTGCACATCAGCTGTCGCTGCTCCAGGCCACGCCGTAAGAGCTCCCAAGAACGAAGCAAACTCACAACGAAGAGGTCCTCCAGTCTCCTGCTCAAACCAACTCGGCGAATCTCTATAAAGATCCATCTGGTCGAAGGTTGCCAAGGGCCTCCTGACTGAGGCACCCTGGCACGAAGCCTCTGCAACAAGAACTCCTTCCAGGGCTCCTCACCTGGACGAAGTCCTCTGACTATGAACTTCCCTAGAAGGGCTCTGCTCTGCTGTGTTGGATCAATGATCCCAAGCCCTCCCTGAGAACAAGGAAGCGTGATGACCGACCAAGCCACCTTGGCTCGAGCCATCTGAGTGTCACGTCCTGACCAAAGGAAGTTCCTGATCAGCCTCTCTACCTGGCTGATACTAGAAACTCGAGAAGATCCAGCAGGAAGTGATGTACCACATAGTCGCCAACAGCACCTGGTTGGCAACTACTACTCTACCAGCCAGCGACAGACGTGCTGAGCTCCAATGTAACAGCTTTCTCCTGATGGACAGGAGAAGAGGAGCAATCTGCTGCTCGGGAGACAAGCCTGACAACCCAAGTACCGAACTACAGTCCCTGGGGGAATCCACTTGAAACCCTCTCCTGGCATCCAATCTGGCACAGGAGCACTACCAACCGAGAAAGCCACTGTCTTTCTCCAGTTGATCAATGCGCCCGATGCACAACAGAAGGTCTCCAGAGCCTGCTCACACCTGTGAAGAATGGCCTTCTGGCCATCTAAGTACAAGGCTAAGTCATCGGCAAACTCAGCGTCCAATAGCTCCTCTCCCCGAATAGAGAGTGCTAAGCCCCGAAGACCAACCTGCTGTGACACCAAAAATCTGCTCATCGCCTCCGCATAGAACAGAAAGAGAAAGGGGGCAAGAGGACAACCCTGTCTGACCGAGCATGTGAGCATGAAGCGCTCACCTCACCCCCCTGCCAAAAGCACCTGACTGTGAGCCTGTCTGTACAAAGCTGACACCCCTCTGATCCAAGCAGCTGAGAAGCCCATCTTGCGGAGAGTGCCCTCTAGAAAGTCCCAGTCAACTCGGTCGTAGGCCTTCTCAAAATCGAGAAGAAGAATCACAAGGTCCTCACCACGGAGCCGTGCCAGGACAGAAGCCTCCCAAAAAGTAAAGATGTTGTCAAGGATATTGCGTTCCTTCACAAAACCTGTCTGAGTCCATTATAAGGCTCTCTAAAAGTGGCTGAATCCTCAAACTCAGAGCCTTGGCAAGAATTTTGTAGGCTGAGTTGAGGATGGTGATGAGGCGCCACTGTCGAATCTCATCCAAGGAGCCACCCTCCTTGGGAATGAGGTAGATCAGACCCTCACTCATGCTGTCAGGCATCAATCCTGTGTGCAAAATGTACTGAAAAGCACTACAAACATTTGGGCCAAGCAGGTCCCATTGCTCCAAGAAAAAGCTGGGAGTCAACCCATCCTCACCTGGACAGCTACCACGAGGGAAGGCCCTCAACGCTATGTGTAGCTCCTCAAGCTGAAGTGGCATCTCTAGCCTCTTGCGCATCTCCTCTGTCACAAGACATGGCATCTGTGCCCAAACCTGCTCCCTGCATGCATCCTGCCGCTCTGACTGAGGCTCAGCCGACAGTAACTCACGATAAAAGTCAGTAGCAACTGCACGCATATCCTCGGGCTCACAAGCAACTGACCCATCGGGCCTCCTCAACTGACTGACCTTGGCATGCGAGTGCCGAGGTCCCACTGTCTCAAAAAAAGCACCAGTCACTCTGTCACCCACCTGAGTCCACTGAGATGCCTGTCGGTGGAAGGCAAACTCATGACGTCTCTCCTCTGTGCTAGCAAGCTCCTGTCAAGCCTGTTGTAACTGCTCCTGCAACCATGGACTGTCTGGATGTTGCTCCTGCATCCTCTGTGGTGAAGCAATGCCCCGTCTGAGACGCTGCTCCGCCTCTCTCGCTGCAGCCCGGCGAGCCAGAGACTCTTGAAGAAAAAAGTGGCTAAGCTGAGCTAGGCCTGAGGCCACTCTGTTTGCAGGTGAATCCTGTCTGTCCATGCCCTCTGTCCAGAGAGCCTCTACCCTATCTCTAAGTGCTGAGTCCAACAAGACCCTCTCTAGGATGCAGAGCATCGTGCTCCCACTCCTCTGCCTGTCTGCCACTGTGAGGATCACTGGTACATGGTCCGAGAAGGAAGTCCCTGCCAGGATGCCCACTGAACCCCCCAAGTCACTGAAGTGGTCACTAGTGTAGAAGCGATCTATCCGCAATAGATTCACTCCTCCCAATCTGCGCTCCGATCTAGAGAAGGCAAGACTGTCTGGGGGCCTCACAAAACCAGAGTGCTGCCATGTATCCGAGACCCTCAAAGTCATACAAAACCTCTCCCAAGCTGCCAACTCGACTCCATGCACAGTAGCATGGCTGCCACCAATCCTGTCAGAAGGGTCCTCCAACATGTTGAAGTCCCCTCCTATACACCAATGATCAGCCTGCGGCAAAGACTCAACAATCTGTGACCAGAACTCTGCACGAGCACTCGCCACATTGGGCGCATAGATGTTCAGGAAGCCCACAAGGCCACTCTAAACATGCATAGTAATCCATTGAGCCCTACCTGGCACAATAATCCCTCTGCCCACAATGGCCTGCTGCAGTGAGTCCGCAATAGTCATACATACCCCTCCCTGGATGCCTCCAGGTCCAAAAGCAGCAGACCAAAAGGTATCATAACGTCCACGCAAAATCTAACCACAACGCCGAATGCGGCTCTATCACAGATGGTGCTCCTGAAGCATAAGGAGATCAAACTCTCCTCCCACAAGGCAACGCTGAAGCTCCTGACGCAATCGGCCCCGCCGTCGCTGAAACTGGGGCCCACCTAGTCCCTGCACGTTCCATGAGACGATCCTCATGGGGAGCGAGAGAGAACAGATGCTGCCACAGCAGCAAGACGGGCTATCTTCGAGGCAAGCTTGGATGAGGAGTAATCCGCATCCGAGTGTCCTCTAGATAGGCGTGACTGCAGTGAGTGCCTAACCCAAGCCCAAGCAAAGCGAGCAGTGCGTAACGCAACCTCCTCTGTCCAGGAGTCCTCATGAATGTATACATAGCAAGGCAAACACTGCGTATCAGCAAAGAAGTACACCACAATGTGCCTACATCCTGCTCAATCTAGGGGTGTCACCGCAAACTTGGCCAATGGCCACAAAGTCTGCAGCATATCTGTAACTCCACGTTCTCCCATGTGGTGAGAGAACTCTAAGACCTGTGTATGCAACCATCCCACCACTGAGTCAAGGGACCACTCTGTCTCGGCCCTACCACAAAGGGGAAAGAAGAAACCAACTGCTAAGTCCAGGGCCTCTGTCCCCCTAGCGGCGAGGAACAAAACATGGACCCTGAAACATGCTGCCTCATGGTCTGCTGCGGAATCGCCAAGAAAACGAGTGAACCCATAGTCGAAGAAGTCCCAGCGGCGTCGGATGTCAATGCTCGTCAGCCCACGAGGGATGGCTGCAAGGGAGGATGTCTGAATCTGCAAAGGGGGCCACAAGAAGGGCCGACCCTCTCTCGCTAGGCGACTCGCGGCAAAGGCGCTGCCAAGAGATCTCCTAGCCGCTGGAGAGCGACCAGTCTCTTGAGCCGACTGAGGAACTGGAGCAGGAGGGGGGGGAGAGGGAGCTGGGGAGAGTGGAGGAGAAGAGGGGCGGGATGGGGCGACAGAGATAGAGGGGCGAGGTGGAGAGGCAACGGGAGCAGAAGGCGGGGAGGATGAGGCAAAGGGGGGGAACTTTGGGGGGGGGAGCGGCTGTCGAGAGAGAAGCAGAGGTGGGGGCTAGCGCAGGGATCTCCTCCTGCTCAAGAGGACCAAAACGGTTCCCCGTGGGAACCCACTGCTGCTGAGTAGGCACCTGAGGGCCACTCTGAGTGCCAGGCTGACGTTGTGGCCCCTGGCATCGGCGGCCACGGGCCTGCTGCCACCCCTCCTCCGCTAGAGCCCCAGGCTCGGAGGGTGGCTCTGCATCTGTACGCTGTGCCGCTGGTTGTGGCTGCGGGCCAGCCTTGGCAGGCTGGGGCTAAGGCTATGGTGCAGGTCACGGCCTCCTCCGTGGACAGGCCTTCGCTAGATGGCCCATCTGTCGGCAATGAAGAACTGGTTCGGGAGGCTCGAGTACTCCACACTCTGTTGAAACCAACCCCCACTCACCCGAGGTAAAAGGATAACCTTCGGGAGCGAGTGGGTATCTCTGACCAAAACTCGAACTGAGGGAATGCCAGCCGCCTTGGCAGCTACTGATGCTGTCGTGCGAGGTGTCTCCAAGACAGTCCCAATGGGGGAACCGATCCTAGAAAGAAGTGGTAGGTACTCCCTCCGTAAACCCGGAAAGCAGACTGAGATGGGGATATCTGCCTCCTCTACTAGAACATTCAAAGCTGGGTCAAAACCATGTCGCCACTGTCGAAAGTGGGCACGTGATGCTCGGATGGCCAGTGGACTCATAGCTATGACCTTGGACGCCATCTCGGAGAACTCAAACTCGATCTGATAGTAACCCCGTCCGAGAATCTGGACATCCAAAATCTTTCCCACCTCTACGAGAAGGCAGGCCTGGAGAAGGTCTCGCAGCTCTCCTCTGCTAGGTCGGGTGCCGAGAATCTTGCAGATCACTGAGGTCGCCTGCAACCGATCTACCTCTGCGGCGGCAAGGCTCGCTTGCTCTGTAGGCGAGAGAGCAAGTCGAATGGTGGGCTCAGCGGGGTCTGGCGAGTCCCTCTGTGGCGAAGCTGGAGCCTCCATCTGTGTCTACTGCTGTGGCGTAAGAAGGGGACGACGGGAGGGTGCTACAATAGGGCGCGCCAACACTGCTCCAAGGAGTTGAAACAAATGCCGAAAGTGCCGAACTGCAGGGAGTAACCGAGGCGGAGGACCCAAACTGACGGGCGAACGGGCCGAGTCGAGGGGGGGGGGGGGGATATAGCGGGCTGGGGCAAGCGGGCAAGCAGCGAAAAAGCTAGGGCTGAGGGTGGGCGGACAGGCTGGGACAGGGGCAGCGCGAGGGGGGGCAGCGGGGGCTGAGGGCAGCGGGCAGCACTTGGGGGGGGGGGGGGGGGGGGGGGGGGCGCAACGTGAGTACACAGCAACAACGAGCGCCATAAAGCGTAATTCCTATACCGAAGTTTTGAACTGGTACAAGTCAAGAACAAGCCTACAGTTTCGTGTACTTGATCTTTGCACGTGATGTTTCAAATAATTGTCAGTCAAATTTATCTATGTTAGATAAAGAAAGGTCAGCATTTTTGCGAGAGTTTAATGACTGTTTTTCTTATTCATTGCCGTCGCAATTGCCGCCGGAGAGGCCTGAGGACCATGCGATAGATTTGGTGCCAAGGCATAGCCCACCAAACAGACCTCCCTACAGGGTTAGTGCGGCACAACAGAAAGAGATTATGGGCCAAGTAGAGGAGCTTTTAGAGAAGGGGCTGATTCAGCCTAGTTCTTCACCTTTCTGCTCTCTGCTCCCCAATGCTTTTAGTGTAGAAGAAGGTTGGCTCTTGGCGCATGTGTATTAACTACCGTGCGTTCAATAATACCATCAAGAACAGGTTTCCTATCCCAAGGACTGATGATATTCTTGACCGTTTAAAGGGTGCTGCAATTTTCAGCAAGATAGACCTTAAGAGCGAGTACCATCAGATTTGTATAAGGCCAAAGGATGTGCACAAGACTGCATTTAGAACGACATTTGGTCTCTATGAGTTCTTAGTGATGCCATTTGGTCTTACAAATGCTCCTCACGTTCAATAGAATGATGGACCGCATTTTCTGCTCGCATCAGAAGTTTGTTGGCACGACATGATAGTCTACTCGAAGAATGAAGAGGGGCATAGGCGTCACTCAACCATTGTGTTCGAAGAGCTGCGCAGTCACATGTTACTTGTCAATCCTAAGAAAAGTGAATTCTTCTTGGAAGAGATCCACTTTCTTGGCCACATAATGTCATAGGATGGTGTCCGAATGGATCCCGCAAAGGTTGAAGCTATTAAGACATGGCCAGACTAAAGACTGTGCACGATGTCCGAAGCTTCTTGGGATTGTGTTCATACTATAGAAGGTTTATCAGGAATTTTGCAGAGATAGCTTCACCTCTTCATGCTTTGCAAAAGAAAGAGGCCATTTTCAGATGGACCCAAAGAGAGATTCAGCTTTCAGTCTCTTAAAGGAAAAGTTGACTTCAGATCCCATGATTGTTTTACCAAATCTCAATAAGTCATTTGTGGTCCAGTGTGACGCATGTGGCAATAGCATCGGAGCAGTGCTAATGCAAGATGGTCGGGTAGTAGCTTATGAGAGCAGGATCTTGCAAGGGGCACAAAAGTCTGCAAATCTATGAGAAAGAGTTATTGGCCGTCATTCATGCGCTCTCTACCTTGAAGCATTGGTGTTGATTTTGTTGACTAGACAGACCATCAAACCTTGCGATACTTTTTGACACAATCAAAGCTATCCAAAAAGCATATGCGATGGGCAAACATTCTTTCTATGTTCCACTTCCAGATTAAGCATGTGGAAGGTAAGAAGAATGTTGGGGCTGATGCGTTATCAAGAAAGCTGCTCCTCAGAGATGGTTTTATGATGATGCATGGCAGACTTTGTGTCACTAGGCCATTGCGACATAAGGTCATGGTAGAAAGTCATGTCCCACCGTATGCGGGACATAGTGGTATTGATGCGACAGTTAAAGCGGTAGAGACATTCTTTTCTTGGCCTACTTTACGGAGAGATGTGGATGCCTTTGTGCGCACATGCGTAATTTGCCAAAAGGTCAAGTTTGACAGGCAAAAGAAACTAGGGTTGTTACAACCACTGCTGATTCCGAATAAGCCATGGGAAAGCGTTGCTATGGACTTTATCTTTGATCTTCCAAGAACGCCAACGGGGAATGATGGTATATGAACCATTATTTGCAGGTTCAACAACAGGCCCATTTTATCCCTATCAAGAAGAAGATAAAATCTGATCAGATGGCACGGTTATCAATGTACAATGTGTTCAAGTACCATGGTATGCCACAATCGATTGTCAGTAATCGTGATCCTCGCATGACAAGTTTGTTTTGGAGAGGATTGTTTGAGAACGTGGGCACTATGCTCAAGATCTCGTCTTCATTTCATCCACAAACTGATGGACAGTCAGAAGAGGCTAATTCTACTCTCTTGGATCTGCTGAAATGTTATGTGTCAGATAATAAAGGCAAGTGGGAACAGTATTTGCCTATGCTTGAGTACGCGTACAACAATACGGTGCATTCGTCGATTGGCAAGGCACCTTCTGAGATTGTTCAAGGCGGCAAGAAATTTCCTCCCGTTATGCATACAAAGGACAAGATTTTTGAGGCAGATCAGTATGTCGAGGACATGGATGAAATGTATAAGAAAATTAAGGTTGCCCTGGAGAAGACTCAGGCCAAACAGAAAAGAGTTGCTGATTGTCACTGTCGTGAATTGTTGTTTTCACCTGGTGATTGGGTTCTACTGCGGTTTGAAAAGGCAAGGTTAAAGAAAACAAGGGGCAAGGAATGCTTGTTTCCTAAGCTCAGTATGCGTTACTATGGGCCTTTTCAAGTGCTTGATAAAATCAGCAATGTTTCTTATAGGCTGAAATTGCCTGACGCTTGGAAGATTCATAATGCGTTTCACGTGAGTCTTCTAAGACCCTTCGTGGGTGATGTGCCAGAAGATATGCCATATGAGAACCAGCTAGAAGTTGAGGAACTTGATAAAATTTTAGTTCCTGAGCAGATTTTGGCACATTGGAAAGAAAAGTCAAGGGACAAGTTGCAAGACGCTACTTAGTGAAGTTCAAGAACTATCCACCTATGGATGTAAAGTGGATGGAAGAGCATGAACTATCAGAGTAACCAAATGTAATGCAACTTTACCTTGAGGCCTTTGGGTTACAACCTACGTATGCCCCAACACAACGTGTGCAAAGGAGGGGTAATGATAGAGCTAGCACATCAAATGTACATATGGATTCGATGTAATAGAAGTGTGCACCGTTCTTTAAATATTAAATGTACAATGTTCACTTCTATCATAGATGGAAATGACAAAAGTATGAAGGTCTCATTAAGTCATTTGTATCTATGTCTTATCATCTTTCTTGCGGATACATACGATGATAAAAGAGTGCTGACAACACAAGATCATCAATGGCATGTATTTATGGTATGCAATCGAGGACATTTGCGATTTCAAGAGGGGGGTATGTCACGAGGACGTGGAAATTGCTAACCTTAGTTGGTTTCTTTTCGATGATTTTCGTTTAATTTTGAGACCCTCTTTTTTAAGTTCCAAATGGCCGGACATTGTATGGCCAATGTGAAGCAGTAGTTTCACCCGCAGACGGGAAGTTGGTCGGCACAAGAATTCCAGTAGTAAAAGGGTGTCTAGGCTCACTTCATAGTCATCTACGTCCCCTCGCCACACTTAATAAGTTGGTGGATACTAGGAAATTAACTCCATAGAGGCACGGTGACAAGGTGGGGTCACCCACAGAAAATCACCCAAGAACTGGGCTACATTGCATTTTTGGACGGGTCCCAAATGGTGAAAAATGGTCAAATGACCAATGAGAGTCCAATGGAAGCATCTCTTAAAAATAAGCGAACTGCTTATTTAGGCCACAAAATCTGTTCGCGTCATTAGCTTCAGAATGACAAGGGGAACATTTTATTACTCTGCTGCAAAGTCAATTGAGCAATTGGTTAAGATATTTTTAGACCGGAATGTACAACACGAGAAAACCATGCATGAGTGCCACTTGGCACATTTTTGGGCATTTTCCACTTTGAGGGAGAAGCGTTGAAATAAACGTGGGGGCTGCATTTTTTAGCCAAATGGTGGATTGTTGCAGGTACCAAAGCTATTGTGTGCAAGCTTTCCCCCTCATGTACAGTGTAGTGCAAGAAGTGATGTCCTGCACACTCTACACTGCTCTCTCTCTCCCCCCTACGTGCAGTAACATGATGCCCCACAAGAGGGCTCTTCATTCAACCTATGTACACTTGTGTGGTCTTATGCTTCTGTGCCAAGGAAAGAGCCTCTTTGAGCAGAAACAAGAGTAGCTAACTATTACTCCAAAACCAGGTACCAATGAGGGTCATTGCACTTGTAATTACTGTTTTTGGGCTGAAAACAGAGGGTTTATGTCCTTGGAAGCGAGTTCTAGCAGGAGGATTTGTTCGGGGGGAGTTTTGGGGCCGTTATGCCGCCAAAACTTTTCAAGAACAAGCGTGATCTAGTTGGATACAGGTGAAGATCCCCAGAACTCTAGTTTTGTAACTTTACCCTCTAAAGGAATAAAGAAATACCGAAAGGGGCGCCAGTTTTACGGGCCTACAGGTTGTCGGCGTCCGCTCGGAGCATTCTAGATTCCGAGCCGTGTGTGCTTTTAAGTGTTAATTCCCATTACAGGTTCCTTCTACAAGGTTTCTCTGTGTGTTACAGCTTAAAGTAAAGTTTCAAGTGAGCCAAAATCTACCGCTGTACGGGCCGGTTTCATGGGACATGAACAATGAATTCAGTTTCGGATTCACGTGCTTGTAATAGTTCAGATATTAATAAAAATCTCCTTCAAGGGGGGGACAAGAGCCCATCCTCTGGCCCCTAGTGTTGTGTCAATTTTTGCATTGGTTTTCTCAATTTTATGTCCAGAATTCCACGTGAATTAGTAAATTAGCTTTAAAGAATTAAGTACACGCTTTTGTTTGTGACAGAGAGATGCCATAACTAGTAAAGAGCCTACTTTATGGCCTATTTTGAGACTTGCCACCCCATTCCACCAGTTTTAGGATCATGACACCCCTGTCTAGGCTTAAGGATGAAGCTTCCCCTCTATTATTCTTAGTCTAGTCTTGTGCAACTTTTGGGTAGGCTTCAAAAATAGAAATATAATTCCAACGGTGTCTCTAAGCCATTTTGACCCCAGAAAATTATGTCCGAAGCTGTAATATTTTTTTAACGTATAAAGTATGGTGTATGATTGTGTGTATGATTGTGCACATAGACTCTACCCGTGTGTGTGCGCTCGCATGCATGGATGTGCACACAAGCAAGCGTGCATGCATATATGTGTGTCCTAGTATCTAGACCCTAGAGCTGCCTCAAAAGCAATACTCCAACAACCATATGCTAAGTAACACCAGCTAGCCTTCTTGATAAAATTTAAGACGAAGGTAACAGAAGTAGCGAGCCATGTCAAAGAGTGATCCTTACGCTGGATAAGCCCCACTTTTAATCCAAGAAATCGATGCACTTGGCCAACCCACTCACAGTCCCTCCTTGCTAGATAGTCATTGACGGTGACAGCATGGACACCTTTGCCAGTAAGTGCATTCAAGTACGCTGGAAGAACCGCCACAAGAGTTTTACCTTCACCTGTTTTCATTTCTGCAATCTGCCCCTTATGAAGAACAATGCCTCCTGTGTCACATGCCAATTTTGTGTGAAGACCAATCGAAACTTGCAAGACAGACAAAAAAACTTAGTAAAAAAAATACAGACTATGATACCAATCAGTTGTACATCAAATGGCCGCAGACCCAGAACCCTTTTGGAAGCCTCTCGAACCACTGCAAAGGCCTCCTGGTTAAATTGATAGTGCAAACAGTAGCATTAGAGCTACTACAAACCTGATCTAAAATTAAATACAATCATTGACCTTGAAACTTGACTCTTAATTACTTGATCAATTGTCAGAATGCACACAATATCCAGGGGGAAAAAAAGAAAAATAGCTCTCAACTTGATCTGGACAATTTCTTTGTTCCATTCAGGCTTCAAGCTCAAGCCATTGCAAAAGCAAAGAGCTGGGTCAGCCAATACATGCAATAAAAAGTAGAGAAAATCACAATCCCAGGAATAGGTGGCACTCAAAAGGTATAGGGGAGGTCCACAAGCTGCCGAGCTGACAACCTTCTCCCACCACTTCCCCTACCAGACAACAAGCCTCTAATGTGGCCGCTAAACTGTGAATGGAGCTAAGTGTGCCCACTGAGAGTCTGACTCAAATGGACATCCCATCAGAATCCATGATAAAGTGGATAACTCCCTTCCAGTGACCAAAACCGAAAAAACCAGATAGTTTGTGACCCAGTGGGATTCTCTGCCAATAGAGCCGCTCACCAGAGTCTTGAACATGTGAGGCTTGTAGACACCAATGCCAGAATGCCTCCAATGAAGACCAATATCTAATGAGTCCACTCTCTATGAGTATCCGAATCAGCAAACACCTCTATCCCACTCGTACCGGCATCAACCATTTCTAAATTAATGAAAATACACATTTCTGCTTACTCCATCTTCATCAAACAGAGGAGTGCATCTGAAAGTTCTTCTAATTTCATTAAGTTACAATCAGAGCGTCTAGATTTTCTGTAGTCTCACAAAGAGTGTTTCTTGGAAAGTCTTCCCAACGCGCTTTCTCCCAAGCGACCTGAAGATCACATTATTGACTTAGTTTATGAAGAGTCAAGGTACTAACAAACCCCCGTACAGAGTTTTTGGCCAAGGGTTTGATTCAACCGAGTTCATCTCCCTTTTGTTCGCCGGTGTTTCTTGTAGAGAAGAAAGACAGCACAAGGAGAAAATGCATAGATTACAGGGCTCTCAATAAGGTCAACATCCAGAACAGGTTTCTGATACCCAAGATCTATGATATACTTGACAAATTACAAGATCCTCCGTGCTTTTGTAGGATCGATCTGAAGAGTGGATACCATCAGATCGGGATCATCCCAGGGGATGTACACAAGGTTGCATTCACCATGTCCTTTTGGATTGTATGATTTTTGGTAATACCGTTCGGGCTTACCAATGCTCCTACAACGATCAATAGGATGATGGACCAGAGTTTAAAGAGCACAAGTAGTATGCGAGCACATTCCCTGATCATACCGTTGTTTCTCCAAATTCAAAGCAGAGCATCAAGAGCATGTAGCACAGGGGTTTAAAGTATTAGGGGAACACATGCTTGTTATTGATGGAAAGAAAAGCGTGTTCTTTATACAAGAAATAAACGTCTTGGGGCACATTGTATCATCTGACAGTGTAAGCATGGACCACGCCAACGTTGACGCTATTCGTAATTGGCATCTTTGCGGAATGTGCATGAAGTAAGGAGCTTCTTTGGCTTATGCTCTTACTGTAGGAGATTTATCAAACAGTTTGCAGAGATTTCTTGGACGTTGCGCTCCTTTGCACGGAAAGGTGTTCCATTCACGTGGGGACCTACTCAGATTACATTTGAAGTTGATCACACGACATGTTCAGGTACTTCTAGACTTGCAAAGGCCTTTTGAGGGTGACAACCACGCACAATCAGGGCAAAAGCCTCAAACTAGTATCTGCTACAAAGGCCAACCTAAGAGGACAAAGAGCCTAGGGCAAGGATGATTAAGAAGAAGCTGCAAAGAAACACCAAGAACCTCTGAAGGATCCACATAGATAATGCCAATCAACCCAGTGTTTGTTTGAACCTTTCTTATGTGGTCCCTTAGTTAGTGTATCCAGCACATATACTCAATTGAAATTTGAATCATGCCTTTACGCGGTTACTACCAATAAATTATCTAATCTAATTTGTATTGGCCGAAATGATTTTTCTTTGCTATTAAGAAAGCAGAAATCACATCTTTAGAAAACATATTGCTTTTGGAAAATATTAGGACTCCAGAAGCGGTGGAGTCATCTTTCAGCATCAAATCCAAAGTAATAGCCTTCAAAGTTCGGAAACCCAGGACAGGTTAGTACCAACATATAATCACCACCCCATAGATGCTTGCCCACAGGGTTGTCACAGTGCGGTCATACAATCAAGTATGGTATGGTTTCATACAGGAAAAATACACGGTGTGTTTATTTGAAAACTCTTAAGAACTACTTAAAATCAGACCGTGTGTTGCACCGTATGGTCATACACTACAGTCGTAGAGTACACACTATTTGTGTGATACTGGCATTAACACACTGTATGGAAACTTCCACGCTTTCCCACGATGCCACGATGTATGGACTTGCATCTTCAATTGGAGGGCCTACATAGAGCCTTCAAACCACATCTCCAATTTACCTTTGAGCCACCTCTCTATTTTACAAGCCCACCACCAATTTGTAAACAGCTATTTGCGCTCATGACTTCTGATTGAGTGTCTTGTGGCCCTCTGCTGCTTCTAGCTTAAAAACTTGTGCCTCAACAATTGAATTCTCAAAGGGGAGGTCCCTTAGTCCAGGCTTGCATGGACTCTCAAAGGGAACCGACTAAGACAGGACCTCCTGATGTAATATAACCATCACCTCTATCGTGCATGTATTCTTCAAGTACTATGTCCTTACTCGTATCAGCAGAGCCCCGCTCAATAGTGGGTATAAAACTAGGTATCAATGTGATACTTCAACAGAAGGCCTACTGTGGACTGAGAAACCTGTCATAATACAACCATCAGCTACCATCAAGCATGTAATGGCTGAGTACTGCATCCCCACTGGCCTGCCCCATAGTGGGAGACAACTAGGTATCATAGATGCTCCCACCCACACTGCATGGGCATATCCTCATACAAAGATCCGCTACTGACTTTTTGTAATGGTTCCAGAGATGCAGGGCGTCGATGATTCTAGAACTAAACAAATCAAAAATAGCAAGAGGTGGTTGACTCAGTATACACACCACAAAACAATCACCATTTGACTCTTGCTTTTGTGCCGGAAATCCAAAATGAAGCAGATTTTAAACTCCTTACATTTGCACTTTTCTCTGTACAAATGCTATCAATCAAAGGGCCTTTATTGGGCGATGAAACATGAAATTCTTCACATGAACAAGTTCATTATCCCCAAAAATAAATGGACATCTATACTTACAGGCAAAACTGAATCGATTGATTCTCCATTGGACACGCGCTCCTTGAACATTGTAGTTTTTCCACGGAGCTCATCATCAGAGAGCTTTGAAATGGTGGGCTCAAGAGCAGTCACAGTGATAACAGTTGATGCATAGAGCTGGCGAGTCGTCTCTCCAGGGTCGGCACCTTTGAAGAGACCTCCAAGCAAGCCCCCAAGGGACGCCGTGGGGGTAGGCATGGAAGCCTCCCTCTTCTGTACCTTTGAGAATGAAATTGCAGGATCCTGAATCCATGAGAGGTTCTTCTGTCCTAAAAAGGAGCTTCTTTTGACATCGCTTGAAGAGGATGAGCTGCAGAAGAAGGGAGGAGAAGGTTTGAGTACAGAAGGCAAGGTTCGCGGAGATGATGAAAACCAAGCTTCTGATGCTGCTGAAGAAGACAGAGAGTCACAAGTGGCCATAGAGTGTACAGCCATGACACCTCAGAACGACGAGGTCTGTGTTATCTAGTAGAACCAGCTTCTAAATTCAAAATATGACCCAGTGTAAAAACTATTTTCCTAACAATTTATCGGTTAGCATATATTTTGTGGGTTTCGGGGAAATATGTGTTGCCCGATTTTGAAAAATTCACGGAAATCAAAAATCAAATGAAGGTGCGATTATTTAAGCCGAAAGGAAAGTGGAGGCATGTATGGTCGATAGTCGTTCGAGTCTCCAAAGCATCTCTCTCTCTCTCTCTCTCTCCTTCCTTTTGTAGGCGGTGCGCAGTTGGAGGCTCATCAAGATGGGGCCAGGTGGAAGACATGCCACTCGGCTTTTGGTGACCCCCCTCGTTTGGAGGTACAAAGGAGGGGCAAGGCGAAGGAGACTGAGGCTCTGTCGTTTTGACGAGGAGGAGCACGAGGGCGAGCTGAGCTGAGTGATGAGGAGGTAAGGGACAGCACGCAGTATTTTGTGTGGCCGAAGTAGGCGAGGAGAGTAGGTCTACCTGCACTAGTTTTTGAGACGCAGGGCGAGAGCAAGGGAGGAGGCAATTGTTGTTGATGTTGCTGGCGGAGGCCATGCTCTCTCTCTCTGTGTGTGTGTGTGTGTGTGTGTGTGTGTGTGTGTGTGTGTGTGTGTGTGTGTGTGTGTGTGTGTGTGTGTGTGTGTGTGTGTGTGTGTGTGCGCTTCTGTAGGTAGTGCGCAGTTGGAGACTCATCAAGATGGGCCAAAGTGGAAGACATGCCACTCAGCTTTTGGTGACCGCCCTCGTTTGGGGCTACAAAGGAGGGGCAAGGCGAAGGAGACTGAGGCTCTGACGTCTGCAGGCGAGAAGGAGCACGAGGGCGAGCTGAGCTGAGTGATGAGGAGGTAAGGGGTAACAGGCAGTATTTTGTGTGGCCGAAGTAGGCAAGGAGAGTAAGTCTGCCTGCATGAGTTTTTGAGACACAGCACGAGAGCAGGGGAGGAGGCAATTGCTATTGTTGTTGTTGCAGGCGGAGGCGATGCTCTCTCTCTCTCTCTCTCTCTCTCTCTCTCTCTCTCTCTCTCTCTCTCTCTCTCTCTCTCTCTCTCTCTCTCCCCTCCCCCTACTATACTCTATACTGGGAACTATTAAAATAAATCCCCATTGACCGATCGCAGAGAGAGAGAGAGAGAGAGAGAGAGAGAGAGAATCTGAGGAGTCGGGCAGGGAGGAATGAAGCTTCAAGTGAGGCGAAGCCAACGTGGAGGAGTTGAAGTCGCGTGGGTAGCAAATCACCTAGAGACCAAACAATCACGAGGAGCCGACCGTCGCAAGCCATGAGCACAACACGCGAATGGGTACAAGACGGGTGAAGCGTGCGTGAGGTAGCACAACCAACGAATTGAACTTTTTTTGGTAATTATGGACTCGTGTAGCTTGAATCAAAGTCTCCCCGACATAGTGGCTACTGAGAGAGAACTCCGATTTCATCAGCAAAGTGCCAAGTTCAACCTCCTGCAACGTTTTGTGATAGAAGAGCAAGGGTATGAATGTAAAAGGTGGAATCTACATAGATTTCACCTAATAGAAATGAAGAAGAGCCAATAGTAGGTGTAGTATAGGTTTTCTTTGAACACTATCTCGATCTCGAAGTTACGTAAGGCCTAATAGAAGTCAAAAGATCATGGACATATTGGGCACATATAGTGAACGGGACCATTGATCGTAAAGATGGATTCATTGAGTGTGCAAAAAGAAACAAGGTGAGGAGGCACGAAGACATGCTAAGTTAAGGGGAGATGAGGGAGTAAGTTCAAATACGGCCCATAATCACATGAAATTTTTGTTGTGTTTTATTATTGTAATGGTATTGATATTTTACTATTTTTGTAGATGACATATGGAAAAGGCTTTACCGATCTAGGCCTATGCAAACAAATATATATTATGTACATTTTATTATTCAAGTGCTCTTTTATGAGCTTTGGCCATTTATGACCGCCTGGCTAGTTTGTACTCACTTTGACCATTCAAGAAATCTATAAAGTAAATACGTGCAAGAGAAAAATGGTCACTCTTGCACGGGGGGGAAATTGCACCTAGTGCTTGTTCTTCTTCTCTCCTCTCCCCTCTTCTCTCTCGTAGTGTCGATGTAGTACTCCACTCTAGGAGGTGCACCTGCATGTGCTCTCTCACTCTATTTCGCTCTTTGTCTCTCTCTGTTCGTGTTTTAGTTCGATTATGGATTTGTGCGAGTCGTCGGGTATGTAGATTTGTTTGTTTATGGCTTGCAGTGTGCTATTTTGGGTATTTTGTAGGGCCCTCCGCGGCTCTGATACCATTGCTACAAATAGATGCGCGATGGCCCTGCAAAATACTCAAAATAGCACAATACATATAATAAAATGATAAATCGGCATACCTGAATCATCGCACACGGACATAATCGAGCTCAACACGAACACACAGAGAGATATAGAGCGAGGGAGAACGTGCATGCGCACCTCCTAGAGCGGAGTGCTACGCCGGCACAGCGAGAGAGAAGGGAGGAGAGGAGGGAAGAAAGACACAAACTTGGGCACAATCTCCCCCCGTGCAAGAGTGACCATTTTCCTCTTGCACGTATTTGATTATAGATTTCTTGAATGGTCAAATTGAGTACAAACTGATCGGTCGATCATAAATGGCAAAAGCTCATAAAGAGCACTTATATCATAAAATGTACATAAATTGTATATCCTTTCGTAAAGTCCAATGACAACTGATGTTTTTGCCACCTGTCAGTTGCAATAAATAGGTAAATATCAATTCCATTATATACCTCTCCGTTAGAAAACAATTGTCCTCAGTTGCAAAGATAAGAATCTGCAAACCATACTTGTCAAAAACAGTGATTAGTATTCTGTGTCAAAAATATCACATAGTAAAAGAAAATTTTATTAAACTAAATATTGCTTATGCCTGCCGTCATCCACATACTACCTGTTCTAGTGTCCCATACCACTAGAACAAGCAGTATATGTCATACCCTGATGAATCAGGATATCCTTGGTCACACTCATCATCGATCAAGTCCGATAACATAAGCACTGTAGTGACAAAAAATCATCATGTACCCCAATCTAATTTTAATTTCACAATATAAGTCCAAATCCAAAACACTTTCATAATGTACCTGGGTAACAAAATCATACCAGTTATAGTGGTGGCCAGTCACTGCAGCATGATTTTGTGATCGGTGTTGCCTAAATCAGCGAATCTACACCAATAAGACGTGTTGCCTAAATCGGCGAATCTGCACTAATCTTGCCTACATTGGCGTATCTGCATTTAGATTTGTGAAGCTGCATTTTGTCAATGCTGCCTAAATCAACGGATCTACACGGAAAATTGAATTTGGAATTGGGATTTGGTATACCATGATTTTTGGTCACGACAGTGTTTATGTGATTGGACTTGACATTTATGAGATCGATGATGAGTGTGACCAATGATATTCTGATCTATCAGTGTATGACATATACTACTTGTTCTAGTGGTATGGGACACTAGAATGGATAGTATGTGGATGACGGAAGGCATAAGCAATATTATTTAGTTCAATAAATTTTTCTTTTACTATGTGATATTCCTGACACAGAATACTAATCACTGTTTTTGACAAGTGGTTTGCATATTTTTATCTTCGCAAAACTGAGGACGATTGCTTTCTAACGAAGAGGTATGTAATGGAATTGATATTTTACTATTTTTGCAATTGATAGGTGGAAAAATCTTGACCGATCTAGGCCTATGCGAACATATATATTATGTACATTTTATTATTCAAGTGCTCTTTTATGAGCTTTGGTCATTTATGATTGACAGGCCAGTTTGTACTCACTTTGACCATTCACGAAATCTATAAAGTACGTGCAAGAGGGAAATGGTCACTCTTACATGGGGGGAAATTGCACCTAGTGTCAGTGTTATTCCTCTCTCCCCCTCCCTCTCCTCTCTCATTGTGCCATCATAGCACTCCGCTCTAGGCAGTGCATCTGCACGTACTCTCTTACTCTCTCTCGCTCTCTTTCCCTCTCTGTTCACAATTACGTGCTTGTGGATGTGCCAGGTATGCAAATTTGTCAGTTTTATGGCTTGCAGTATATTGTTTTTAGTGTTTTGCAGGGCTCTCCACGCCTCCGTGTGTAGCAATTATAAAATTGTATGATCTAAGTGGTTTATATATTACAAAGAGCTCCTCTTAAATAATATGAAAGGTGCACATTGCATATGAACATTTTGAAATAAAATAAAACGAGTAAGAAGTAAAATAAAAACAATCAAATTTAAATTAAAAACACAAAAAATATTGTAGTGTTTTTATAAGAAAATATAAATTTAATAAACATAGAAATTAATAAAACAAGATAGTGAAATGAATTTTTATGAAGTTTTTAAATGAAAGGATCTTTTATCAATATCTCATATCATGGGATCCAATTGCTATGAATAAACTTTCAAGGCCCCTTAGGACACTTGTCAAGCAATGAAAATTGAATGACCTTCACCCATGATGCACTAAGGCCTTTAGCATGCCAAACATGATTATGAAACCATGTCTTCAATGTGGGCCGATGGCTTGCTATGCACAACAATCAAGACAGCACTTTGCGGCTCAAATCGGGGGAAGCTAAAGAAACCTTGTTGACAACTTTCGCTCTCAAACAACGAGAAAATTGGAGATAAAATCATATCTCTATTCCAACTGTTCTTTCTGGTTGGGATCTGCTTCCAATGCACAAGTCCATGCTTGCACCTTCTGTCATATTAATCTCTGGGCTGAACTCCAATTCTGTATATCCTTCCTCTCCACATATTGCAACCCATGTTCATGAACCTTGAGATGCTCACGTGGAAAAGCAACATGACTCAAAGAAGCAATATCCTCGCCCATGCAAGTAGGTGACCCCAGTTTTGAAAAATGCATGTTTCCATGGAACCTTGGTAGATCCTTTTAGATGACCCGATTTTAAAAAGACCATGTGGGCAAACCTATCCATGTTGTAGGGAACCGGCCATGCAAAGAGGCAATGGGAAACCCCTGCATTAAGCATCCATGTTGTGCTGTTTTCACCAAATACAAAGTGAATCTCTGCATTGTTTTCATCAAATTCTTTCACCTTAAAGGTTTGTGGCCTTGAGCAAGATGTGAACGGAAGCTATGTTGTTTTCAACATATGCGATAGGAAGCTCTATAAGATGTGATGGAAAGCTATACATTGATTTCAAGAGATGCTTTCACCTTGAAGGTCTGTGGCCTTATGCAAGATGTTGACATGGGTGAGAGGGGATGTTGGAGGAGGGTGTCATGTGTGTGTGTGTGTGTGTGTGAGAGAGAGAGAGAGAGAGCTGACGAAGCAGGTCTCCTAATAAGTTTTCCATCAGAAGACCTTCATGTCTTTGAGGAGACAGGGTTGTCTCTAGGTCTTGAGTGGGTATCAAGAGAATATATAGTAGTGTCTCTATACATGGCTCCATGATCCTTAGAGGTGGAGGGCATATTTGGATCTGGTGGCACAAAAGATTGTGTCACTGACTGCTTTCCCTTGTGGATATACTCATTCAAGTTGGTCATTTGATCTATAAGACCATCAAGAGCAACTAGGAAAGTCTATAATTGCATTTCAATACTTTCTAGTCTATGTACTATCTTCCATTGTTATAAGTTTTAAAGCAAAATTCACCTTAAAACTTTACAAAAGATGGAAAAAAGTAAGCTAAAAAATCTATGCACAAATGTAGAGAATCCTTCCTGAAAGACACCAAAACGACTATGTTGGAGTGTGTCAATGACGACCAAGATCCTTGGATGAACACCCTAGATGCACGAGTGTTTCTGATCTTGTATAGGTGTAAGGTTTGATCTATTAGTAATTTTCTCTGGGTCGGTTGTTGTGAAAACCTGATCTTGAACCAATTGCCCTCAATCTAAATCTCAAAAATGATGGCCAAACCCTTTGAGGCTCACATGGTGTGAATGTTGTGTAGTGATAAAGGGCTACCAATGTAGCAAGCTAACTCAAAATCCATTGACAAGGAGGAAGCTGAAGCTAATTAGTAGCCAACCAAGGGAACAACATCATTCATGGTAGGTAGTGTTGCCTATTGAAGATATGGAGGCACCACCAAATTTTTGAGGATAGCTGCCTAGAGCATATATGGTGACAACTGCTCATAGGGATGCAGATGGTGGCATACTATGGGCAGGCTTTTGCAAGTGCCACAATGCATGAGAATTATAAGAAGCATGACACAAGTAATGGTTGCCTGAGATATGGTTGCTAACTATAGCGGGCTATTGCTATGCTCTTGAGTGTAGAAGAGTTCACCTTGCCTTAGACTAGGGTACTGAAACTAGCATGAAATGATTGCATGTAGTAAAGTAGTACATGAAAGTACTGGATTTCCCAAGGTGTCAAACTAAATCACATTAAAGTATGGATGCTTGTAGCAACTTGAACACCTTAAAAGATGTAGCGCAAGAAAGGAAAGCTATGATATTAGTATCGTGTAGCGCTACCATAGAGAGCTCTGCATCACGAGCCTCACACACACACACACACACACACACACACACACCCACACACAACTCTAGCTCTCTCTTCTCATGACCCGTGAGGGCCACCTCATGGGTAGACTCCCTATTTATTTGACACTTGGCCGTCTTGGCCTTTATCCATGCTCTTAGAGGCGATGATGGAGAAAAAGACATCGTGTGCACACTCACACCCTTGAACCTTAACACACCACAAGTAATTCACTTAATTTCCTCACTTCACACACAACTACTCAAGAAATCAATGAAAAGCCTCCCCCCAAACCCAATTCAAGCTCCAAACATCTCAACCTACAAGCCTTTGCCTACCCCCACCGCATTAAAAATCACCTCGATGCTGCCTGCAAAGGACGTGGATATTTTTTAGCTTACTCGATCAGTTTAGGGAGCCCATGCCTTATAACTCTTGGCGCTAAGCATGATTGGGCACGGACTTGATCACCATCCCTGATCAAGAGAAAGGAAGGACCATAGTCTACAATATGAAGACACATGAAATCCATACATAGCCTTTAGTGGACACACAAGATATAGATTCAACAAAAAGTGGTTCATATGATAATGATGCTTCATCGACGTTATCAAAAGAGCATAGAGAAAGGCTTGATGCAATTGTTTTGTGATATATTTGGGATAAGTATTGAAAAGGGAGAATCCTTGCATAATGGGGGGATCAAGAAGGAGAAAGAGATGAAGGTTCAAAAGCTTAGGAGATTGGGGGTCATTCATGATGAGAAGGCACGTTGTGAAGAGGTGACAAAGCTTTTGAAAGCGAATTTTATCTTTTGAGTGGAGGAGTCTAAATGGGTTTCTCCAATAGTTATTGTGCCCAAAAAGAATGGAAGATTTAGGGTATGCATTGATTTCGAACCTTTGAATGCTACCACCAAAAAGATTCATTATCCACTACACTTCCAAGATGAAATCCTCAATCAGGTTGCAGGTCATGAGTGCTGCTCAATCATGGATGGACTCTTTGGCTACTATCACCTTGATAGCAATTAAAGATCGATTGAAGGCTACCTTTGTGACTCCTTGGGGTTGTTTTGCCTACAAGAGAATGCCTTTGGACTGGTTAACGCATATGCTACCTTTCAAGCATGAATGAATAAAGTGTTTGATCCGTACTTGGGTAAGTTCATTCAAGTTTTCATGGATGACATTGGATGTTATAGCTCCAAGATCAACCATTTGAAGAAGCTGAGGTCGAGTTTTGAATGACTTCAACAAGAGGGTGGGCAACTCAACCCAAAGAAGTGTAAGTTGGATCATGTCAGAGTCCATTTTCTAGGACATGTGGTATCACAAAACAGAAAAGAGGAGACTGGCCCTTAGAAAGTTAAAGCTTTATTGCTTATGGATCCACTAAGAAGTGAAAGGAGTTGGCATCATTCGACTATAAGCTCAAGGACCTATCATAATTTTTTTGGATGGTATGTGAGTATGTGTATCCTCTTTAGAAATTGAGCCATAAATTTCAAGCATTTGAATGGAATGAAGACATGCAACAAAATTTTGACAATATCAAGGAGGTATTGTGTGTTTTATTGACAGTGAGTCCTCCTGAGTTGGAATCCATTTTTTATGTATTAGTAGCTTTTGGGTCATTCCTCTTACAGAAGCAAGGTGGAAAGTTTAAACCAATCTATTTTGAGAGCAAGATGAAGAATGTAAGTGAGTTCTCCTACACGAAAATGGAGCAGTGAGTATTTGCATTGGTTCTTGCTTCTCGCAGGTTCAAGACATATTTGTTACCGCAAAAGTTCCATGTGCTCACCACATCAAACCTTTTTTTGGATGTAGTACAACATTTGAAGCCTAGTAAGTGCATCTTAAAGTGGACTATGGGGATGCAAGAGTATGAGTTCAAGTTCAAAGTTGATCATTTTGCTAAAGCTCACCTTGCAGACATAATGGTACGCAAGGGAGAGGAGATGATGTCTTACCCTAGATTAGACAATGATGATCATGAAAAGGAAGTGGATATTGTGGACATGTATAGGATGATGTTTGATGGTGTATACAAGAAAGTTCTTCAAAAGGCAAGTGGTTGGCTGATCATCAAGAATCCAAAAGGTGATGTATTTTTTTCTAGAGCTTATGATCTTGATGAAGCTGAAAGCAACTATGAGGCCGAGTACCTCACTCTTTTCCTTGGATTGAATCAATGTGTTGAGTTTGGATTGAGGAGAGTCACTATGAAAGGGGATACATTGTTAATCATGAATCTGTTGCTTGGCTTGTGGAATGTTAAGAAAGACAATTTAAAGAAATGGTTTTATGGCATTAAGAAGCTTTTGCAATGGTTTGAGAGAGAGGACGTTTAGAGTTTTTGAGTTTTTGGTGATTTTTCTTGTGTATTTTGGTGGTCATCATCAAGTGTGATTCCGAGCCTTGGTCAACTCGACTCACTACGCAGTGTCTACGGGTAGGCAAGGACTAGAAGGCCACAATGTTTAGAGCTTGAACTGTGTTTGGGGGGATGATTTTCATTGATCTCTTGAGTGGTTGTGTGTAAGGTGAGGAAAGTAAGTGAAGTCCTTGTGTTGTAGGTGCGACGATGTGTGAGTGTGTGCATGGTGTATTTTGCTCTATCATCCTTTGGTGATCATGTTGGAGATAAGATGGATGCTCTTGTAGCTCCTTTTCAAGGTCAAAGAGGCCTTGTAGGTATCAAGGGAGTCACTACAAGATGTGGAAGTATTTCTAGGTAAATGGAAATGTCCAGAGGGCATGTCAAAGATTCAACATATGAGAATAGTTGCAAAGCAAGAAACTTGCATTGGTAGGTGAGATTCTCATGTTTTATGGCAGAGATAGAATTCTAAGGAATGTACCATATAAAGAAGATATAGGTTTGATTTTGAAGCATTTCCATGAAGAAACAGGTCATCAAGGCCGTGGCCAAGTTGTATTTTGTATTCTAAGAGCGGGTTACTATTGGTCCTCCATGATAAGAGATGCATATTTTTGGTGCAATTCATGCCATGAATGTCAAGTGTTTGCAAATCAAAAGCTTTTGGCTAAGCCTCAAAAACCAATAATGTCTTTTGATGCATTTACAAAACGGGGAGTGAATGCTACAGCTTTAATGCCAAGGAGCAATAATGGCAAAAAGTATATCCTTGTGGTTGTGGACTATATTGACAAAATGGGTGGAAGTGAGAGCTGTAAAAAGACATAGCAACAAGAATAGTGGCCTCTTTTCTGTATGAACACGTGTGTTGCAAGTTCAAATCTCCTATGGTTATCATTTTTTATCATGGACTAGGGTTTAGGGAAAAATGTATTAGTTCTTTCACGGAGAAATTGAAAATTCAGCATAGGCATTCTTCTCCTTACTACCCACAATGTAATGTATTGATTGAAACCTGCAATGGTCAAATGTTGTCAAAGTATGCTAGAGAGAATCCTAAAGAGTGGGATGTGGACTTGGAAAAGGGTTTGTGGGCTTATAGGACTTCTTAGAGAGTTTCTACATGTGGGAAGTGTGGATACTCTCATCCCTCCCTGAAATTTTGACACATGTGGTAACTATCTATTTGCAGCACCCGATATGCAATGATGCACAAACCGCCTTGGAAGTGGTCAAAAATATAATGTTGGTATGTGGACATGGTGTGTGTGTGTGTGTGTGTGTGTGTGTGTACACACTTGGGTATCAAGGATCAAGCCTACAAAGTTTGGTGCAAATTTGAGTCCATTTGGTATTTTTCCTGTGAAAAATGCTTGTTGATCCGAAGGTAAAAACTAGACAAAACTTGCCCTAAAAAGGTCAAAACTTGTGTGAAAATGCAAAAACAATTCCATGTAACTCATGTTTATGTGAGTATACCAGTTGAGGTAGTGTGTGTGTGGAGTTCAATATTAGCACTTTCACCTCTTTATGTGAAGAAGGAAGCATGGTTTCTACACATGGTCCTATGCACTTCCGTCGTGTTTGCGTCATGTTCTTGAGTTTGTGGAGGAGTGAATGAGAGGTTTTTCTATTAAATTTTTCACTTGGGAGAGTCTATGGAATTTTTGAGGTTTCCATGGACGTGTGTGTGTGTGTGTGTGTGTAATTGAGGGGAAAAGGTGCAACTTTCTGCAAGACTATGTGACCGTCTATTGATGCCATTAGGTTGAGGCTACACCAAAGAGTCCAACATAGTGGAAGAGTTTTGTGAAGCTTTTGCAATGATTTCAGTGAGGCCTTTTGTGACTGGACTTTTAAATGGTTTTTCTTGTGTATTTTGGTGGTCATCAACTGTGATTCCAACCACTACTGCCAACTCTTGATGACTTTCTAGTATCAAGAGTTGGCATCAAGAGTTGATCGTGTCCATATAGGGACACATTACTCCTCACTCCCTTGGTCGTTTAGGATAATCAGGGGCATAGTGACCCTCTTCACCACAATCCTAGCATCTCCCCTGTGATTAGCTATTGTACCTTGCCTCCCCCAGCTATCCACCCTTCTCTTTGATTTCTATCCATTATGTTAATCTTTAACTCTTACAATTTGACTAGCAAGATTATGCAAATCCCTAGCTAAGATAGGATCAAGATCTTGAACCACTCGCTCCACTCTATCATTCGTTGCCATAGTAATCATTGGCTGCACCACCACTTGCTCAACATATGGCATGCCTTGCTCCCACATTTGTTTGATTTTTTTGCTCTTGGCATCAGCAATCTCCACCACCCTTCTAAATGTAGCAGGCTCCTCTTGATCGACCTTCTCCCTTACACTTAGAGATGTAGACAGTCCATAAATGATCGTACTTTGAAGAAATCCCTTGGCGTTACTTGGGATGTTGCATTTACTTTTCACCCAAAGTTCTTTAAAGTGTTGCAAAAACTCTTGAAATTTAGCATGAACATCTTGTTGCAAACCTCTCAACTTTATCGTTGCTTCTATCACTATTAGTCTCTTTCCAAACCTATCAAAAATTGCTTGCTTCATGTGCTCCCCTAATTGCTTTTTTTTCCCCTCCAATCGTTCAGATTACTCACAAGCTTCCCCTTTTAGTGCAAGAGGAACTACATGAATCTTTGCTTCATTATTTACAATGCGCATACCAAGGGGATGCCACTCAAAGTCATCAATCTAGTCCTTCACATCCTCCTTCCCTATAAACACTGGCCTACTATGTGCCATCACTTTGGAGTCGCTTCTCCTTGGCTTGAATAGTTCCACAAAAGTTGAAATCTTGTGCTTCAACCACACTACCAATTTTCTTCAAGGATTCTCAAACTTCACAGCATAACCACTTCACATGGGTGCACAATCGGCAAACATTTGCTCACCACAACACAAGGAATCAATTTAATTTATTCACCTCGCACAAAATGAGTGAAGAGATCAATGAAAATCCTCCCCCCAAACCCATTTCAAGCTCCAAAAGTGTTGACCTAGAAGCCCTTCTCTACCCACCAACACTACGTAATCAGTTGAGTTGACCAAGGCTCAAAATCACACTTGATGACCACCAAAATACACAAGATAAACCACCAAGAACTCCAACCACAAAATTTCCCTCTCAAACCATTGCAAAAGCTTCACAAAACTCTACTCTTTTGGACTCTTTGGTGTAGCCTCAACCCTAAAGGCACCAATACAAGGTCACATAGCCTTGCAAGAAGCCTCACCTTCTTCCCTCAATTCCTTGCACACACAGATACATAGAAACCTCAAAAATTCCATAGACTCTCTCAAGTGAAAAATTGAAGAGAAGAAACTCTCATTCACTCCTCCAACACACCCGACAATAGGACACGAACAAAACGGGAATGCATAGAACCACGTAGAGAAACCCTGCTTCCTTCTTTACACAGAGTGCTGATATTGAAGTCCACACACACTCCTTCAACTCATATACTCAGAAATGTAAGTGATGTGACAAATTTTGCCTTTTCACACTATTTTGAGCTTTTTTGAAAACTTTTAAGGCCCAATTTTGGCCAGTTTTGCATTTTTCACACGAAATACCAATCAAACTTCATTTTCCACCAGATTATTGTAGGACTGATCCTTGATACCCAACATTTATGGCCACAAACAAAAATTATATTTTTGACCACTTGCAAGGTGGTTCGGGGCTTTATCCGACATCATTCGGGATAAATGACCATCTATGAGCTATCATTGTCCATTTGTCCCCAAAGATCATATACATGATGTACAAGGTATATAGGTTGCTTCATCTTTGAAAAAATTGCATTTTTGGCTAGCTAAGTTCTTTTTGTTTTTTAACCCTTAGCTTGTATTCTCTATTTGTAGCCTCCTGACAAAGTTTAGGTTGATTTGGACTTGCATTTGTCTTTACAAGCTAAAGTTTTGGATTTCAATCTTGAGAACGATTGATGGGCATCTCTAGCACCTTTTGGTTGCCAAACACATGTAGAATGATGATGACTAGAATTTGGCATGATCCTTGGTGTCTTCTGTAGATATCTATCACGATAAATGACTGAACTTTCATCTTTTCCCTTTTTGTTATTTTCCATACTGTTAGTCCGTTTTGTTTGTTAGGCTTCATTAAGTCACATGCAAGATACAAAATTTACAGTATAAAGATCTATTTCTTGTATACGGTCGTGTAGTTGCATGAAGTGTATGGTAGGAAGTGTCTTGTAGGCAACTTTACACTTGATGGGTGCTTTCATTTAATCGCATCACCAACTTTCTTTGTCTTTGAAGGCCATCCCAGAGTTTGAAGGCCATCCCAGAGTTTCTTTGTCCTTGAAATCCATCCCAGAGTTTGATGACCATTATCATTTTTGGCTCATGTTGTTGTTGAAGACGGATCATCATTATGTTCTTACCTCTGACATCATAGCCTTGTGCATATGGTTGTTGAGGCATACCTTGTGAAGCTTTGTTATTTTCTTGTACCTTCTTCTCTTTGTACTGCTCAGGCATCTCTTAAGTCTTTTCTTCATCCGGATTATGGATTTTTTTTTTCTTTCTTTTTGTTTTTCAAGAAAATCTCAAAAATAACTAAGTAAAACCAAAAATCAACTTAAAAAAAAGGAAAATCATTTAAATAGAAATTTGAAGGCTATGTACTCTCTACACATGTCCCTAGGGGCTCATATATGGCTTTTGTTCCCGTACTCCTCCTGTAACGCTATTATGAGGGCATATACTCTGAATTTTGTCAAAAAATTATCACAATCAAACACAAAAATTCAATGCATCTCACAAAACATTGCCCTTTAATATTCATAATACTAGGTCCACATTTATAATGCCTTTCCCCCTCCTATTTGGAGTCCTCCTTGATGACAGGGTATCGCCAAGGGTATGTACTGTGCTTGGGCAATTAAAAATTATACCTATGCAGGCCTTGTAATGTAGCCCTATTATGCATACACAATCAATGCATGGAAAAAAATTATGTTGTGCAAGATGTGGGTATAAGCAATGTGCTTATTGACATTTTCTAGGGAGGCTTATTATTCTAAGCAATATGATGGTCTTTGAAGCCACTACAAGAGGTTGTGTGCACTTGTGACGTTTTTAGCGACGAAAATACATTGGGTTTTTATACTCCTCGGCGTCACAAAGACCGTCACTAATAGCGTCGATATGGGGACGTCGCTATAGTCGTCGCTATATAGCGGCACTAATAGCAATTCTTACAGGCTACCTATAGCGACACATACAGCGACGATGCAAAGCCTTATATAGCGACGCCCGAGAGTAAAAAAATTTGGTGGCAGGGCATTGAAATCAACCATATTGAATGTTTCAATAATAGAGTAAACCTAAATGAATCCAAGATAAGCCAAGATTCACATTTGCAAGAAAGTGCAAGCTTAGGTATAGACCCAAAGTAGTCACCCACAAGACAATATAACCATTAACTCCATCATCCATAGTATTGTTTGCAGAATAAAGTTACAAAACTGACAAAAGTAGATTGATGAAAGTAAAATAATGACAATTGTACACATCATAAGCAAAATCACTTGATTGTTAAGCTTTGCAAATGTAATAGTTACAACAACATTGTCATTATTGAGAAAATATACATGGTTTTCCAATAGTTACAAAAAGACGTATACACGTCATCTCATGATACATATGCTATGACAAAAGCAAACTAATGCTATCTAGCTACGGCTAGACTAATGTCGTCTAATCAGACGTCTCATCGCGTCCAAGCGGCGTATCTGTCGGATTGTGCAAAAAAAAAAAAACAATACGACAACATGCCGTCGTGAGAACTCAAAATGTCCATCATGGCGTTTAAGCCCTTTCTGCCTGCGTACTCGCGCTTGTACGGTGTGGGGTCACGTCCTGTCATCGACCACTATTCAAAACATCCAAAGAATCCATTATGTTAGAATTTAAAGACCCCTAAACCCTAAACTATCAAACCTAAAGAGCAATGCAAAAATACTTACAAAATCGGCCTCAAATGATGCCCACCCGCCACTCCCCAAGTGGTACGAGCTCCCTGCCTCTACTCGCGCTTTGGCTGCCTCCTTTGTTGCTTCCACTAGTCAGGATTCTCGCGTGCTACTTTCTTCGCATTCTTCCAATCTTCTTTCGCTAGCCAATCTGGTCTGTTACACCCATGCTTTATTGCTTTTTGCACTTCAGAACGCTTGTGCTTGCAGTACTCGTGCATTCGAACCTTCATTAGGTCTTCATTGAAGCGGTCATCCCGTGTGTTGACAAGGGAAACTGGTCATGCAACATGCTCATGACCCTGTCTTTTAATTCACTTGGTACTTCACTCCAGGTGTTTAATATGTAGTTTCTAAACACTTGAGAGCAAAGACCGCGCATACGCAAAATCACCTTCTTACCTTCATCATCCAAGATGATGCCGCCGCTGAAGTCGACGGAGTAAGGCAAGCCCTCTCGCCTGTGACGCGTGAACCTGGGTGTCCCGATAGGGGTCTCTAGCGACGTGTCAATGGGGGTACGAACGTTAGGTGTCTCCAGTGGAGTCTGGGCCCTGAAGCGATTGGGGTGACTCCTGGAGGAGTAGGTAGTGGTGTGTAGCCAGGAATGGATGTCAGCTGTGCAAAACCTGGCGTAGATGGAAATGTCGTGGCTAGTGTGGGGGTGGGCAAAGAAGGGGAAGGTAAAGAGCCTCGTCAAACACGAGGCGGCGTCGAGGCATCATCGGCGGCATCCCCACAACAACCGACGCCGCCACCACTAGAGCTCGGTGCCTAGACGAGTGTGAAGATCGTCTCATCGATACCGAAGCTTTGGAGCATGCTGAATGCTCCGAAACAGAGGGAGATGCTCAAGAAGTAGAACACCGTGATGGTGCTCCAGAGTGATGACAATCCTCCTACCACTGCCTCTGCCGGGGTGACAAAGAAGAAAGAAACTCATCATCATCCAAACACACGAACATTTAATCTTAATATTGAATGAATGGAGAAGAAAACATGGACAACTAGAGAGAGAGAGAGAGAGAGAGAGAGAGAGAGAGAGACTCATAAAGGGGGAGGGATTTCTGTGTAGAGAGATTGCATTGAAGTTCTTATGAATTTGTAAAAGCACTGCGCTCCGGGTGCGATGGAGACTGAAGCTGCAATCGCGAAGGTGATCCGTCTCTACTCATAGATGTTGCTTGCCCCACCACTAGATCTAGTTGATCAGGTGAAAGAGACGCTAAGAAGGAGTAGTACTGCTTCTTAGCGTCTCTTTCATCTTAGCGTCTCTTTCACCCGATCAACTAGATCTAGTGGTGGGGCGAGCAACATCTATGAGCGGAGACAAATCACTTCCTTCGTGATTGCAGCTTCAGTCTCCATCGCACTCGGAGTGCAGTGCTTGTTGTCCCTGCTTGTGAGAACATACCTGGAGCATACGTACCTGGAGTGGACGCAATGATGATTAAATACAATGACGCAATGATGCATATAGACAGGAATGGACAAAAAGCCACGTGAATACAATATATATTTTAAAACGGAGCAAAATTTTTCAAATATAATATTTATGGCTTTAAGAGGTCTCTCTCTCATCCTCGCATAGCTCAGCATAACTTCCCATATCTATATAGAGCTCTCCGTTTTAACAGATGTCCTCCGTTTCATTTGTAGATCCTCTGCATGCACCCCATAGAGAGTAGCAGCTTGATGCTCATCTGGCACCACCTCAACGGCTTATGACTGAGCATCTTCTCCAATATCCTCCATTGATGCCACTGTGATTGGCACATGGTAGCCCTTATACGTCCGTGCACTACGAGGGGCTACCTCTATTACGTACCACCAGTTTGATGCAGACTTTTTAGGATGAAATATCACTTGCCAGAGCCACATAACTTACATGAGAGCTTCCAAGCACATAAGTTCCAAAATTGAATGTTAACTATTTACATACTTACTTGTTCACAATGCTCGGGTAGTACGAATGTGTTTCTTAGGTCGGTCCATTTATTAGTTGAATCCACCTCAAGGAAACCAAACTCTCCTCTACGTACAGTAGCGTTGCGACCCTCCATGATTATCTTGAACCATTGCACGTCGAACAAGTCAACAAAAAATCCTCTATATCGATCCTCAAAATCTTTGCAGCGTGCCGAAGTAAGCGAGTTCTGCCACCACAGGATCTACATCAGAGAACCGTCATCGACTAGACTGTTCAAATTTTGCCATGATTCCACAATCTTGAGTAAAATGCTTTTTGTCGATCCGTTCCACCCTAAAATGTCGGCCTTTACACCATGCTGTTGTGTATGACTTATACTACAACCAACAAAGATTATGAGTGGTCGTTCAAACATCTAGAAAATCACTAGTCGTACATTGCAAACTTACGTTGGTCGCGTAACCCCGAGAGTACTCCCACTCCTCTTCAATCACTTCTTCACCACACTGTAGCGCTTTTCAATTGGTTGTGCAACCATCTTAAGCTCATGAATGTTGGTAGGCTCTCTAGACCCGCCAGATAATGCATTGGTGATCATCTTCCCCGTCTCCACTTGATCCGTGCCCTTTGTCACTCTTGCTGTGCATCCTCGTATTGTGAAATCACTTTTGCATCACTGGATTGTGAAGCATGCAAAATCGATTGATTTTAGCCTCTAGATCTTCCGTCATCTTCTTCTCAACACCGAGATTGCACATGACAATCCCAGATATGCGCTCATCATCTATGGTTCTCTATAGCGTGTCCCGAGCTTTATCAAATCCATCTAGCTACTCTCCAATGTAAACTAGGGACTCTGATACCAGCCAACCTTCTGCCATGCTACCCTCCGGACGTGCCTTCTGACGCACATATCCCTTAAGGGTTTTCATGAAACGCTCTAAAAAGAACATCCATCTGGAATGTACTGTGCCAACTATTTCCACCTCATCAACTATGTGAACAAGAAGGTGCACCTGAATGTTTAGCATGGTAGTAGGAAAGTGTTTCTCAAACATGCACACAACCTCCGCAGCATTTAGTTTGGCAAATGGTATGAATTTTACATTGATCTCCTTTTGTGAGATCCATTGCACCAACTTTGCAAGTTTGTAGATTGTGTTACGGACGTTAGGAGACAAACATCCCTCAATGGCCACCGGTAAAATAAACTGCAAAACACGTCTAGCAATGATATTAAAGTCCACACACGATTTTTTTCACACAATTCCCACTATGATACTTCATCATACCTGACACATTTTATGCCAATCGTGTGACTTCAAACCGGTAAGCTTTCCTTCTTTAGTGAAACACATTGTGAGCGAGTGCATTATGCCAGTGGGGTCCGCACAGATCGAATGGTCTCTTTTACTTTGCGTTCTTTAGCTCCTGTGAAAATCCATGGCGCTTTAGGGAGTTTTATCGATCCATCGGATGCTGTCTGCGGCCAATATTGCTCCATACGATCCACATTTCTAAGCTCAACCCTGGCTCCCAAAGAATCTTTCTTACCAGTCAGATGGTCCCATAGTAGATTACCCACATTCTTGAATATGTGCATTGGATCGAGCAAGTGATTGATAATGAGTCGGGGCCAATATGGTAACTCGTACCATAGAGAGAGTCTCTTCATCCATGGGGGCAAATCGTCATCACACATCTCCTTCTTCTCTAACCATGCTTGTGCATACATCTTCGGTGGCTCTCTTCCCAAAAAGCCGTTGCGTAACACATGATTCTCTGGAAGATATGCTTGATGACCTTCGTAGATTTGCTTCTTCAATGAGGGCGGTCGACATGCATTCAGTCTAGGTCCACATGTGACACATGCTCTTTATCCGCTTGTTTAAAGCCCTGCATGTATACACATGACAATAGATAAGCTTGAGAAAAACCAAGATTTATAGTGTTTGAGTTTGAGTGTAAATCACCTGAGCATTCTGTTAGTCCGAGATAGTCATGCATGGTCACATTAGAATGTCTCTGATCAAAGAATTCCGTTGACCTGTGTGTTAGCTCATATCCACCACTTCTATGCCAATCCACAATTGTTGTAGCTCTTCCAATAGTGGACGAAGATACACATCCATATTCTTCACTTTATACCGCCCCGGCATAATCAAGCTTAGCCACAAATGCCCCTACTTGGTAGTCAACCATGGGGGAATGTTGTAGTTGACGATGACAACGGGCCATACACTGTAAGATGTTGATCTTTGACCAAATGGATTTACACCATCCATAGCCAGGCCTAGGTACAATTTTCGAGCTTCCCTGGCAAAATCCGGCCATGTTTCGTCTATATGTTTCTAGGCTGTGCAATCTGCAAAAATCCATAGCACACTATCTGAAGATTTATTCTCCTCATGTGCTAGGGCAGCCATGGACTTAAATTCGAAGAAATGCTTGATGCGAGGAAGCAGAGGAAAATGTCGCAAAACCTTTTGTGGAATTTTTGTTCCGTGGAGATCTACTCGATATCTCTCGGAATCACATTTCGAACACTTCTCCATGTTTATGTATTCCCCTTTGAAAAGAATACAGTCGTTAGGACAAGCGTGAATCGAATTGTAATCCATCCCCAAGTTTCACAAGATCTTTCTTGCTTTCTCTCTAGAATCTGGCATCACATTATCAACTGGCAGTATGTGTTCTTTGAGCAATCTACACAGCAAAAAAATGCGGTACACTTGTGTAAGTAATCTATCAGATCATTATACATCTAGAGTTTTTTATTAAAGTAAACACATTGTAATAGATCATATGAAAAGTGTTGTGATGCTAGTGTCACTCCATCCAAACTTTGCATGCATGATGTTGAGAAGAACCAGGATCTCCTTCAATCTAGACACACATTCTCCATCATACAACGGCGTATCGGCTTCACTTTTCATATCATCATAGATAAGCCTTTCTGAATCCATGATTGTCTCGATCATTTCATCGATCTCGGGCTCAAACATTTCCTTGTTGGGAATGTGGTCTGCATGATCATCCTCCGAGATGTCAGAGGCTACATCTTGTGGCCTCACGTATGCTGCTTGACTAAAGCGCCTGCGAACACGTCTATTGGGTTGCAAGATTGCTGCCTGTTGGCCAGCGTCAGAGTCCGATGACACTGTAAACTACCTCACATCCTCTAGTCATGTCCAATCCCCACACACCTTGGTCTTGCACGGAGATCAGAACCACCGGGTTATAATCTCGTCTTTATTGGTCAATGCCTACATTGGTGGGTACGAGAAATCTATACACCCACATCTACATGATAGTGCATGTAGTGGACAAAACCCCTTTGCCTCTTTTTTAGCTGTAGCATTTCACAACATCTTAACATCTCTTCACAGTAGATCTTTGTTCAAGGGATTACTTAGCACATTACATGTTGGCCTCCAATCTGAGTATCATGCCGTTGAAAGCTTTCCAACTTAAGGTCGCATCCGTAGAGAGGAAGAGAGGGATCACTGTTCATCTAACTCTAATTTTTTGCTGTAATCCCAAAGGTAGACTCTAATATAAAAACTCAATCCAAAATATAATCTTAAATCTAACTTAATTGAACATGTGGTGATTCGCGGCTAATTGAATATGGTTAGTGTGTGAGTTAATAGGTGTCAGATTATGATAAGAATATACATATTGTTGTGTAACTAGTGTTTGCTCTTTGGGCAAAGCGCGCATTCATTGACATGCACTAAAATCTAACTTAAATCTAATCTAATCTTGAACTCAAAATAAACTTAAATTTAATCTAATCTTAAATCTAACCTAAACCTAAAGGTAATCTAACTTAAATCTAAATTTAATTTAGTTAATCTTAAATCTTGTCTTAATCTTAAATTTAAATCTAATCTAATATTAAACTCAACATAAACCTAAATCTAATCCAATCTTAAATCCTAAACCTAAACGTAATCTAACTTAAATCTAGCACAGCTAGCTAATCTTTAATACTGTCCTAATTTTAAATCTAACTTAATCTTAAACTCAACATAAACATAAATCTAAATGTAATTTAACCTAATTTAATTTAAATCTTAACCTAATCTCTCTCTCTCTCTGTTTTTTTCCCTTACCTCTCTCTTTCGTCTTCTCCCCCCCTCTCTCTCTTTGGTTTTTTATTCTCTCTCTCTTTCTCCCTCTTTCTCTTTCTCTTTGTTTTCTTCTTCTTCTCTCTCTCTCTCTCTCTCTCTTTCTTTTTGTTTTGTATCTTTCTCTTTATTTACTTTCTCTCTCTCTCTCTCTCTCTCTCTCTCTCTCTCTCTCAAAGGCACAATGTGTGTGTGTGTGTGTGAGGGAGAGAGTGAGAAAGAGGGGAAGGGAACATGAGAGAGAGGAGAGGGAAGGAGCATACCTGGCTCTCCTTCCTCTCCTTGTGTATGTGTGTGTGTGTGTGGAAGAAAGAGAGAGAGGGAGAGTGCGGGTTACCTCTTTGCTTGAGCTTCGAAAATTCAGATCTAAGATCTGAGTTTTTGGGCGTTCTCGGTTTATTTTTACCACCATTGTCGGCATCGCTATGGGTGTCGCTATGTAACAAAGAAAATAGCAACGTCCATAGCGACGCCAAGGATTTTCACTTTTGAGCGTCGCATTGTGAGCGTCGCTTATGTTAAGTACCTCTTGTAGTGAGCGCATGTGTCGTGTGCTTGATTGCCTCTTTGGAATCCATTTTAGCCTTGTGGTTGGTTGTCGTATTTGACATTGTTTTGCAGTAGTGGGTTCTAGCTTGAAGTGAGCTCTCTTCTATCTGTACTGTAACCGTAGGAGGAATTGAAAGAATTCAAGCAGTGATGCCGTTACAACAATTTTATTGGTTTCCTTTAGGACCCACTTCTTCTTGATTACTGGATGTTTTGTTCAAGTTGCTCGTTTGGAAACCCATACCTGTCCCCACTTTGTTTGTGTTTGAAGAGACTTATTTGGGATCAACCTTGTCTTTTATGTGAGTCAGCAGTGGTCTTTGCTTCAGCCCTTGTACTTTTGGTTGGCTACAAGATTTAGAATGTGGGACTGTTTTGAAATCCATTGCAAATTTGTGATTTTCTAAGCTATTGTAACAGACTTGGAGTGTTTTCCTTGTGGTGTTGGATCTTGTGTTTTTTCATCCAAGATCTTCATCTTCTTGATCCATACCTTCTTTTGGTCGATTTGGCTCTTTGATATCTAGATTCCTTGAACTTTCTGTCTCTGAACTTTTGTTCTTTTCTTTTGGCCTTCCTTGATTCTTATAGAAGCTTCTAGTGAGGGTGATGGCCTAAGTTTCTAGTAGGGAATGTCATAAGAATCATCACTGTCTAGCTGCTATCCTCCACAAGGTTGCATTCTAGCACTTTCCCTTTGTGGTTTGGCAGTTATGAAAAAATTACTATCTGTTTGCTCTTGGATGTTGTTTTGGGAAAGGCTTTTCTATAGACAATTGATTAGAGCATTGTTATCCTATTGACATGGTTGTGTTCTTCTTGGTTGAGTCTTTTCTTCTTGTATAGGAGCCACATATGAGGATTCTTGTTGTGGTTGTGTCACCACCAAGGATTTTGGAATCTACTTTTGATGCACTTTATTCTTGTAGCGATGACATTGGTTCCCGGGTCTTCGATTTGGACAACTATAAAATCGTGCATTTATTAAAGTGTCGTTCATGTCACCTGCTTGTTACCATATACATGTGGTAGTGATGTGTGTGAACCAACTAGGAACTTAAGGGCATTTTTCCCCTCTTTAGGAGGTTTTCCCCCCCGTGCATTGTATATACGCCCATCACTCTAGGGCTATCTATCTTTCCATTGCACACTAAGTAATATACTCTCTATTGTGTGCCTTGAGCTTCCTTCGTCTTCTCCAAGATGTGTGTGTCTCTTTGCAACCCTAATTCCAACAATTGGTATCAGAGCAGGTTGCGTCCTCCTAGGCTTAGTCACCAACTGCTCCAGTACACGCCTGCTCACTTTCTCCAATTTCAATGAGCTTTGGCGAGCGTTCGCAGGTCGACAAATACTTTGGGATAGCTCGTAGAGCTGGGTCTGCTCAGATTTTCGATTTGGGCTCAATTCGGCCTCCGTTTCCACTACAGGCAGTACTGCACAGGCTATTTTGTCATTTAGTGCAGAATTTCTGTTAGTGACGTTTTCTGCATAACAGGTTTCTTACAGTCTTCTACGGTTTGTGCTATATAGCACGTGTTGTTCCGCTCCGTTTCTCCTATTTTCGGGCAGTTTTCACATTAGGTGCAGCATTTACCATGGCTGACAACAACAACACAGATGTGTTCAAGATGTTTGCTGCTGAGGACAGGTTGGATGGGGACAATTACCCTATGTGGGCTTATATGATGCAACATGTTCTTGTGTCAAAGGGCGTTTGGAACATTGTGCAGGGCATTGATGTACGTTTTGGTTCTGAGGATGTAGGCGATGTTGAGGATGTTGCAGGTCTTGCTGCAAGGATTGCTGCTGTTAGAGTTGTTTTGCCTACGGCAGAACAAGCTCGTTGGGATGTAAAGGATGCGCAAGCTCATGTATTGATTGCGTTGTCTATGAAGCGCACCATTGTTTCTCACATTCGTTCAGCAAAATCTGCAAAACAGGCTTGGGATATTTTGGCTGGTCTTTATGTAAGTCGTAATGAGGCTAAAATTGCTCTACTGAGTAAAGAGCTGGAGTTGAAGATTATGCATGAGGAAGATGATATGGACACTTTCATTGCTAGTGTCAAGGATATCAATGAGCAGCTTATTTCTGTAGGTGAAGTCATTTCAGACAGTTCCCTTGTGCAGACTGTTCTTGATGCCATACCAGATTCCTACCAGACTGTCGCTAGTACTTGGAGACTGATGACCCAAGGAAATCCTGAAGTTGTCAAGTTTGATGCATTATGCACATTGTTGTTGCAAGAGTCACTTTTCAGCAAAAACAGGACTAGGCAGCGTGCAATTGAACAGGCTTTTATTGCTTCTCAAAGAAAGGGTGGTAACAGTAATGCAACCACTTCTTATGGTTCTACTGCGAGTGGCAAAACTTCTGTTCCTAATGCTTTTGCTGGTAGCACTTCGTCTGGTCATTCTGGTGATAAGGGCAAAAAGAAGATGCGTTGCCATTATTGTAAAGCTAATGATCACTTGATTAAGTCGTGTCCTAAGTTGAAGGCCAAAGAGGCTAAGAAGAAAGAGGGTGGTTCCACTGCAAATGCTGGTTCCACTACAAATGCAGCCATTGTTGAGTCGTCTGTGAAAGGAGACTGTGATGTTGATGTTGATGCAGAATGGGCTTTTAGTGCAGAGTGCACTTACAATCCTGATGTCCATGATGCATGCTTGTCAGTTGCTGCAGATTCACATGTGTGGTATTTCGACAGTGGTGCTACAAAGCACATTACCTCACATCGTGAATTGTTTACCTCTCTCAAGTCTGTCCCTCATGGGAATTCTGTCACTTGTGCCACAATGCCTCTTATCCAGTTCAGGGAGTTGGAAAGATTGTGCTTACTGCTGCTAATGGGAGTTCTTTCACACTTGTTGATGCACTTTATGTACCTGGGATCAAGAAGAATCTCTTGTCTGTATCCGCACTTGCTAGAATTGGACTTGTAGTCAAATTTGTGGATGACAGATGTACTATTCATGATCTCAGTTTTGGTGATGAAATTGTTGCATCTGGCCTTTTGTGCCGTGGGCTGTATAAGCTCACTTTGTATGACAAGTGTGGACAAAATTTTGCAAATGCTGTTCCAGATTCAAGGGCTATTTCAGATGCAAAACTTTGGCATGCACGTTTTGGTCATCTGATCTTTGCCAGTTTGCTGCGTTTGTAGAAATCTGATATGGTTGCTTCTTTGCCGCCTCTTGAAGCACCTGTCAAACATGTTTGTGAAGGCTGTATTTTGGGTAAGATGCAGTGTTCTAAGTTTCCAAAGGATGGTTCAGTTCGGGCCACATGCAGGTTGCAACTTGTGCATAGTGATGTTTGTGGGCCCGTGCAAACTCCGTCCTTGGGCAATTACCTGTACTTTGTGACTTTCATTGATGATTACTCCAGGCATGCATGGGTATTTCCGCTTAAAGCGAAGTCCAAATTTTTTATTTGCTTAAACAATTTCTGGCTATGGCTGAAAATGTCTCGAAATGTACTATGGACACCCTCCGTTCCGATTGAGGGGGGGAGTATATGTCTCATGAATTTAATGCATTTCTGGCTAGTCGTGGGATAAAACACCAATGTACAGTGCCTTATACACCTCAACAAAATGGTGTTGCTGAGAGGAAAAATAGGTCACTGATAAAAATGGCACGATGTATGGTCAAAAGTCAAGCTTTGCCGCATTCTTTTTTGCTTGAGGCCATCATGTGTGCCACTTATGTACTTAATAGGTGTCCTACGAAAGCTTTGCAGTCTATTACTCCATATGAAGCATGGCATGATAGAAAGCCTTCTATTGAGCACATGCGTGTTTTTGGCTGTTTGGCATATGCCTTGGTTCCACAAGTGCAGCGTAGAAAATTGGATGATAAGGCTGTCAAATGTATTTTTGTTGGTTATAGTGCTGAAAGCAAAGGTTATAGGTTGTATCATCCGCAAACAAAACGTATTCTAGTTTCACGGGATGTAGTGTTTATGGAAGATTCTGTTCAACCCTTGCTGTCATGTACTAGAGACAGTAATGTAAGCTCACAGGACATTTATGACACTTTGTTGCCTCTTTTCAGTGGTGGAAATACGAATGTAAGTTCCAATGAGGCAAATGTACAGCCTATGGGGGCTTCTGAAAATGTTACAGATCAGCCTATTACTGATGCAGATGTACATGATGTACTTGATGAGGAAAGGGCTGAAAATGAGCAGGCTAGAGGTATGCCAAAATGGCTGGTGCACACTTTGCGTGACAGTAAATTGGATGCACCTTTGTCTAGTCGTACTCATTCAGGATCTCGCCATGCATCTTATGCATCAGATTGTTATGCTTTGGCTGTGTCTAGCTTACATGATGTTGAGGAGCCTCTGTCTTTTGATGAAGCACAGAATTCAGAAAATTGGATGGCTGCCATGCAATCAGAATATGATGCACTTATAGAGAATGACACATGGACTTTATGTGATTTGCCTCCTGGCAAAAAGGCCATTGGTATGAAGTGGGTTTACAAGTTGAAACACAAACCGGATGGTGAGATCGATCGCCATAAGGCTCGACTTGTTGCAAAGGGTTATGCACAGCAAAAAGGCATAGATTATGAAGAGACTTTTTCTCCCACTTGTCGTATGACTACTGTGCGTTTTCTATGTGCATTGGCAGCTCATTTTGGTTGGGATGTACATCAATCAGACATTGTTACTGCTTTCTTGAATGGTGACATATTTGAGGAAGTTTATGTAACGCAGCCTCGCGGTTTTGTCATAAAAGGACAAGAGGACAAAGTGTGCAGATGTAAGAAGGCTTTGTATGGGTTGAAGCAATCTCCTCGTGCTTGGTATGAGAAAGCTGACACTCATTTGGTTAAACGAGGCTTTCGTAACAGTCCAATAGAAAGCACATTGTATGTAAAGCGTGAGGGTGATGTACTTCTCATTGTGGTTCTTTATGTCGATGATTTGCTGATCACTGGACCAAATGAGAGACATATTGCTGAATTTAAGGCTTATTTGAATGTTACTTTCAAGATAAAAGATTTGGGGCTGTTGCATCATTACTTGGGTATACAGTTTAAGCAGTGCGATGGTGGTATTGCCTTGTGTCAGAAAAGTTACATAGAGACATTACTATGTAAGTTTGGACTTGAGGATTGCAAATCTATTGCCACCCGAAGTTGTGTCTACATGATGTTGGTGATCCTAGTGATGTCACTCTTTACCAAACTGCTATTGGCTGCCTCATTTATGTATGCAACACGAGGCCGGATATTTAGTTTGCAGTCTCACAGGTCAGGAGATTTATGCATAGCCCAGGGTTTAAGCATTGGCAGGCTGTCAAGAGGATTTTCCGCTACCTTAGTGGCACTTTACATCTTGGCTTGTTTTATCCCAAGGGGGGATCATTGCCGCCAGACTTACATGCTTTTTCGGACTCAGATTGGGCTGGTTGTTTTGACATGCGAGTGTCTACAAGTGGTTTTTGTTTCATGCTTGGCAGCTCATGTATATCATGGTTGAGCAAGAAGCAACCTAATGTGGCCACTTCGAGTTGTGAGGCTGAGTACAGGGCAGTCTTCACAGCTACGGTTAAGTGTGTATGGATCAGACGCCTTATGGCTGATTTGGGTGTTGGACATGACACTGCCAACACTATCTACACTGACAGTCAGAGCGCATTGGCAGTTGCGAGGAACCCAGTTTTTCATGCGCGCACAAAGCACATTGAGGTGCATTACCACTATGTCAGGGAGAGGCTCTCAACGGGAGCGATCAGCTTGGCTTATGTGCCAACACAGGACAATCTTGCAGATCTTTTCACAAAGGCATTGTCTCGTGAGAAGCTTGAAGCTTTCCGCAAAGCTTTGTGCTTACTCCCCTTTGTGGACTGATCATGTCCTCAGGGCATGGCACTTCCCTTTACTCATGTGCCAGCTCTCGTTCACCGCATCACTCCAGGGGGGATTTGTTACCATATACATGTGGTAGTGATGTGTGTGAACACACTAGGACTGCCGGGGCATTTTTTCCCTCTTTAGGAGGTTTTTCCCCCGTGCATTGTATATACGCCCATCACTCTAGGGCTATCTATCTTTCCATTGCACACTAAGTAATATACTCTCTATTGTGTGCCTTGAGCTTCCTTCATCTTCTCCAAGCTGTGTGTGTCTCTCTGCAACCCTAATTCAAACACTACTGAATTGTTTTGATTTCCATTGTTGGCATATTCTTGAAGCTCCAAGTGTTCTACAGAGTCATAGACCTCGTCTTCTTTTTTGTCTTTTTTTCCCTAGATTACACTCACTGCAAAGTAAGGAACGACATCATAGCCATCTTTATCACAAAACTTCGTTGTTGGCCCGTCTTGAATAGCGTCCACATCTGGAGTAGCCAAGGTGTGTTTCCATGCGAGTGCTCTAAAGCTTCTTCAAGAAATGGTTCTTGGATATAATCCTTATTTTTCATTTCCCTTTCTAGGATACATTCCTCTGACTTTAAGCTCCGCATTACAAAGCTCCGCACATCCACAGTTCTTTAGGCTTACCCAAACATGCTAGAAGTTTTTATCCTGCTACTGTAGCGAATCAAAACTCTTCTACAGGGGTTCTCGTCACATCCTTGTAACTATGGTCCTTCAAGTTTATCCTTGTCATGGTTTCCATATGTCTCAAGTAGATATGGTCATAACCCCAATCTTGGACCATTTTCAATTGCCGCATGAATGGTCTTCTTAGGATGATGCCATAGTTGTTCTTCTTGCCAAAGTCAACAATAGCAAAGGTTTGCTCATATTCAATGCCACAAGAAGTAACAACTTCTTTTTCTAGCAATCCTATGGGCCTTTTTGTGTGTTCGTCTGCAAGCTACAGTTTCATCCTAGTAGCCTCATTGCCAGTTTTTCCCAATTTTGCCAGATCTCTTTTGTTGTGATGGCAACACCAGCTCTGCTATCAAGGATTGCCATGGCTTTTAAACCTTGGAATTCCACAGGAAGAGTGGTGTTTCCATCTTCTCCCTCATAGTACTTGCCGACCTTGTTTAATGGCAGTGGCTTAGTGTTGAGCTGAGGCATTTCAAGCTCTTTAACCCCTTCCTCCATTTGAGTCATTGGTTTTTACACCAAATTTCTCTAGGCATTTTTGCACAGTAGTCCACATGTTTGGTCATATTCTAAGCAACTCGCCTAACATTATCGTACAGGTGATCAATGTCAAAAAAATGTCTATCAACCCTTTTGAATCGATAACCTTGTTGGAATAACATCTGACTTGGCCTTGTACTCTACCATACAGGACGGTTCTGTTCTTAGTGAATGGGGTTAATTGTCCATAGACTATACAGATCCTTTGTCTCCCCAATACAGCTAAACATCTACATTAATTTGAGATCCAATCTCAGATTCCTCTATTGGTGGAAGAGACACTCCTCTTCCATCATCCATCTGGTTTACTCGTCTGCTTAGCTCACTCGCTTTGTTGGACTCTCTAACTTGTTTCCACAATTTGTCAAGACCATCTATTTCTTTACAAACCCCAGGTATAGCTAGGTTAAATCCCTTAGAAGAGTTATCCGTGGTATTCAACACTATCCTTGGTTTTGATGCTGGGTCCTCGAGCTTTGGTCCATGCTCGTGATTGGAATCTGGCTCTATTTGTTGCTTGTTTGGTAGGATTACAAGTGTAGGTGGGACAAATTTCACACCCTTAGGGATTTCAGCTTGTGGTTCTAGTAAAGCTTGGGTTGTTCTAATCATTTTCTCGCACATTTCAAGCCTTTTCTTTTCTAGTTCTGCATATGGATATGTCATCCACCTTTGTTCTTGGGTTTGGTTGTTTTTTATCCGCACTTCATAGGCTTTTAGGAAGGCATCTAATGGCTCATTAACCTTCTCAATCAACACTGATCCTCTTGAACTAGAACTTCTAGGCTCACTATGTGTTGATGGTTCTTCTGGAGGTTGAGACATGTGCGCAAGAGAAGGTGCAACCCTTTATTCATGACGTCTTATCTTCTCTTTAGCTTGGGTAAGCTCCTCAACTAGGTATTTCTTGACAGAGGATGTGCATTTTTGGGTGTGGAGGTTGTTGTTGGGGATTAAAAAGTTTAGGCAAAGGAACCGGCTAGACACCGGGCCTCTTGCTTTGAGAGAGATGAACAAGACACAAACACACATGCAAGAGGCAACTAGCAATCACACTATTTTAATTCAAAAATTGTGTACAAGATTTTGATGTTCTTCCCTTGCACCAAGCGCTCACTATGATGCTCACCTGCAAACAATATCTCCTTTCCTCTATGTTAGCTCTTCATGACTAAGAATACAGTAGAAGCCTATATGAGACCACTGCCTTCTTGTTGAATACTTCTTATTTTCATGCACTTCATTCCCATGCATACACAAAAGCTTCTCTTATTGCTCTATAGTTCTTCTTCTTCTCATTATTTGTATTGTCTCCCTCTACAGTTTGACGTCTTGTTCCTCTACTTACCTCTCTTGCATGTCCTCTTCCATACTACTCTTTGTTACAACCAATTGTTTGTCTCTTGTAGGTTAGATTATTCCATGAAATCAACTTATCAATTGTCCTTACCTCAGCTTTGCAGCCCGGCACCTCTTTAATAAGCTTCTCTCTATCGTCCTGCATTTCCTCTCAATTTTCATTGCTCTCCCTCCTTGTAGCTCCCACACACTTTGCCAAAACCCCTCGTTCTCTTGTAGCCGCCTTTAGCCCTCCATTTTTCAGGACAAGGGCAAGGCCAGGGAGTCAAGGACTGGGCCAGGGGCTAGACTAGGCAGTGTGGACAAGGGAATCCAGCTAGGGAAAAAGGCTAGGAGCCTGCCTATATAGTGGGAGGTTGGGAGGTGGATTCTAGGGTCTAGTCACCCATGCTTTACACTGGTATCAAGAGCAGGGTCTATTCTAGGCAAAGTGGGTTGGGTCGTGGACCTCCACTTTAGCATGCACATGCAAACCTAGAGGGGGAGGAGATTGGAGGCGGGCATGGCCGCCTGCTAAGCAAAAGAATCGAGGAAATGTAGCGTGTGCAGAGCCTCTTGAGGCGTGGAGGGACACGTAGTTGACCTCACCCGAACCTCGCGCTGCTTTGCTCGGAGGGTGCATGCACGCGAGCCCAGCAAAACCCGTTATGGGAGCGGCCTGCGAAAGGCATCGGGTACACCCCCAGCAATGAAACAGTCTCGCGTGGCAGCAGCAATACCATTGTGGTTCCTGTGCGAGTTTCTTTTCTCACTGTTAAGCAGCCCTAAGGCTGTTGGCCTTGGGACAGTCACAATTTTTTATTTTTGAAGCCGACAAGGGGGCATGCCCACCCGACACGCAGTCAACCTCACTTCACAATACAAGCAAGCTCTCATCTCGTCCAACAAGCCGCGACATTCATGGACAGGTAGTCCGTTTACTGCAAATATTCTTAAAGTGCAGAAATTCCTTCCGATTGTCCACCCAGTGTCCATCACCAATAGTTGCTTTGGAACCTTAAGCCGACTGCGACAAATCTATGCGGTACCCTTGAACGGGTGAATTTACCGGTTAATTAAAGCTTGGACTATCAACAAATTTATCGGTTGCTTAAAGCTTAGACAACTAACGTAATTAGCATGGCTAATTACTTGTTGCGATGCATCCTACGGCTACAGGATTATTTTTCGACTCAAGGTATTTTTCCTTCTATTCCTTCCACTGCACGATGTTGCCATGGATTCAAATATCAACATGACTTTTGATTTCAAGCATGATACACCTGATCCTGCCCATGACGGCTTGCGGTCGGATGCTCTCACGGAGGGTGCCCGTGACCCTACGGGAGGTGATGATGCTTCTGAGTTGCTTGATATTCAAGAATTTCATGCACTTCAGACATGCATATTAGTAATGGAAGGAAATTTTGCATCTTTAAATGAAAACGTCACTAAATTATCTACATTAGTGATACAACTTACGCAGCAGCATGCCAAGGGCCTTGTTGACACACACATGCATGAGCACGCTACTACGCAAGGGCAAGGCCCTTTTGATCATGGACAAGGTCCATCTCCAAATTCTTTGCACACTCTCACTACAAAGGAGGTGGATGAGTTGTTGAAAAACACAAAACCACCGACTTTTAAGGGGGAAGACCGAGATCGCAATAAGGATGCAGTGAATATCTTTCTCAGCAAGTGGGATGGAATTCACGCCTTACGGTGTACTCCGGATGCAGTCAGAGCACTGCAAACAAGTTTAACTCTGGAAGGCAAGGCCTACAAATGGTGGATGTCTCTCAAGGAGAAGAATATCATACCACAGAGTTGGGCAGCCTTTGAGGCTATGTTTTGCAAAGAATTCTTGCCTACAAATGAAGCAGATCACAATTGGACAGCTTGGGACACGTGTTCCATGTGCCAACACCCATCATTACTTGAATATATCTCTCACTATCGAGATGTTATCCTCAAGTTGGAAGGACCAGATACCTTTCAGTAAGTACGTGGGATTTTCGTGGTCTGACACCAGAGTTCAAGAAGCACGTCAAGACTCAGGACCCTAAAACACTTGAGGAGGCCATAGTAAAAGCACACATTCATGATGATCCAGATGAAAAGAAATCACATAATAATCACGTGTCTGCTAATACACATGGTAATACACGCACACAGTATGGGCACAATAAAAGGAAATTTATAGCAGCCAATTTTGAAGCAGCTAAAAAACCCAAGGGGTCTCATGGTCCTCTCTCTCTTGAGGACTTTGATAAGGCTGAAAAAGAGAAGCTATGTTTTCAATGCTTGGGAAGCGGTTATGGCAGAAAGGATTGTCCCAAGGGGAAATGTGTTGCTCATGGCAAGGAGAAAGTAGTGAACACGGTGCAACTGCTGCCTCTTGAGTCTTCCTCAGGATTCTCTACAGTGGAAGTAACACACACCGAGGTGGTGCTTGAATGTTGTTTCACAGCTTCCATGTGGCAACATACCTTCAAACCACATAAGTTAGTACGTATGCACGGATCTCTGCAAGGGAACAAGGTGTGCATCTTGGTAGATGACGATGCTACTCATAATTTCATTAATTATGGATTGGTGAAAAAACTCAAATTGCCTCAATCTCTGAGTTCCCACCACTACAAGGTAGCAATGATGAATGGATATGATGCCAAAATCTGGGATACTCAAGTCCGAGCTATCCATTGGAAGTACAAGGCTACTCCACCTCCTTGGATTTTCAAGTTATGAACATGGAGAGGGCAGACGTGGTCCTTGGTAGGGAATGGTAGCATAGCCTAGGACCATCACTGAAGCGTAGCTATGAGCACAACAACTTGATGTTTGAATCCCATGGCGCACATGTGTTGTTGTTAGGAGAGAAGGATGTGCCTTCTTCACCACCACTGATATGTACAGCAGCTTATGCAGCTTGTTTCTGATAATGAAATAGATCAAGTTTTCTTATGTTACTCATTGTCTCATTTTCTGTCTAACATTGAATCTGTTGAACATTCCTCAATGCCGCATGCTTCTCTCTCATGTCTTCCACCAACAGCTACTCCTCAACAAGCAAAGGTTGCTAGTGATTTTAAAAAATTATTAAAGGAATTTCACGATGTTTCTCCTAATGATTTGCCATCAGGATTACCGCCGACACGATCAGTGCAACATAGCATCGATGTGGTTGCAAGCAGTAAACCAATCAGTAAACAACCCTAACGCATGAGTTACTCTGAAGCTGCTGAGGTGGAACGTCAGCTTGCTGACTATTTTAGCAGAGGGTTTATCCAACCCAGTTCTTCACCATGGGATTCTCCTATCCTATTAGTAGTGAAGAAAAAAGACGGTAGTATGTGCATGTGCGTAGACTACTGTGGCTTAAATTCGGTTACTGTTAAGAACAAGTACTCATTGCTACGCGTGGATGAGTTGTTTGACAAGCTCACTCATGCTCGTATTTTTACAAAAATAGACTTGCGGTCGGGTTATCATCAAGTACGTATTCGACTTGTTGATATACCCAAAACTGCATTCCGAACAAAGTTTGGACACTACGAGTTTTTGGTTATGCCTTTTGGGTTAAGCAATGCGCCCACAACATTCATGACACTTATGGATAGAGTCTTGAAGCCGTACTTGGGCAAATTTATCATCGTTTTTCTCGATGACATTCTAGTATACAGTGCTTCTGAGGAAGAATACTTACAACATCTGAGGCAGGTCTCTAAATTGTTATGAACAAATCAATTATATGCCAAAAAATCTAACTGTGATTTTTTGAAGGAGGAAATTCACTATCTTGGGCATGTTATTTCGGCCACTGGGCTACACATGGATCAATCCAAAGTGGATACCATTTGGCAATGGCCTTCTCCTATAAATCTGAAAGAGTTACAGATTTTTAAAGGATTTGCAAGTTTTTATCGAAGGTTCGTTAAAAACTATGCTAATATTGTTGTTCCCATGACAGACCAACTGAAAGGCAAAGGCAAAGCTTTTTAGTGGGGATCCGCTCAACATCATAGTTTTCATTAGGAGAAAGTTGGACTCACTTTTGGGCCTTTCAGTTCTAGAGAGAGAGTGGCGCTCGACCAATGAGGAAGAGGCTAACGTTACGTTGAAAATCGACATTTTGGAGTCAAGCTCTTTTTAAAAAAAGGGAGGAAATTTTATTTTGGTTCATCAAATTGCACAATTTCACGCTTTCAAGGCATAAATGCCGTAAGTCGTACTAACTATGTACCGAGGAATTTCAGAACTTTCATTGAAGACTCTATCTAGTACTTTGTTCCCGCCCAAATATGACTTTGAGTAGCTCTACTTCCCTCTCAAAACTTCTTTCCTTTTTTATATTTGCGCTAACCTTTCTGTGTATTCATTCTACTGCAAACCATGTCTACTTCTCGAAGGCCTAGCACTAACATTGACTCTGTTAGCATTTTTAACAGTTATACTACAGACGATCAAGCATGGATTCCATCTCGTATAACTATCGGAAGTTGGGTTCTACTGCAAACTAGGAGGAGGAAGAGGAGGCAACGCAATGATTTCGTGGAGGCTTTCAAGGGTCAAGTTTCAGGGTTTTGGAAAAAATTTCCAAAACCATAGTAGATCCACTCATTTTGAAAAATCCTTTCATGAGCTTATAGTTCAATAACTACTACATATGGAAAAAATGAGAAACTTGTAATTTTTCTCATCCCTTGGTCACTACAAGCCTCCAAAGTTGATGGACCAGTGCATTTTGCCCAAAACAGCAATTTCTTACAGTTGATTGCATATAAATAAGAGTAGAGATTTTTGTAGGACATGAGATAAAATGCCCCCTTAACTTCAATGGGTTGGTGACCAAAACAGATGGTTGCTTTTACCTCACTATTTTTTTTTTGGGAAAAAAAAATAGGTACAAAAAAGTTGCATTTTTGCCATTCTGCGGACCTATCATCAAAGTTTCTATAGTCACGCTCAATACAGATACTATATACATGTTTTCTTAGTTCCCTTTGGGCCTCTGGATTCAAAAGGAGCCATGGAGCATGTCAAAAGGATAATGGATCTCTTACAATTGGAACCTTGGGGGCAATGATAAAGTGCTAAATACAGCAAATATGAAAAAATTGGGTTTAGCATTATGACCTCTAGAAACCCATAGAAACTACTCAATATCTAGCCAAGTTTGTAGTCTATAATTAGATATGGCTACTACCTACAAAATACACACAATTGGCCTAAGAAACTAGCAATATTGAGAAAGTTATACTTGCTACTCTAAAATGTATCGTATTCTTCAGCAATCAAAAAACTCAACCATCATCATATACTATGCTATATAGCATATTAGGTCCCCCAAAACTCAAGGAAGATTAGCTTTATGTTATACATTACACTTACACAATCAAAAATTAATTTGGATATCAAAAAAGCCACCAAAAAAATCATAAAAGTGCTAATTTTGGTTTAAAAAAACAGGATTATGCAATTCTTGTAAATTGGTCATAACTTTCAATTTTAACACTTAGCTCTCACTACAAGTATCAAAACATGTTGAGAACTATGAAGGCCTAACCTCTAGCCATCTAAACCTCACAAACATGAAGTTTAGAGTGGTATAGTTGCCAAAAATTGAAAAAAGCCAAAAACAAGACCTGTTTTTTCACACAATTTAGGTTCAAAAATGTTGTGCAAGAGTAAGGTTAATGGTGAGATCGATACTAAAAAAAAATGGTAAGTTTTTTTCAGCTCATAAGGCAACTTTGTGGATATATAGCACCTAGAAATTCATTTTCATACTCTTCAAATAATTCAAGCAAAATGGTCACTTAACAGGACACAAAAGTGTCCAAGGACATAAAAGTGTCCTGTTACCATTCTAGTGTTAAAGAGTTTAAAGTGTGTGCACAAAGCAAGCGGGTGAAAGAGGTCCTCATACAACATACTTTCCAGCATGCAGACTTAAGGTTGCAAACATCTCCTCCAAGTTTTCCAAGGCATCGACCCAACTGTAAGTTATTTCAGCATCTCGCTTAGTGCATGATTATATTCGAATATTAAGTGGTGGATATCATCTTTGGTATGTTTCAGATATTTATCCATCGAATATGACAGATTGGCAACCAGTTGAGAGTATAGTTGGGATTTTTGATGCTTTCCATGCATTTATTGGTGAGCAAATGTACCGAGGAAGACAACACAAGGAACTTGTAGATAATGGAATTTTCTTTTATGATATGTCATATGTGGAACCGAGAACTTCCATTGGTTGGGGTCGTGTAGCTCCTTTCTCACTTCCATCCTTTGACAGCAAGGATTGGTCCCTGCCTACTTCGCAAACTAGTGAAAGCTTTAGGAATAAGTTGTTTCAGGATATACAAAAGTCCCTCAAGTATTCAATTGCCACAAAAATAGTTCGGCTCGCACTATTTATGCCTCTTGAAGTGTTTGCAGATTTTTCCTTCGATGAGCAAATAAGAACTACCGCAACAATGTTCATTTGCAAGTCTGAGAGCTGTTTGGACTTTTCAGATGATAACTGGGATAGGAAACAATCACAGAACAAAATTTGTATTTTGCAAAAGAAGTCCATAATTTGCAAGTTCATTATAAGCTCTCAAAATTTCTTAGTATCGTTTTACTATATTAGATATCATCTTCTTAGTGGGCAGCTTATTCCACTCGACCAAGATACAGAGAACATCCTCGAAAACAAACCTTTATCAATGGAGCTCTACTTTCGAGACAACCTACTTACTGTGATGGAGACAATGTCAAGCACAACTCTGGCACAGCTCAGGATAGATCTTACATGTGAAGAACTTCCACTTTTGCCGGAATTGTATGCATTCAGTCTCAACAATAGAAAGGTGCTTACTAAATCGATAAATTTTGATTGTCTTTAATACACTATGACTGAATCTAACTTTTTCTTCTTTTTAGATTCCAAGGCGCAAGGAGAAAACAACATTGTGCAAGGAGTCCATAACAAATACACTTCACTTAATTGCTTCCATCGGAAGCTAGGTCACATACCTTGTGCACGCAAAGAGCTTTGATGCCATGCAAACCATGATGTACTCTTCAAAATGACTAATGCAGAGATATTTTTTGGCGGTCAAACAATGTTTCAAAAATGTACATTTTCAATGTTTCAAAACTTTACATATTGTGTTGTATCTGTCAATCGTAATTTGCTCCCTTTCCCAGCTATTGTTCTCTCCCCCGGTTTGTGCCACTCGTCCCCTGTCCTCTCCCCCAGTTTGTGCCACTCGTCCCTTGCCCTCTGCTCCGGTTGCTGCTACCTCTACCTCTGGGGACGCTGGTCTCAGGCATCCTTTCGCGTCGCTCGAAATTATGGGCCTCTTCCATGGCTTCCCATGCTTCTTGCACTTGTGAAGCTTCCCGCTGTTCTTGCTCTTGCCGTCGACGTGCAGCCCATTCCTCTACTTCTGCTGCGTCCGCATAATATTGGTGTATTGCTTCTTGCATATTTCGAACTTCTTCTTGAGTCTGATTGTGGCGTTGGGTCATTTCGTTAATGCGAGCCTCTTCGAACTCGTCAGCTCTCGCCGCTTCCTCTCTTATGCGTTTGTTTACCGAGATAATAATATGTTGGATGGCCATTACAGAAAAATATCGCACATCGTTGTTGGTGTAGTTATGTAATCGAAGTTCCTGTAGAAGCGTGATACAGACATCTGTTGCTTCATACATACGTTGCAACAAACAATAAAATAACAGATTACTTACGTTCGTTATATCCATAATTTGACTGATGAGCAACACGATATTTAAATAGGTTCGCGAGCCACGGCTATAGTCATTAGTCTGCGTGGGCACAGTTACCCGTTCGTGCTTGACTACATTTCCTAGATCATGTTCTAACAAAAGATGCTCTACACAACATACAAGTTTTTTTGCGGCACTACATACATAACCACTTGAGTCAGCAACACATTCCAAAGAGACACTACACTGCTTTCCAAATGTACCCAAATGGACCTTACGTTTTTACACGACCGTGAAACGCCCTGCTTTGCCCGGAGTTTGTGTAGTAAACAATCTTAGCTTCCATGTCAAATAACATCAGACTCCAATGATCACTACAAAGACACCATCAAAGATGAGGAGAGATTCGCAATGCAAGATGTTTTTTACAAGGCAAGAAAACACTCATGATTGATTGTATGCAGTGACCAGAAAGCGCGCTAGATCAAAGTTGACTCTGCTAAACCAGTTCATCAGACTCAAAAAGGAAACTGAGTTGTTCTGCAGATAAGGCAATATCAGCGGATCTATTACGTATACTTTCTCTTGAACCTCAGTGGGCAGAAGCGAGACAGCGTGGCTAACATGAACAAAAGGCAAAAATTAGACTTGAACACCAAGTGAGTCAATACCGAGCGAGTGGGGCAGCTATCGAATTCCATACGCCACTGATTCACTTGGATTGACCATTGTCTTGGATGAAATGAAGAACTTGATGACAACCTTAAAGACATGGTTCAATACCGAGCGAGTCAGCGACGGATTCCAATTCCATAAACAACTGACCCGCTTGGTATTGACCCATGTCTTTAAGGTAGTGAACCATTATAAAGAAAAACTTGGCACCGGCCACAGAGACATGGGTCAATACCAAGTGAGTAGTACCAAAATTCAATTTCATTACCCACTGTCTCGCTTGGTATTGACCCATGTCTTGGTAGAGACCCATTTAATGAGCATAAGAATTAAAGAGAATGAGAATTACCACAAAGCAACATTGACGACCTCATTTTTTGCGAGCGAGTCGATAAAATTGCGTATGCACATGATGTCTACTCTATCAAGGTTGGTAATGCAAGCCTCCTCTGACCTTGCAAGCAGATGTATGTGCGCATGCAGAGGCGCTGAGATCAACAAAATTCGCAACTCCTCTTCATTCTCCTCGTTGATTTGCTCTAAAATAATTGACTCATCCGATACGTTGGATGGCCCTTCTGATGCAGAGCCTTGCGCTTCCCTTTCTTGAGCTGGCTCCCTGGCTGCCTCAGGCTCCAGATCATTTTCCTTCAATATTGGTTGCTCCATAGATGCCTCAGGCTCCACCCTGACCTGCTCTTGTCCCTCATCATCCACGGTGGGCTGCGGATCCTCCATGACTTGCTCATTTTGGTGTCTAGCTGGATCCTCGATAACTGTCTCTGTTTCTTCCATGACTGCCTCGGGGTCCACTCTGGCTTGCTCTTGGCCCTCTGCGGCTATCTCAGCCTGCCCATCTGTGTCGTTTCTCTCGACCCGTGATCGGGTCCTTCTGTTGTTTGTTTCAGCCTTAGACGGCTCTGTCTGTCGTGCACGAGGATGGAGAGGGGGGATGTTGAGAATATCCATGGTTCTACTATCCCGGATTGGTACTGGCTGAAGCAGCCCATCGTAGCGGAAACGAAGCCTACGAAGAGTATCAAAATCCCGCGGCATGATAGTGACCCGGTGTGCATGGGCAGCTAGGATATATCCATTGCTGAAGAATTCCATGAGGAAGTCCTCAGCAATTTCTTGAAGGCAGAGGAGTGCACTGCTGGCCCATCGCATGCTGACTCTCCACTGCTCGCAAATCTCCCGCACTACTCGCTGGAAAGGGAGACGTGGAATAGCAAGTTGAACGTGTCGTTCTATCCTGCGAAGCTCTTGCAGTACACCTTTGTGCGCCTCATATCGGCGTCTTCTTGCTTGAGCATTCAAAGATTCACCTGTTGCCCTCCTAGCGTAGGCTTTAACACGAGGCATCTCTACGAATACAATAACACCAAAAGACAATTCATTTGTCAGCACAAGGGACTTCAGATTTAAGGAAAGGTCAGTACCAAGCGAAAAGATGGATAGGAAAGAGTTGCCTTGCCTTATTCGCTCGGTAGTGACCTCAGAAAATAGTAATGGTAGACATGACTTATATGTTCTGAGGTCACTACTGAGCGAATAGGTGCATAGGAAAGAGTTTGCCTTGCCTTATTCGCTCGGTAGTGACTTCAAAAATAGTAATAGTAGATATCACTTACATTTTCTGAGATCACTACCAGGCGAACAGGTTTGCAGCCCCTGCAAAAAAATACCTTATTCGCTGGGTGGTGACCTCAGAAAAGTGTACAAGCAAGCGAACAGGTTTGCATCCGCTTATACAAAATAGCAATGTGAAGGAGATCTTAAATCGACGCGGTTCTAACTGTCATGTCGTTCCCTCCGATCACCTCCCCTAATATGGGGGGGCTTATACCATTGATTCTCTCTCCCACGTCCACCTCTCATAAAACCTCATGGCAGTACCACCCTCTCATAAAACCTCATGCCCAGGCTCTGCTTTTTAGGCTTGTCTGAAAGTCTATTTAAGAAGCAGTTGTTTCAGAACCTCCCTCAGGGTTTCGCAGAACAACTAAAAGAAGATTAGGATAGTGGTGATGCCTTTCCAAGGTATACTCCCGCAGTGCCAGCAACACCGCATCCGGGCCCTCCTCATGAGGTCCCCCCTTGGCCCTCCCCCGATGTTACCTTTAGTGTTCTCGACCGACACAGCTCGAGAGTGGCTGCTGTCAACACAGGAGTCTATTCTCGAGGTAAGTTGCTGGTAATTCTTTGCTTTCTGCTCCCAATTTCCAAGCTCCTAGTTTGAAGAGCTTACTTGCTAAATGCTCTGTGCAGGATGCTAGCCTAAGGCTGCAGCAAATGCTGATCGTCAGGCAGAGGGTCTCAATCCTTAAAAACTCTCTGGAAGCAAGAAGGCCTGAAGACATGCAGCTATTGCTCGCCGAGAATGGCTCTATGGAGGCAATCATTAATTGGCTTCAGAAAATGAAGGATGAAGTGCTTGAGCTAGCCAATAAATATGAGGAGGCCATTAACTTTGCAAACATGCTTTGCGAAGAGATAAGCTGACTGTGAACCCTAAACCCCTAAACCCTAAACCCCCCGGAAATTAATAGGCCACTCTTTGTAAAGTCTGAAGTGTTTTCTAACTCAAACCCGGTGTTCAGTTGTAATTTTGTTTCTTTCTTATAAAATCAAAAGGCGTATTTTGCAAAAGAAAGCCCTAAATCCGCAACAAGCAGGGGTTACCTTCCCTTATTTGCTTAGTATTGACCTCTGTACTAGCAGACATCACTTAACTTTTCTTTTGGTCAATACCAAGCGAATAGGGCACTTCGAACCAGGTGACCTTACCTTATTCTCTTGGTACTGACCAACTACAACAAATTAAAGGGCACGGGACCTAAATCAAAAGGCGTATTTGGCAAGGAAAACCCTAAATCCGCAACAAGCAGGGGTTACCTTCCCCTTATTTGCTTAGTATTGACCTCTGTACTAGCAGACATCACTTAACTTTTCTTTTGGTCAGGACCAAGCGAATAGGGCACTTCGGACTAAGTGACCTTACCTTATTCGCTTGGTACTGACCAACTACAGCAAATTAAAGCGCACGGGACCGAAATCAAAAGGCGTATTTGACAAGGAAAACCCTAAATCCGCAACAAGCAGGGGTTACCTTCCCCTTATTTGCTTAGTATTGACCTCTGTACTAGTAGACATCACTTAAATTTTCTTTTGGTCAGTACCAAGCGAATAGGGCTCTTCGGACTAAGTGACCTTACCTTATTCGCTTGGTACTGACCAACTACACAAAAGACAAGTGCGCAGAAGGGTAGTAAGTAGCATACCTCTTCACTGTGTGTAGAGTTCCGCGTCGCTGAAGCACTGCAGAACAAGAGTAAGAGAAGGAGGATGCGCGAGAGTAAGAGGTGATGGAGTTTGCTTACCGCGTAGCGTCGATGGGGGTAGAGTTAATTAGAATGATGCACAGTAGAGGACGCGAAAAGAGGTAGAATAGTTGAAACTTGAGATGTTTGGCGGGGGTAATGCCTCAACTTAGAATGCTTACCTCGGGGAGGGTGACAACTTCACTTATGCGCGAGATTGCGGTTGGTAAATCGTACTGCATGGAAATCTGAGACCATTTAATACTGGTTGTCCTTGAGAGCGTAGCCCACGTGCCTTTCTGAGTGACCGTTAAGGGTCAGATAAACGCCAATCACCCTTGCAGTCGCCATCTCCATCTCCATCTTGCACCTTCTGCCTGGCCAACTCTCGTGCCTTTGCCTTTTCTGCACCCTTCCCCTTGGCCAGCTCTCGTGATCCTGCGTTTAGAGTCAGACGTCGATCGCCCTTGCATTCGCCATCGCCTTTGCCTTTTCTGCGCCTTTCCCCTTGGCCAGCTCTCGTGATCCTGCGTTTAGAGTCAGACGTCGATCGCCCTTGCATTCGCCATAGCCTTTGCATTTTTTGCACTCTTCCCCTTGCCCAACTCTCGTGATCCTGCGTTGAGTGACCTCCACTGGGTCGAGCCCTTTGCTGCCGCGTCGCCATCGCCATCGCCCCCCTACTGGTTCTTGTTGTCGATGGCCTGCGACATCACCATCCAACTCGGCGCCATTGGATATTGCAGAGACAGGTTCTTTCTCCCTGCCTCTCCCCTTCCTGTGTGTTGTTAATTGTGTGCGCACCGAAGCCACTGCGTTAGGGTAAAAATGCATGCATGGTTGGAATAATTACTCCTTATGTGGTGACTGTATTGCATTCATGGTTGGAATAATTACTCCATATGTGAACTATAAATCTATCACTGTCATGCAGCAGTCGTGTGTAGCTGCCCCTCTTGTAAATTATTTTTTGCTCTTCTAATTTATTCACTCGCCCTTATGGTAAAAAAAAAACATAATATGCTCTGTTCTTATCCACATGTTCTGAATGCCACAGGACAGAACCAAGCGAATAGGACCCTTCGGAGATTCGTGGGGGCCCTACTCGCTTGGTACTGACTCAACTAATGTCACCACTTATGACATTAACGCACGGGACATAACCCGTCGATATGACATTATCGCACGGGACATAACCAAGCGAATAGAGTTCTTCGGAAATTCTTGGGAGCCCTACTCGCTTGGTTCTGACTCAACTAACGTCACCACTTATGACATTAACGCACGGGACATAACCCGTCGATATGACATTAGCGCACGGGACATAACCAAGCGAATAGAGTTCTTCGAAAATTCTTGGGAGCCCTACTCGCTTGGTTCTGACTCAACTAACGTCAATTCTTATGACTTTAGCACACGGGACAAAACCAAGCGAAGAGGGTCCTTCGGAAATTCTTGGGGACCCTACTCGCTTGGTTCTGACTCAACTAATGTCACCTCTTATGACATGAGCGCACAAGGTCGAACTAGGCAAAATAGGACATTGAGGGGTACTCGAGGCCCAACATTCGCTTTGTTATGACACCAAATAGTTTTGGCTTGCTTTTTATTTCAGTCATGGGGATCATAGTCCTGGAGACAGACATGAGCGAGGATACATGTGAAGAAAAACTATTCACATTCTTATATAGCGCCCGAGCTCATCACCATGCACCAGAACTATCAGGAATGTTCAATGCAGAGTTTTCTATACAGAGGATTATAGATTGCTCCTTTGAGTACCTACAAAACCATTTGCAACAGTATGAGGCAGTCACTTGTGACAATTCCATGACAGTTGATGGCACGAGATATGTGCACCCTGCCGACCTTGACCCTGACAAGAGTGCTTCAAGGAGACTGAATCGCTGTCTTGAAAAGTGTCCCTCCAATGCACTTCTTGTACAAGACAGGTGTATGAAGCACTTAAAAAAATGTCGCTTATTGGAATTCTACCATGGGTTTGTCTGTTACTTATACTTGCAGACGGATGGTGAGTCAGAGACTTCGCAGTCAACAACTTTCGGTAGTTGTCCATTGGCGCCGGAGGAAGAGGTAGAGGATGTGGAGGTGCAATTCAATCCAGAAGAAGAGCGGGAAGAGGTACTAAAGGAAACCTTTGATGCGGGCTTAACTCTTATTTCTCTTGCGGATGCAGCAATAGGGTGCAGGCAAGAAAGCCCAAGTATGGAAGTGACTTTGCCTCTCAATTGTGCTCCCAGCTTTGCTATGGCAGGTGACACCCACTATATTCTGCTCACAGATATCATGCATGAGCTCAATATACGGGAGGACTACTGCCTAGCGGCAATTGAAAATTTTTGTGAGGTAGACATGGGGTTTGTGGACGATGATGCAGTGGACCAATATCTTATTGCTGACACAGCTGTTCGTGACTCACAGTTCACTTCAGGTACGCAACTGATTAAAGATACGTTCAATGAGGCGAAGTCTGGGAGGCCGATTTGTCAACAGATGAGCAGTTTGAATTGACAACAAAACAACTCGGCTTGGAAAACATGGGTAGACACGTGGCACCAGAAGATCATGTAATGAATAGTCAGTCTATTCACTTATGGGGGAGGTCGATGCTCGAAATGGATGAGAATCAGATGGTAACTTTTGTCGAGCATTCATATAGTGTTAGAGATGGCCGAGGGATAAAATATCATGAACATTTTTTTTTGCTGCCAGGTGCTAGTGTATGACGATACTTTCCTTAGAAGAGCGGGAGGCTCACGCCAAGGGCTTGCCACTAGAGTCCAAGGCAAGGATGCAGCGTTGTCTCACTACATCAGGCGTTTCAACCACAAAAAGGTTTGTAGAAACAATTCAAGTACTTGACAATTGTACTCATCTCACTTACGGCTAATAAATTGATTGCAATTATTATGTAGATCATAGTATATCACAAGGAATATTCCGATGACAATGCAAAGTTCCCTCTGTTTGCAATGAAAGCTATTACAAGATTGTATGGTGGGCACCCCCTCCCACTAAACGCAGAAAGAGTAATTCTAATTGAAAAACAGTTTGCTCTACGTGTATTTGGCATTGGGTATGGGTGGCAGGCACTCAGAGCCTCATATTTCATGTCCTACACAGCTCAGGCTCTGGCTGTAGGGGTTGAAGACCCGAAAAGCTTAGATCCATACAATAAGCGGCTGTTTTTGAGGGAAAGAAGACGCACGATGCCCGTAGGGATGCTGCCATCAACAGAGGAACGAGCTCGTCTACAGAGCTTGCACATCAAAGAGGTACAAAGTGAGGAGGAAGGAGGTGCATCGAAGAGGATAAAAACGACGGCCTTAGTTCCATCTTCTCCGGCTCCTGACTCGTGACTGGTGCCACCTCGCATGGCGCTCGGCCGCATTTGAAGCTCCCCAAACCATCTGTTTCTTCTCTTTGCGGATGTGTTGTAAAGACCGTGTAATTTCTGAACTCTTAAGAAGTTCCTTCTGCCTTGCTCTATGAATTAGTCGTCTATAAGTCCATTGGTGTAACTCTAATAGGCTATTGGCCTTTTCTTTTCCTCCCCCATGCCGAGTGTGCTTAAAATAACCTGTTCTTGCCATGTAGTGGGTTTTTTCCATGCCTTGTGTGGACCATATTGATAGTGAGCCGTATGTCTTGGCAAAATATGGACCATGGTTGAACAGTATGTGCTGCATTGAAATAAAACAAAATGGTCAGTTGAGTACAATTTAAAATTTTGTTTTGTATACGTAGAATGCCAACCTACCATGTAATGTGTGATATGTTGCCCACCCCACCCTGCAAGGTAAGCCTTTTTCCAATCCAGCAAGGCTGCTTGAAATGATGTGAGCTTACTTTGGTCCCAAGAATGTTGCTCAAGGTAGTGGAAAATTTTATCTAGTGATTTCCACACGTTCGCTCTGTGATTCTGGATTGCCCCACCACCAGCATTGTCTTTAACCACTTTATGTAACTGTTTCCATTGGTTGAACAGGATTCTCCTTTCTTCTCTATCTGAATCTTTGAGGCTAAACCCAAGAAACCTTTTTGCCTTCACTCCGCCTATCGATGCTTTCCTTGGTACCTTGTACCGAGTCAGAGACATCTTAGGGTCCTCTTCGATTTTGACATTGCCTCCATGCAAACCAATGTCTGAGAGCACTCCCTCTAATGCTTTGATCACTCTTTTCGACTCACTCTCTGGCTTTAATGTCCATGCAAAACATATGTACAAATGAACCACCTTTTCAATTATTCGACAGAGTGCATGAAGTGTACAGACGTGAACTCTACTCAGAGGAATATCAAGCACTGGTTTAAAAGTTTTATCTTGAAGATGTCTGTTGGGAGCTCTAATCCATTGCACACTCTTAAGTGATTGTGCATCAGCCATGCAATATAAGCATGGATTTGCCACAACTGCTCTGTGTGTTATGATGTACATACACTTAAGAGTCTTTAAGTCACCTGCCATGTGCCATTCCACTGTGTAGTCGCCAAATCCTTCCACTGAAAGAACGGCTCCGTTTCTTTGTTCACTGATGATAGAAGGAATTTGGGTTTGACTAAAAACCCAATCGAGGATTTCAAAATTTTCCTTATCAACCTGCAGTGAAAAGTGAAAACACAAAATCAACAACCAAATAATCAATATTTTTGTTATCAGATATTGACCGAAGTATACCTGAAATGATCCTAGAGATAGAATGTTGTTTTCTGATTGCACGCCGAAGTATCGTGGATCCTCTGTCGTTATTGATGGATCCAGAGCTCTGTTCATGAGGGTAATGGTGACTCTCTCCAACTTCTTGTTCGTCAGGACCTCGCACTCGTCGAGCTTCAAAACAAACTTGAGAACCCCACCGCACTCGTCTCGACTGATGTCAAAGAAGTGAACTGCATACCTTTGCAATGCTTCAAGATCAACGAAGAGGTTGTTGTGCTTGTTAAACTGTACCTCTCTGCTGCCCTTGCCTAAGAACGTTGCTTCAATATGGAATGGTGACCCAAGTTTCTCAAACACCTCATCGTTTACGTGCCGGCGAGCAGCCTTTACATGTGATGGCTTTGGCAGCAATGATCCTCTCTGTAGTTTATTTTGAGATTTTTTAGCTAATGCTTTGAAGAGTGCCCTGTATCCCATCTGCGAGATGCCACTCTCATCAAGTATTGCTTGCACTTCCATTGGTTCCAGCTGATTCTCGTTCATGAAGGAGGTAAGTAGCCTCCCTTTCAACTTACGAAATTTTTTCTGAGTTATCATCTCTTCAACTACTTCTTTTGGAACTAGACGGTTGTAATGCACTCTGGCATTGAAGCCTGCACCGTTCGAGTTTGGATGCAGTAAAGACCTGCCAAAAAAGCACAATGCGTTATGATCATGTATAGGAAAGTAAGTGTATCCACTTCTTAATGAAGCACATTGAAGAAACAAACTTCGAGTTACCTTAAAGTTCGCATTCGTTTTTTCAGGCCACCACTACCAACCTTCATGTTCTCAAGGTTGCACAGATCTCGTTTTCTTTTCCGACTACCAAGCACGGTGTCTTTCTCTCGCAAACTTGTGATCTTCTTCTCAAGGCCTTGGATTGTCTGTTTGTTTGATGAAATCTTTTGAGAGCATGCTTCATTAAGTTTCTTCAGCTGCATGTTCTCCATTGCCAGGAAGTTTCTTTGCCTTTCCGCATTCAATCCTCTCATTTCCAAATGTTCGGTGTATCCCAATAGCCCATCCTTGCCATCACCTGTGAAATGTAAGAGGTTAGTGATATTAGCAAAGGGAGGTGGCGCATTTGTCATAGGATCCTTTGGATAAATAGATCCATCGGTCCACAAATCCAAATGATGTTCCTTGTTTGTCCTTCTAAGTTCTTTCTCCTGTTGAGATAAGAAAGACTCCCTCCTACGTTTCTGCAACGGTGCGTACTCTTGCAATACATCAACATGAAGATGATGTGTGTTCTTTCTTTGGGTAAGTGTTAAAGATGAAGGGGCCGAGGATTGTGAGTTCAAATTAGTGTTTTCATCAGGAAAAGATGCGTTCTCCATTCCTAGAGTTGATAGAGAAGAAGACGGAGAAATATCTCAGGTTTTGGGAGGGAAAGCCATATTCTCAAGTTTAGAGTTGATAGAGTTCGTGTGGCTTATGTTTCTGGAGGGAACGCTTGTAAGTTGGTATTTCAAATTATTAGTCATACGGTTAGTTGGATTCCTGACAAGAGAACGAAGGATAAGAATGATAAAGACGGCGGCTACCTACCAAAGAATGTCATTTTGGCTTTTGGTTGTGTAGAAAAGTATCACATAAAATGCACAAGTTAACATTTTAATTTTCTCTCTCTAAGACGACGTGGCACTTCTCACAGGGCCCAAAAGTGAGTCCAACTTTCTCCTAATGGATACGCTCAAGGATGCATTAGCTACAGCTCCAATTCTAGCTATTGTAGATCCTTTGAAACCATTCGTTTTGGAAACGGTTGTTAGTGACCGTGCTATTGGAGCAGTCTTGCTACAAGAAGGGCAACCAATTGCATTTGAAAGCAAGAATCTTGATTCAGCACAACAGAATTATTCTGCTTATGAACGCAAACTCTATGCCATAGTGTCTGCCTTGAAAACATGGCGACATTATTTGTATGGCGCTCAATTTGAGATTGTGTTTGACCATGAAAGCATTAAATGGTTTACACAACAAACAGATTTGAAGGGTCAAAAAGCCAGGTGAATTAAGATTCTTCAAGAATATGACGCAAAGCTCTGGTATCATAAAGGACGATACAATGTGGTGGTTGACGCTCTTAGTCGTATGACAGAGATCAATTCTCTCTTGTTCACGGAACTTTGTAATAAATTTTTGGATTCTCTAAAGGGAAATATGAGCAGGATGACGCATATTCCAAAGTGTGGAGCCATGTACAAATGAGGGATCCTTCTCACTCCAATGATGGTAGTGTATTGTTAACCTTCACACACAGTTCTCCTCTATTGAGTGATGAACTACAATGATAGAAGAATTTTACCATCGACAATGGGTACCTACTCCATAAGAGGAGAGTTTGTGTACTGACGGACACAAACATTCGACACCGAAGTCTTTATGAATGTCATGACAGTGCAGGGCACCCGGGTATTAGAAAGACTTATGCTCTCGTACGATGACAGTTTTACTAGCCAGGTTTACATGGCTTTGTTCAAGATTATGTCTTGCATTGCCAAAAATGTCAAGTTAACAAAGCAGAGCGCCTTAAAGCAGGAGGACTCTTACATCCTTTGGAGATTCCCAATGGTAAATGGGAAAGTATCTCTATGGATTTTATTGTGGGTTTACAAACCACTATACGAGGTCATGACTCAGTATGGGTGGTCGTAGACCGACTGACTAAACTATGTAAGTTTATTCCAACCAAACCAACGATTAAGACTTCAGAATTAGCAAAGTTATTTGTGGACAACCTACACAAGTTGTATGGCTTGCCAAGTAACATTGTCAGTGACCGCGATCCCAAGTTTAACAGTCATTTTTGGAGGGCTGTGTTTAAACAATTGGGTACACAACTCAATCTCGGTACAGTCAATCATCCAGAAACGGATGGTCAAACTGAACGAGTTAACCAAGTACTAGAGGATATGCTACGCGCACATGTTAGCAAGAAACAAACATGATGGGAAGAATATTTACCTCTTCTTGACTTTGCTTACAACAGTGCTAAGAATGTCACGATTGGATTTAGTCCTTTCATGCTCATGTATGGTTTTCAACCTAGGTCACTGTTACGGTAGGGTTGGCAACCAAAAAACTCCAACAGGGCAAGGATTTTCTCCAAGAAAACACATGGATATGCTAAAACTCGCTCGTCAGAACGTCCGACAAGCGCAAGATTGGTATAAGAAGTACGCTGATGAGAAACGTCGACAAGTTACCTTTGAGGAAGGGGAGGGAGTATTTTTACGTGTGCCAGAGCATTATGAAAGTTTTAAAACTGGGCCAACACCTAAATTATCTCCACGATATTGTGGGCCTTTCCAAATACTCAAGCGAGTGGGTGATCGTGCCTACAAACTATTGTTACCTACACCTTGTCGTATCCATCCGATGTTTCATGTAAGCCATCTAGGTGAGAGACTACATGGGAACGACAATGTCATTGACCAACAGATTCTGGTCGATTATGTTGAACCTGCTACCTTACCGCATGAACCTGAACGAATTCTTGACTATCATGATTTACGTACGCATCATCATGTACGTCGACAAGCTTTAATCAAGTGGAAAGATCGACCTGAGGAAGGTGCCACTTGGGAAAACATTAGTGCTCTTAAGAAGAAGTTTCCCACTTTTGTTTTCGAGGACAAAAACTATTCCTTAAGAGGGGAGTAATGTTAGGACAAGGGCAAGGCCAGGGAGTCACGGACTGGGCCACTAGGCAGTGTGGACAAGGGAATCCGGCTAAGGCAAAAGGCTAGGAGCCTGCCTATGTAGTGGGAGGTGGATTCTAGGGTCTAGTCACTCATGCTTTACACCATTAGTAATTGCCCTTGATGCATTTCTTTTTATCTCTGGGAGTCAATATGTAAAACCTATATATCACATGCGTTCAAGGACTATTTATAAAACCCCTTAGCTATGAATTTTTCACCATTAAAAGGGACCTTTCTTCCATTCAATCTATATATTTTTTTCCAAGATAATTTTTTTGACACCCTTCTGTACGTGAAAATGTGAGAAAATATAAAGTAAAATAATCCCTGCCATTGAGCCCATATCATAGGCAATTTTTTATTGTAGTGGCCTCCTTGAGCTTTTTATTCTCCCGACATTATTCCAGCTCCTGAATTTCACTTCCTCACAAAGCTATCCAAAATTATACTCTATTTCCCCGAGTTTTGCATCTCACGTACTCCTTTTTTCTTTTAGCATTGCTCCTGCTTCTTATTTTTGTTGCTTGAGGCTCTTTGTGCTCTGGCTCATTGTCTCCTCCTCTTGCTCTCCTCCTGGCTGAAAGCATGAAAGGGTTGTCAGTTTTAAGGGCTTTTCTAGGTGGTTTTTGAAGTAGTTCTTAGGTTTTATTTGTTCCCTTCAAATAACTTATCGGGGACGTGGAAAATTGCAAGAAATGGAAAATGCTGCCACTCAAGAATGCCATCATTTTTTGAACATCGTTTACAGGTAGAGGGTGACTGTGACTTTTGTTGCATGCCAGTCTACACAGCAAGAAGCTACCCACGCGCTACTCCATCTTCATGCACCCCACGTGAATAGAGCAAGGAAGAACTGCGGACACCTACCCTCTCTTGTGCAACCTCAATCTTCACCGGGTACTGTAATCCCCCCCCCCCCCCCCCTTCTCTCTCTCTCCCTCTTTTGTTTGAGGACATTGTGAAACATGGATTGTGTTTTTTTGTTTGTACAGCTATATGACGACTCCACCGTGAAAGTGCACCATGGCAGCAGCAGATGGTGGTTTAGCTAGCGTGCTTTCATCCAATAGCCTAGGAGCTCTACAACATTGGGCATTAAGTCTAAAACTATCAGCGACAAAAGCATTGGTACATATCAACTCTATCTCTTCAATTGTAGAAATGTTCTTTTCAATGTTTGTTTACTCTCAAATGTGGTTTGCAGCAAGATCTTTCTAAAAGATTCAATACCCCAAGCAAACTTGATTCTGCTACACATGAGAGGAGTTGCATGACGAATATGGCTTAAGCTTGGAGGGCAAGATCTACCAGCACCTCGGTGAGGCTGATGTCACAGATTAGGATTGGTTGTCGGTCTTCATGAAGAAAAGGGAGAAGGGCTCTAAAATCTTTCTGCATATGATGCCGACCTAAGTTTGTAGACGAATGCAGGTTACTGTTTCACAAAGTTTAGCAAAGTATGCCAACCAACAAAGAGATCATACACAAGTTTGCAACATTGTTTGTGTACGAGCGATGCCCAACTGCTCGGCAACATTGTTTGTGTACCAGCGATGCCCAACTGCTCGGCAAGATCCTGCAGGTCGAAAGGTTGCATGGGCTGCTTTTGGTGAACAGGTTTTGGACCATTGCAAGAAGCTTCTAGGTGGCATTGACAAGAAAGTAAAGGATTGGTTGGAGAACAATGAGGGGACATCACTTTAGCCCCTTCGTCTTGACAATGTCAGGGCAAGTCAAAAAAGTGGGCAAAATCCTCTCTTTTCTTGCAGCACTTCTCTAGCTAGTGCCTCTTTCATAAGCCAACAAGTAAAAGCACAGGTGGAGCAGATTCTAGATGCAAAAAGGGATGCCTTAAAAGTTTTGAACACAACATTGGATAATGTGAGAGTAGAGCTACAAGACAGGAACCAAAATATGTGGAAGATACAAGGGAGATCTTCAGTCGCGGTAGTGCTTCAGAGGCAATTACAGGAGCTCTAGATATTGCAGCCCAGCATGAAGGGAGCTGTCAATACTGACCTGAATTTTTTGGTGATTAAAGGCAAGATGGCTACTCTAACTAGTGCACTCATAGCTCTTGGGGCCGATGCAAGCAGCTCAAACATAAGAGATGAGGTGGATCATCTCAAGGTATGTGTCGACCAAGTCAAGGCAATATTTTTGTTTATGTGGTAATGCCCTGGGTACCTGACATGGTAGTCTCTTCTATTTAGGTGGTTGTTTTTGTCATGCCAATTATTTCTGTTTATGTGGTAATGCCCTAGGTACTTGACATGGTACTCTCTTCTATTTAGGTAGTTGTTTTTGTCATGACGGTTATTTCTGTTATGGTGCTAAGTGGCCAACCTACCTGACAAGGTAGTTTTTTCTATTGTGGGTTTCTTTTGTGAGACATGGCTATTTTTCTGTTAGGTATAGAATCCAAGGTACTTTATATGGTAGTTTTTTTTTTTAATACTTTGAGTTTGGACTCGTATTTAGCTCTATCATGGTAATAGTGCCCAAGGTACTTGACATGGTAGTTTCTTTTAACATGGGTCTCTTTTTGGTACGGTGACATTGACAAAGTACTTTTCCATGGTGGTTTTTTTTGGCTATGGGTGTTTGTTTTTTCTCATGGAAGTTTGTCTGTTACTGTGGTACTTGTCATGGTAGTTTTTTCTACCATGATAGGTGTGGGGGTCATGGCTATTTTTCCTCATATCATGTAATGGACAAAATGCCTGTCATGGTACTTCTTTTGATCATGGTGTTGTTTTTTTCATGGCATTATTTCATGTTATGGTACTTTTCTTTTACTATGGTTGTAGTGCCCAAGGTACTTATCTACTTTCCATGGTATATCTAATACAATTCCATCTGAAAAATAAAAACAATAATTGGAGAATACTGACCCCTTGCTATCGCCTAATCTCTCTCTCCCTCTTCCTCTCTCTCTCTCTCTCTCTCTCTCTCTCTCTCTCTCTCTCTCTCTCTCTCTCTCCCCTTCAATTGCACAAGGAAATGGTAGCTCTAATATTTGTGTGTGTATGTGTGTGTGGTAAATCTTTGGGGTCTCTTGGCATTGTTTGAATGATGCTAAATTAAGTTAATTGATTCTTCTTCTTCTCTCTTAGTCTTTTGGCAAGTCACAAATCAGATACACACTTAGAGTTCATATGGTCGAGGAGGCTACGGAGATCAAGTGAGGCTGAAAGTAGTAGGTCCACATTAGCTCTCCACATAGAAAATATGGTATTAGGAAACTTGGAGTTGTGATTCCAATTGCTAGGTGTCAACTAGAGTTGTGATTCCAATTGCTAGGCGTCAACTAGGAGCATGCTTGCTGATTTGCGCTCTACCCCCATCAAGTCAGCATGCGATGTGCAAAAACTCCAAGTTTAGTGGCTTCCTTTTTTGGGAAGAGACCACCCCTTCAAAGCTCAAAACCAACAAAGATTGTACAAAATCGTAGCTAATTTTAACTCCGTACTCTTCTCCTCATTTCTATCAGTTCCCATAATAGCGAGCCCTTTTCAAGCTTGCCACATGGCGCTAAGAAATCCGTCCACGTGGCACAAAAAAGTTGGAAAACTCAAGAAGAGATGGGGTTGGTGAGCGGGGAGCTTGGGTGACCTATGGAAGCTGAAGAGCCTATGGGTGGGAGGCTAAGAGGCACAAGCTCGGGGGGGGGGGGGGGGGGGGGGGAGAGAGAGAGAGAGAGACTCAACTATATCACTTACATGCAACGGCCTGCACTTTGGTAGCCTACAAAGGTGGAGCAAGGCACAGAGTGTAGAGAATCAGCAAGCAACTCCTTTTGTGTGATCCATTGTCTATATGAGGCATGTGGCATCACTGTAGATATTGACCTTGGTTCACTTATGATTGCAATTTGAAGGGTTTAAGAAGGTCTTGGCCATTTCAACAAATGCAGAGTAGATGAATCTTCAAATGTGATCATCTATGCTTGCATTTTGAAGGCGTGTGGCATTATGTAGGATATAGACATGGGAAAACACAAATTCATGTAGATACACGTGGTCAAGGGTTGTTGAAAAACATTGTCCTGCTTGATAATGCTTTGGTAGACATGTAGGCCAAGAGTGGTGTACAGTTGAACGAAAAAGTATTCATCAAGCTTCTTATCTAGGAAGTGGCCTCTTTGGACCCTACTTATTTTAGGGAATGCCCGACCTAGGAAGCTCTATTTCCAGCGATATAGAGAAATTGCGTCCGCGGGTGAGGAAGATTTACTCTTTTCAACGATGTAGATCAAGGGATGCTAACAATATTAGTCTCCTTGAATGTACATATGGGAGGAGCTACAAGCAAAATCCAGCTAAGGAGGCTCTAGGTTGTTTTTGGTGGATGAAAGGATCCGTTCATATACAATCGCTTTTGTTTATTGTGTTAAAAGCATGTGTTGCTCATGTTTACAGAACGAGACAACTAGGTCTCTAGATGAGTTGTTTTCTTGAACTCCATTTATTGCAAGGTATGTATAGCATGGACAACACATGGGAATAACAAAGGAGCTCTAAGTTGTTTTAATCAGATGTGAGGTGAGGGCCACTCTCTAGATGTGATCACCTATTCTTGCATCTTGAAGACATGTGATAGTATGCAAGAAGGTAAAATTTATGAACAAATGGACAAACCATTTGTGGATGAGCTTCATATGTGCTTCATCTCCTGGATATGATCTCTTCCAATGCATTGACTCTACTTGCATTTCCCCACTCTCTCTCTCTCTCTTTGATTTGATGCCTTCAATTTCCCAGGGAACAGCAAGACATTTTTGGACTACTTTCAATGGGTTCAATAGGAGGGCATTGCCAAGATGTTGTCAATTCTATTTTTAGTGCTCTTTATGTAGTTACTCATAGTAGATGAGGGAAAAATATACTTTAATAACATAAGGACCCTTGCTATGACAATGGTAATGATAAGGCCGTCTACACGTCACTTGGTGCCATCTAAGTACTTCAAGGCTTCCACTTGGCTCTCAAGGATGTGACGGATAGTAACATCCCCTCTCAAAACTTGTGCATGGTGCGGCAAAATATGGGCATGCATGCCCACAATGTGCGCAATGTGATGTGCATGGAAGCTTATAACTAGCCGCTGCAGCGCGCGGGCCACATACTAGTTTACATTATAAAAGGAAGATATAATCTTTATGAAACCTTGTGGCTAATTCTTCTTATGTGGCTAATTCTGCATCAAGGAGTTTGGTGTGCTACTAAAGCTACCAAAATTGGTATTAGAAATGGGATATGTTGTAGATGTAAAACCAGGAATGGAGAAATTATTCATTTGTTTTTCAACTGTAGATATAATTCACAAGTTATAGCTGCCATTGGAAATCTTTCCTGGAATATTTGTTCTCATGTGATGGATTTTAAAGACCTACTCCTTGGTACCTTCAAAGGGGTGGGACATTCCTCTACGGACCATTTGGAGGGGAACCATCCTCTGGTTTGTATGGATTAACAGGCTGCAAGCTTCTTTCGGTATATCTGGTAACATTAGCTTGTATCAGCTCAAACATGATTTAACCAAGCTGTCTAAAGCCTTATGTAAAGAAACTAAAATAGCTCCCACCTTTCTCAATTATGTTCTTCAGAAGTTTTACTATTGGAAGCAGTGGAGATCAAAGATCCGTTGTCATTACAATGCTCCTAGGCTCAAGATGAAAGATAATCTCATGTTGTAATTTGCCCCTACAGGGCTATTCCACCCCTTACCTGTGTGATCTTGTACTTGTTAAGTTTTTGTATTAATTTACTTCCACTTCCCTTCAAAAAAAAAACCTGGCAAACCTACATATGTGAAACAACAGAGGTAAATTGACAATATTCGAAGGTTTTTACACCAAACTACACTAATTTTTTCAAAATTTTGTAGGTTTTCTTACCTTCAAAAAAAATTTAGAGGTGAATTTCAAAATTTGTAGGTGGGATTACACTAAACCTAGTTTCTTTTCAAGCATTGACACTAAACGTCTTTTCCCTATGCTTCAGTCACATGGGGTCTCTTGTCGTGCTGAGTAAATGTGCACATTTTTGGGAGCAAAGATGCATGATAGTAGTGGCCTCGGTAGCATTTAAATTCTCTCGGCAGCAGTAAAACAACCTCGATAACTAAATTGTTCTTCTCTTGCGTGTGGCTCCATCACCCAACCATAAGCGAGATCGGAAATGCGTGCATTCCATCTATGCGAGAACACACCCATAGATCTGAATTCAACCCCCTTTCACCTCTTATAAGGATGGTTTCATATCTTGCCATAGTGTTCAAGAAAATTCATTTTTGGAACCATCCACAATAATTTTAGATGGATTTTACAAGAGGAAACTTTGAAAATTTGAGCTGTAACATTTACACTAATTTCCTCGAAGCCTAAGGGCATGGTCACACGTGACTCAGTTATCTGTAAGCCTGGCGACCTTCTAACAGAAGCTCAGAGCCGAGACCTAGAGCAGCAAGTAGAGAGAGGGAGAGCACGACAAAAGCAAGAGAGAGAATGACCGAGGAGACCGGGCATGGTTTTGTAACTATGCCTTTTTAGGCATAGTTATGTTACGAAGCCGATCAAAAGCTGCAACATATCAAAACTAATCAACGAAACTAAGCCTCGCATGACCATAGCCTAAGCAAGATTTTTCCTTTTGCTCCTTCTCTTAATTGGCATTCTTGAATTTCAAAGTGGCATGGTTGTAAGTTAGGACACACTTTTTTTTTAAAGTTCCTTACTCCAAAGTCCTCGTGTGGGGCACTCTTAGACATCTCCCACATGGGAGGGGTTAATTGTAGGAAAAGATGGACGTGACACTTTTGGAAAAATACACCCTCGTGACTGAAGTGAAGAGAGATATCAAAGAATTTGAATTATAACAAAGAACTCTAGAGGGGTACCTAGAACAGAGCATTTGAATTATAATAGAAAGAAGGGAAAATGATCAAAACTAGGTTGGTCGACAGCCTTCGATCGCTTCTCTCTCTCTCTCTCTCTCTCTCTCTCTCTGCAGTCGAGAGGTGTAGGGTAACAGGCTGGTTCATGCTGCTTTTGCCACTTGTCGAGGGGGGGCCGGGGGGAGGGGGTCCCTTCCCCTTTTATTATAGTATAGATACCTCTCTAACTTGTCGAAATTCCCAAAATACCTCTCAAATTTCAAAAATTCCCAAAATACCCATGTATCTATTTTGGTTGGATTGTTCAATATTTTCTAGCCTTTACTCCTTTTCGACAATTGAGGCTCGTTTTTGAGTGCTTAACATGTAATTTGTCACAAATTACCTCGCGAAAAAAAAGCAATTATGTCTAAAAATAATGAAAAAATCCATCTCCAAAGCCTACATAACTAGACAATCAATTTTCTTACGAAAAGCTTAAAAAATAATAATCTTTGGAGAAATTTAATCTCACAACGAGGGATATTTTGGAAAATTTGAAGGGTATTTTGGGAATGTATGACAAAATATGGGGAGTATTTTGCGAAATTTTAAAATTTGAGGGGTGTTTTGGGAATTCTTTAAATTAGAGGAATATTTTGGTAATTTTCTCTAAAGAACAACACCTTATATCAAAATGCCTTTTCCTGCCCTTTCCTTTTTCTCTTGCATGTACGATTGTAGAGTGGTGGTCGTGCCAAGCACTTGAGACTCTCCAAAGGGACAATGGAGAGTCCAAGACCTTTAAAGAAGTGGCATTTAGGATGTCCCCTTGTATTTAGTGACCCTAATTTCTTGGGCCATTGCACCTTGTATTTCAGACTTTTCAGTCATCTTTTCCCTTTATAAGCTTGCTTGTATGGTTTTAAAACAAGTGAAAGAATCACGATGACTTTCTAAAAATAATTAGAATGTGATAAAATTATTAGGTTGAGTGTTCAAGAAAGGATTGCCTCAGCTTAGCCTTCAGCCGGTTGAAAACGGAGACTACCTGGTTGCAAACCATGGTAAAGGGAAAAAAAACTGATGAAATATGTGAGAAAAAAATTCAAAAATTTACAAATTTAAATTTATGCTAGTATTTCCGTTTCGCTTCTTTGTGCGAAGGAAACTCAGTCGACGATCGCTTAATTAAAGAGACTTTCCTTAATAATTAAGTTATAGAATGTAAGAAAAGTCAAGCCATGTGAAGCTGTGAAATTAAAAAAACTCATTAATATATATGTGTGTATCCACAGAATTTATTAGAATTATGCAAGTGAAATTTCACTTTAACATTCTAAAACTATAGAATGCAAAAAAGTCAAGACTGACAGTATATGAAACAAGGTAAACTTTTTACGGTGGCCTCAAGAAGGCAATATTTTTAGCTGTAATAAATTGTGTGTGTGCGTGCGCGCGCGTCATCTTGGAAAAAAACCGAGGTCCAATGTATTTTAATCGACTAAAATTGTAAAATATTAGTTATATTATGAGCTTGCCTTTTAAAAAATTGAAAAATTTACAAAAGTTTTAGTGTTATTACCAACAAAAGCTTCAAATTTTGACCTAAAAATCAAAAGAATTTCAAGCTCACCCTTATTTTCATCGCTTATGGAGAGGGCTCTAGAGGATCTTTTTTATACATTTTTTATGCCTCGCATCAATACTAATATAGAGACACCTTTTAAAAACACTAAAAGAAACAAAAAACATATTGTATGTAATGAAATGGTGATGAAAAGATTAAAGTGCAAACAAAGATTACATTATATTTAATGTGATAGTGAAACTTTTCATGGTGAGAGATTTGCAAGTTTTCTCCACCACTCCTCTATGATCTTCTTAAACCTTCTTAAACCAATGAAGGTGAAATAATCATTTAAAGTAAGTCTCCATCGGGCGCTCGTGCACTTAAAATGAAAACAATGAAAGTCTCCCAAACCCAACACAACGCTAAGGTTTCTTTTAGAAAGCAAAAAGAGAGGTTTAGTTATCGAGTAAAAGACTAGTACCTTGAATTGCGTCGAATATGGCCAGCGTCGAATTAGGCCTAGGTCCCCAATCTCATAAAAATAAAAATTCTCTACGTTGAAATAGACACTTTTGAAACATTGAATGCAACGTTGAAATTTGTTAGAAATGTAGTGGAAACGCAACGAGAAACTCTGAAAGCTCAGTTGAATTAGTCCAATGGGGCAATGGAAGAGATGCCGTGTGGAAACAAAAGCCTGAGGGGTATATTTATTGCGTAAATCGGTGTGAATTAGTGACCTTGCTTTCCGACGGCTAGATATCAAGGCTGCTGCTCGTAGCTGTTTTCCCAGGACAAATATGCCGTCCCTGAAGCAGCAGGCGCTGCTGGCCGGCCAACTGCCAGAACCCGGCAGCAAGGATCTGCCGATCCTTGACCTTAAACATGCCGCAGCCTCTCAATTAGCCCTCATGTCTGCACCGCACCCCTCTCGGCTCAACCTTGCTCGCCTTCTGCACCGCGAGTTCGACCAAATGTGGCACACCGGCATCGCCCCATCCCCATCGATATCGGCACGCGCAGCCATTTGCAATGCAGCTGATACTCTCATAACCTGCTTGCTCTCTCCTCTTCAGCTCCAGCCCGCTGTAGACCCACGAATTCAACTGCTGGGAAACGCCTTTCCCGTGCTAGAGACCCCTCCCACTGCCTGCTCTGTCGTGGGCACCCTCCCTTCCGATCTTAATGGCGCTTACATCCGCAACGGCCCCAACCCCGCCTACCTGCACAGCGGAGAAGGCTGCCACTTCTTCGACGGGGACGGGATGCTCCACTCTGTCAAAATCCGCCATGGAAGCGCGCCCACTTACTGCGCGCGCTTCGTCAAGACGTCACGCTTCCTGCAGGAGGAGGCAGCAGGTCGGCCCCTCTTTCCCAAGCTTTTCGGGTCTCTGACGGGCGCGCTGGGCATGGCGCGCACCGCGGTGATGCTGCTGAGGGCGAGTCTCGGGCTGCTGGACTTGTCGCAAGGTGTGGGGCTCTCCAACACAAGCGTGGGGTTCTTCAAGGGGAAGCTGCTCTCCATGTCTGAGGAGGACATGCCCTATGTCATCAAGCTCACAGAGGCGGCCGATCTTGAGACGCAGGGAAGGCTGCAGCTGGGCGGCATTAAGGGAAGCATGTGCGCGCACCCCAAGATCGACCCAGAGACAGGTGACATGTACGGCTTCAGCTACCCTCAGCTAAGCCTGCCTCGCTACAGCATTTTCAAGGCGAGCGCTCGAGCTGCTGCTGAAAATGCTGAGAAATCAGCAGACGATATTGATGACGCAGTGGTCGTGGTGGTGCCGGGGCTGTTCGACCTGCCGATCGTTCATGATTTCGCCATAACCAGAAAATACATTGTCTTTCCGGATTCTGAGCTGGTGGTGAGGGCGCTCCCATTTCTGCGAGGAGAAGCTCTGGCAGTGAGAGATAAGAGGAAAGTGGCCAGGTTCTGCGTGCTGCCGCGCGATATCTTTGATCGCCCACATGAGGCCGCCCACGAGGTGCGCTGGTTCGATGCCCCGGCCTGCAACTGCCTGCACTTCATCAATGCTTGGGATGATGAGGAGTCGCAGGAGGTCGTGCTCATAGCGCCCATCATCGCCCCACTGGACAACGTTCTAAGCTTGACGGGTATTTCCACCACGGTAACTGAGATTCGGCTTAACCTACACACAGGAACCGTCTGCACTCGAAAGCTCTGCACTGGTCGTAACTGCGACCTGGGGACAATGAATCCAAGGTCTCTCTCTCTCTCTCTCTCTCTCTCACACACACACACACACACACACACACACACACATACAACTCTCAGTTTTTTCTCTCTCTCTCACCCACACACACACAACTCACAGTTCTCTCTCTCTCTCTCTCTCTTAAGGGGACACACACACACACACAACTCACAGTTCTAGTTCTTTCTCTCTCTCTCTCTCTCTCTCTCTCTCTATATATATATATATATATATATATATATATATATATATATATATATATATATACAATAAGCGCAAAGAGATTGTATCAGATAAGCAAAAAAGTTACAGACAGCCATCCTGGCAGGCATAGCACATATACATCATACATCATTGGAGTCTTTAGGTCCTTTAGAACTAGATTACAATTAACCATAAGGAGACTACTCTTTAACAAAAAGAGAGTATACACCCCTTCAATCTATGCTTGAAGCCTTTCCAAGTAAAAGTCACCATCCCGGATCCGTGACTCCAAATGGGCTATCTCGATGTCCAGTTTCTTCTCCCACTCGTCCCTGGTGAGCTTTTTGTCTTCAAAAAATTAGATTCCACTTGAGGTACTTGCCTTGAGCTGGTTATACAAGTATTGGGAATCCTTCAAAATATCCTTTTTCATTCAATAGAGGGTCACTTGATCATTTGCAATCTTCATGTCTTGCACATTAAGAGATGAGAAAAGGAAAAGGGTATTCAGACTAGGAGTCTGGTAGGATTCTTCAAACAAAGTACAATTACGCAGTCTCTAGATCATCCAGAGAAGTTATGCCCTTGCTTTATTCCAACATACACTAATAATCCCAACATAATCACCTAGTATCAATTGTTTCCATGATGGAGCAAAACCTAGAGACTTGGCCAGCGGGGCAAGTAACCTTTTATTGGAGGGACATGCTAAAAACAGATGGCCCGTGTCCTCCACATATCTATTACATCTACAATAAAGACATGTTCCTAGATTAGCTTGGAGCATTCTCTTCCCAGTCCATATAGCCTTATGAAGCAGAAGCGAGAGAAGAACATATTTCTTAGGTTCTATAGCAGGAGACTAAATGTTGGTGAACTTGAAATCCCATTGTTTGGGAGAGTAATTGACCTTCCACCGCTTGTTAAGAGTTAGATGAAGAGAAGGATTCAGAGGGGAAGCATTCCAAGAGGGATTCTATAACTTGAACCTGCCCGGCCAGATGAAAGCTCTAAGATCCAGGGGAGAAGGCGTTTGAAGGGTCCAAGTGAGCTCTACTGGGAATAAGTTAATCTTGGTTATGGTTAATTGGAAATCCCACGGTTGGACTTTGTACTTGAGAGACAAGGTAGTGTTTGAAAGCCAATCCAGAGTCCTAGGATCCCATAGTTGGGACCAAGTCTTTAAACCTTTTTTTGTGAAAGGTAAGAGCTTTCCTCTTTTCCTAGTAATTGACAGAGGGAAGTTCCATGCATGGCCACCAGATAGAATCATGGGGAGGAAGCGAGTACCTATGTTTGGAAAGAGAGTTAAGAGCAACCTTGCTCCTATGCCCGTTCCAAGCATGGAATATAGTTCTGAGCAGATCTGAACCAGTTGAGAGGACTCTGCTTTTTCCAAAAAATATAACTGAGAGGGGGAGATGGGACCATCCCTTGGCGTCCGCCAACCTAAAGTGTTAAGACTTCCTGAGTAAAATCTTGCCCATTCTTCCTTCGGTTGCTGGAGAGTTGCCACCAACAATTTGACCCCCATCTTATCTGATATTAGATTGAGATCTTGGATGCACAACCCTCCTTTGTGCTTAGGGAGAGTGCAAACATCCCATGCAACCTTGGCACACTTGCGAACAAAGGGGTCACCAGCCCATAAAACAATTCTACATATTTTGGATATCCTTAGCAGATGACAGTCGGCAGGCCTTCAACAACTGAAGAAGAACAGGACATAGGCGTTGAGAAAGCGGTTGATGATAACCACCCTTCCAGCCAACAAATGTTGGAATCCTATCCATCTATTCAATTTGGCTTGGAACTTGTTGCAAACCCAATCCCACCTGGTTTTGAGTGAGACACCAAATCCCATAGGGACTCCAAGGAGCTTGAATATCTCCCCCTCTTTCAATATTTTACACCCTATATTATCCAGCCAATCTGGTAGAGATTGAGTTGAGAAGACTCATGTCTTGTTGTGATTAACCTGAGAACCTGAAGCCAAACACAAGATCCTCATAGCATCCCAAAATTTAGCAAGTGAGAACCCATCATTAGCCAGCAATGCATTCGTGTCATCGACAAATTGAGACAAGCATTGTTGGTACTGAGTACCGGGGACAATGATACCTTTAATGAGCCCCCTGGAAATCCTATCTTTGACCAAGCAGTTTAAAGAATTTGCAGCATTAGAAAATAAGAAAGGAGCTAGAGGGCAGCCATGCCGGACTGATCTAGCCATATCAAATGCTCTCGACAGACTCCCATTGAGAGACACTCTAGCTCTTGCATTCCCAAGCAAGGTTTGAACGAAGAGGACCATCATATTACCAAACCCCATTGCTTCCAAGCACCTTAAAATAAAGGACCACTCCAAGCGGTCATAAGCTTTGTCAAAGTTGATTTTGACAAAAATGAAGTCTTGCCCCGACTCTGTAGCATGTTCAAAGCCCTCCCATAATGCAACAACAGCCTCCATAAGTTTCCTGCCTTTGATGAACCCTTTTTTCTAAGCTGAGATCCATTTCATCAAGAGGACACTTATTCGATTATCCACAGCCTTGGCAAATATATTGTAGGCAATATTGAGCATGGTTAACAGTCTCCAATTAGAGAGACCTTCCTTGGCTCCTCTCTTGTGCAACAATTCGATGGCCCTAGTGTTGATAGAACAAGGGAGAGCTTTATGGACAAGTGATTCCTCCCATATCAAGAGAAGGAAAGGAGAGAGCACTTCTTTGAACTGTTGATAGAATTTTGCAGGAAGCCCATCCAACCTTGGAGTCTTGTGTAGCTTTAACCCCTCGATGGCCAAGTATATGTCCAAGATAGATAGAGGAGACTCTGCTGAGGAAGCATCTTGCTCAGGGATAACTTTAGCTCTGCATCAGAGTGTTTCAATTCGGGCTTCCAGTGCTTCTAGAGGGAGCTTCTCGAGAGTGTTGAAAAGAGTAGCATAGTGACTCCTTACTAATTCCAGGTTTTGAGCGTCAGAGGTTATAGGGATGGGGGCATAGAAGAAAGGGACTCTTTCTCAGGCATTCTTCCTTCGCAGGGATTTAAACATTTCTTTGGTAGGCTGATCCACTTTCCTAGCCCACCATTGCTTGAAGAAGGTTGTTGAGTGTTTGAATCACATCCTCTTCGTTTCAAAGTTTTTGGCGGGTAGTAGCTAGGAGACTCTGAGTGTCCTCATATGGGGGGTGGCTTCAAGAATAGAAAGTTATTCATAAAGCAAGTCCCTATGCTTTCTTCTGATTAGAGCTACTTCCTTTCTAACATGTATTAACTTTGAGTGTCCTTTACTGCTTTACTCCAGGCTTGAGCAGGCTTTGAAAAATTATGGAAAGCATGGGACCAAATTTGACGATGTCTTCTTGGATTGAAGGTAGCTTGAAAAGACCAGGGTCTTTGTGGAACCAATGATTTCCAACTTTGGAATCTTTGTCATCGATGGTGACTACCAAGGGATAGTGATCACAGATACAGGTGTTATACCTGGGTTTAGCTTTAACCCTAGTAAAAGAATTGACAAGTGAGATATCCATGTGGCACCGATCAAGCCGAGCTTCCTTGCTAATTTGCCTGAAGCACAATTTTGCCAAGTAAAGTTGCCTAGGGTTCCCACATCCCAGAGCTGGAGCTTTTGTTTGAGGGATTCCCATTCTAGAAGCTCAGCCCCTCGAATGATTTGACCTAGGGCCAAGAAACGGTCATCCAAGATCTCAACCATATTAAAATCACCCACTAAGATAGTGGGTCCTTGAAGGATAGCTAATTCGGTCCATAGCTTGGTTCTGTCAGACACCGAACCTCCTACATAGCAACAAACCAACATGTCACTTAGAGGTGAGGGGAGAGCAACCGAGCACCAATTGTGCCCAAATTGAACAAAAAAATCAATGATGTTGAACTCTTTTGGAACACCAATGGTGCATCCCCCGGACCTGTGAGTATGGGAGTCAACCACCCACTTGTGCCTTAGTGAGATCATGACCATAAGTCTTTACCTCCTGAGCATAAGCAAGTCAAACCGGTTGTTCTTGAGCCAACTAGCAACTTTCCTGACTTTGATAGGGTCGATGAGGCCCTTTACATTCCAAGAGAGAAGCTTATTCGAGAACCTTTTTGTCTTTTTTGTTACCTAATTGTCTAGGTGGGGTTTGGGCCACACTAGCATGATTCCGTTTATTATCTCGAAGGACCTCCATGGGGAAGGACCGGTTGTTAATTGGACTGGAGGTTGATCTTTCAATGGGATATTTTCCTTGTTTAGATCAGGAAGGACTTCATTGTCCAAGGGCATTGACTTCCTCCTCTAGCCTAGAGGTCTGGACATCCATGTTTGTTGACTGAGGGCTTACTTGAGCTTGGGTAAGGGGAATACAATCAACTGATTCATCCGAATCAGAGTCAACATACTCCTGAATACGGGCCAAGACGGAGAAACGGTTGTGTTGTAGGGACTTGCCTTTGGGTTCATGTTTTTTGGGGTGAGCCGGTTTAGCTTGAGTATGGTTGGGCTTGATAGGGCCTTTCCCTCTGTCATTAGAAGGAGAGCTTTCTTCTTGTGTCCTGGGGACAGGTTGAGTGGGCTGATGGGTTGCTTGAGCTAATTTGGCAGAAGGTTTAAGGGGGCACTCTCTCACATAGTGCCCCTTCTTGCCGCATAAGAAACAAGTATCTCGAAGATACTTGTATTCAATAGCCTGGTTTAAGACTTCTCCATCATCTATATTAATTTCTATGGAGGAGAGGAGGTTATCGGGGTGAGAGATATCCATTTATACCAACACCTGTGGGTGCCAAGCAGGGTTGTAAAAGTCCTGCCTCTGTCTATCCCCCAATACCCTATCTAGCTTGCTGGATATAGGCCCCAAGTGTTGATAGAGGTGTAGAGGTAAGTTAGGGAACTCCACCCATACCAGGTATCCTCTGGCCGCAAAATCTTTAGGGTTAAATGCCTTGCTCCATCGGAACATGCACAATGGGGAGTTTCTTATGACCCATTGTCCTGAGCTCAAAGCTTGGAAAGCCATGGCAGGCTCTCTAAACACGAAAAGAAAGTGATTACACAGTAGGCATTGTATCGACTCCACCTCTATACCTCTAGAGGCCCATTGGTGCTTAAGCTAGGTCTTCAAAATGTCAACCAGAGGGCGAGGCCCAGCAAGCAACCCTACTAACGCCCTACTCTCTAGATCCCTTTCTACATTTTTGATTTGTGCAGAGGGTAACATGATCGAAGGCCTACCATATGGAGGTTGACCGTTGCTTGCATGAGTAGTTTTCGAGCCATGGCCTTGCTGAAAGTTGAGGGCGGGGAGACATAAGCTTCCTCTGGTAGCTCCTGCAGCAGCTGCAGGACCTGAGCTTGTCGCTGGTAAGACCAAGCTAGGGCCATGCTGATTTTGTGCTTGGCTGGCGATGAGTTGTTGCCGCGCTGCAATGGCTTGGAGAAGCTTGTAAGCCAGTTCAGGCAGGATAATTTTACGAATAAGCGGGTCTGAGGAAGATATAAAAGGTTGAGGTTCCATATTCCCTACAAGTGGTGACTGGTAGAAAGGAGCATTGGGGAGAAGGAGGGAGGTCTGCATAAATGGCGAGCCACTAAGGAGGTCTGCATAAATGGCGAGATGTGTGAAGCCCATTAGTAAGTAAGCCTTGCTTGTACATAGAAGTGCAACAAGGTGAAGAGGGACGAAGGCCTTCTAAGTTAAGGGGAGACAAAGGAGAGTAAGTTCAAATAAGTGCCTACAATCATATGAAATTTTTCTTGTGTTTTAATATAGAGTTGTAGTATATTAAAGTACATTTTTAAAAAGTGGCTCTTATTGATTCTCTAAAAATAAAATACATTAACTGAAAGATGCCTTCAAGATTTCCTCTACCCTCATCACCTAGCCTTCACTTTCTGCTCCTATCGCCAAAACCTTCTCCCCTCTGTGTGTTGCACTTTCCTACCTCTTTGACACGTCCCTGCAAGCCTGCAAATTTGCCTTTCATGTGAGCTTGGACCTAAGCTTCCCCCGCCATTCATGGACTTGTACCTAAAGAGCCGCCCCCCCAAGTCATCTCCATTATAGCTATGACGAAAAAGGACACGAGCTGGAGAGAGAGAGAGAGAGAGAAGAGAAGAATAAATTTTATTCGCCTATGCCTTATGAAGCGTCTCTACCTTTGCTCTGTGAAGAGAGAGAGAGAGAGAGAGAGAGAGAGAGAGAGAGAGAGAGATCCGCACATGCCTTATGAAGCATCCCTATCTATGCTCTGCGGCAAAGAGAGAGAGCTTCATGCCCTCTGGAAGATTCATCACGTCCCTTGCAAAACGAGACCTAAGATTCGAAGCTCCGCCTTCACTTACTTCCACTTTCGTGTTGCTCCCATAACCACTCCACCAAGCACGTCACACTGCTCTAGTGAGCGATCTTTTAATAAAAAAATAACTAAAATCTGCCTTCGTCTCAGTGTTTCCTCCTCTTTTTTCGTGGCGCTTCCTCTGTCCGTTGCCTTGCTGCACCTGCCTGCCTTCGCCTTTGTGCCACTCCTTAAGCCGTCACCTTGAGAGGACAAACTGGCTTCGCAGGCTCCCGCCATGTTGCCGCATCAAGTTAGATTTGCATTTTGTTTGCATTTTATATGAATTGGGTACCCCCTACTCGAATGGCTTATGTATTACAAAGGGCCCCACTTAAATAATCAGATAAATGGTGCACATTGTGCCTCATCATTTTGAAACAAAATAAATAAAAAGGGAGTAAAATAAAACGATACAATAAAAATTAAAATAAAAAATATTTTAATGCTTAACATAATAAAAGATAGATTTAATAAGCATAGAAAATAATAAGGCAATTTAGTAAATTATTTTGAAATCCTTAAATGAAAGGACCATTTATCAATATCCCACACAGTGTTCAGAAAGTCTTTTTGCATAAGCGGTGAGTTTCTTGCTTATAGAGATGCGAACTCGAAATACTAGTAGAGATTTTCAAATTTGCAATGTTTGAACTATTTTCTAGTATATTTTATTGATTTTTTTCTCCGTCACTCCCCCTTGCAGCAATTGGCTAATCTTGAGTTTCAACCGGCTCAAGGCTAAGCTCAAGCACACCTTTCTCGAACATTAGTCTTCACAATGTCATAAATCAAACTCCTATGAACATATTGTTTAATCTTTTGATCTTTGAAGCCTTTTTGAAGCATGCAAAAAGAGTAAATGCAATTTTGGACAATACCTCTCTATTCAAAAGTTTTAGCTTACTATTCACAAAACTTTTTAGACCCATAGAAATTTGAACGGCCTTCACCCTTTGGCCTTCACCCTTTGGGTGCTAAGGCCTTTAGCAAGCCAAATACATGAATCATGGTGAAGTGTGTGAAACACTCCTTGTTCAATAAAAGTGTAAAATCCTTGAAGGTGATTCGTTGAAAGGGTTCGCACAGGCAACATATCACTAGTCGCAACGGTTGCAATTGATGACGTGGCTTAAAGATTCCAGCCGTAGCGGCCCCAACAGTAGTAGGACTTCCAACTTAGTCGCCTATTGCGGGTGCACGATTGTAGTTGGAAAACTTGCTTCGCAAATAGGGCCCATGGGCTTCAGATGGAAGGCAGAAAACCAACACACATATGTGTGCAGAACATATCCAACGGCTTCATCCGGATTAAGCGGAAGTTAGAAAACCTCAGGGGCTCACAATACATTTGCGCACCCTTTGATGAGAGCCCATTTTTTGTGACATTCTTTTGGAACAAAATTGCCTCTTTAGGGTACCCCCACCCCTCTCCAATTGGCCTTGAATAAAAAAAACACCCACATTGAAATTTTCAACACCGCCCCATGTAGCCTCTAATTGTCCATAATATACAATAAATAATAGGAAAAACTACCAAAATACCCCTCAAATTTGTGAAAATTCTCTAAAATATTTTGTCGCAAATTCCCAAAATGCCCTTGAATTTTTCAAAAATTTCCAAAATACCCTCGATCATTAGATTAAATGTCTTGAAAGACAAAAGAAAGTTGTAGCTTTTCATAAGAAGCCTGATTGTCTATCAATACAAGATGCTAAATCTAAAATTTGGGGTGTGTTACGTAGGTTTTGGAGATGAATTTCTTCATTATTGATAGACATAAATGCCCTCTTTCGCAAGGTAATTTGTGACAAATTACATGCTTAATTGTCACAAAGGGATAAAGATTAGAAAATCTTGAACAAACCAATCAAAATAGATACAAGGGTATTTTGGTAACTTTTGAAGTCGGAGGGGTATTTTGGTAATTTTCCCTAAATAGTAGAAATTTTCATATCTTCAAAAAGTGCAGAGTAACGTTGCCAAAATCCATGTCCCCTATTAAATATGGAAAAGATACTTTTGATTAAAATGTAGTATTTTGCTTCCAGTGAAAAGGTTTCTTTGGAAGAACAACATGAAAACCTCCCGGCCATGGCAGTGGGCTACATGGGAGGTAGTTGTTTGATCGATAGACCAAGGAGGGCTCGGCATTCTTAACCCTGTATCCCATGCCGAGGCCCTTTGTGCCAATTTATGGTCTCATTGGCTAAACAGGACCAAGCTTGGGCTATCATGACCAAGGAAATACTGGATGCAGTAAAACTGCGATCGAAAGGGGGAAAGTGGAAGGGGGTTGTGATACATGACAAACTTCTCGCCCCGAAGTCGTCTTATCTTAGATCTGGTGGACTCTCAGGGGAGCTGATGAGGAAGTGCAAAAGAGTAGCTGAGGTTTTGGAATGGGGGGAAGCAACCAGATACTTTAAGAACTCGATTTTGCATTTGTCCCCTTGGCTCTCCAAAATATTGGGGCCATCGCAAAGCCCCTATTGGATAGAAATGGCCAGGAATGTGAATAACAAGGGGCTCGTTCGATTAGAGAAATTCTGGGATGGCAACAAGAAGTGCTGGAAAAATGCTGACTCTTTAGCCATCCAATTTCAACTAAATGGCTTTGAGATCTTACTTGTCTACAGGGTGATGAAAGATCTTGATAATGTGGCCAATTTGTGAATCCAACTTTGAATGGGACGCTTGGAGATGGCCCGGGAGTAGCCTCTTTTGGAACCCACATTTTAAAGGCATTTACCAGGCATTAATGCAAGAGGCTAATTGGTGTAGCCCCCTTAACAAATTATGGAAGAGGCACTGGAAGGAAAAACGGTGGGAGGGGGTCATGGAGAACATCTGGAAGCCAAGGTGGCCGTAGTATATGAAGATATTTCTGTGGAAAGTGATGTGGGGGTGCTCTACCAACGGACGTAAAGATACAAGAAAGAGAATCGGGTCAGATCGTTTCTTGGGGTGCAAAATAGCTAGTGAAGACCTAGCCCACCTTTTCATGGGATGCCACGCAATCAGTGCCATGGTTGGGAAAATATGCAAGTGGATTCAAAGGACATGGCAAATTAAGTTCTTCAAGTCTGATCTGTTCTTTGGTAGTAACAGGTTGGGAAGTCCTGCTCTTCTTGTCTGCACTCAAATAATCAAGTACTACTTTTACCATATTTGGCAAGCAAGGAACCACCGCGTGTTTGAGGGGGATCTAGTTGTGGTAAGCTTTTGTGAAATCATACAAGAGAGCAAAGTGACGATTCACATGATCGGAGGCAAACAAGCCTCAGAGGACTGGTCTAGAACAATACATGTCATGATGACATCTTGTAATAAGTAAAGCCTAGGAGTAGTTGTGGTTTCTCTGTCAAGCTGAAAACTTGTAATCCTTTGACACTCAAGGCTTGGCTTGAGCTCAAGGCTGGTGTATATTTCTTATGTTCTTTATACTATCCACTCACAATTGTGAGTTTTGCAAAAAAAAAAAAGGGGTATTATGCTTCCAAGAAAGTGAAAATATGGGTCTATCATGACATTAGAGGATTTCAAGAATCCCAAAGCATGTGATGCCTCCTCACAACCAGAGGACAACGATCCCCCCTCCCATCGGCCTCAACGTTTATCCCCTCCCATCATGCATGAACATGATGAGAAAAAGGTAATATTTTTTGTACATAAAGAGTCCTTAGTAAAACCTTGGATTTTTGGTGCAATTGTGAACCATTGGATAAAGCTTGCATATTAGTGCTACATGGTAAATATTTTTTTTTTCAATTTTTCTTTAAAGTCTTTGAGAGAGGTGTTGAGATTTGTTGCACCTCTCTCTTTGAAGAGAGTCATTTAATATTGGTTTAGTCATTATTTTTTATGTTTTTGGAATATATTGTAATCTAAATAGGTCATTGTTCACTCGTTTGCAAAAAATATAATCCTCTGTTGTGACTTTTTATAAAGATGTTAGTGTCACTGTCTCATTTTTCCTCTAATAAAGAACCCTCTTATTATTAAATTCCTTTCAACAACATTATATAGGCCATAGTAAACTTTCACCTTGTTAAATCATGGATTATATCCTCTTGTGAAGGCCCCTTTTGGGCCTTCTTCTTAGAGCCAGTTTTCAAAATTTTGAAATACCAATTTGCATTAAAAAAATTTAAATATATGCTTTATGTTTTCATGATGTCAATTAATATAAGAGTCATACATAAGGACATAAGAAAAAGCGAAGATTTTGGTGCAACTCCTTTACCATTGAATTGAATTGTTGGATGTTCTCCATGTGACATTTGAACATTTTTAGATTTTAATATGTGCATATGGGAGTGCCCCCTCACTCTCTCACTTCGTTGGAGTTGAGGTAGCTCTCTCTCTCTCTCTCTCTCTCTCTCTCTCTCTCTCTCTCGCGCTTATGTAAGCTATTGTAAATCTTTACCTTGTTATTTCACCTTTCATTTCACATCGTGATATGTCTTGACTTTTCTTGCATTCTATTGTTTTAGAATGTTAAAGTGAAGCTTCACCTTGTATAGTTTTAGTAAATTCTATAAATACAATCTCTCTCTCTCACACACACACATTGATAAGTTCTTTTTATTGCACACCTTCACATGGCTTGACTTTTCTTGTATTCTATGAATTAACTCTAGTCAATATTCGAGAAAGTCTCTTTTATTAAGTGGTCGTTGGCCGAGTTTTCTCCTCACAAGGAAGCAAACTAAAAATACTAGCATAAATTTAAATTTTATAAAATTTTTGAATTATTTTCTCATATATTTCATCGTTTTTCTTGTCTTTATCGTGGTTTACAATTGGCTAGTCTTGATTTTCAACTGGCTCACAATTGTGAGTGGATAGTATAAAGAAGTTTAATTGGCTAGTCTTGATTTTCAATTGCCTTATATAGCCAAGGGGACCATTGAGATATAGAGTTGTGGAAGTATCTCAAGAGCTCTCCCCATTCCAGAGTCATTGCTACTCTATTGCATTTCCAAATAAGCTCGCCTACCATACCCCCAAGTTTTACAACATCCCATTGCAGGGCCATCAACTTATCATCCACCTCAAGTCCTTTCCAATGACCACCTTGCAAGCGTATTCCGGAGGTGTTCATCATATCCTTGGCCATAATAGACTAAGCCTAGTCTTGCTTAGTGAGGGCTACCACAAACTTGGCACATTGAGCCTCCGCGTGAATTCTAGGGTTAAGGATCCCAAGCTCGCCCTGCTGTACAATCCAAATATATCTTCAAATGCCAGATTTTGATTGAACAACAAAATCCCCTCCAAAGCTACCTTTTTTAGTTAGATGCACGTATATTGGTGCACTAATTGAGGAATAAATAGTCTAGCATGAGCTAGTTGGAGCCCTTTCACATCCGTAGGTGTTATGCAACAAGTTTTCAATTCTATTTGGTAGCTTTGAGGAAACCAATTTTTTCATTGAGCCAATTTTGAGAAAAATAAATTGGCAACTAGTTTCCCTTGCGCTCCATCCTTTTGCGCCCAGGGGGGGGGGGGAGATTAATATCCAACACGGGCATGAGAGATGGGATCAAAGGCTCCCATCAATTTAGGACCCCGGTAGTAAGCAGGTGTTGTAGATCTTGTCGCAAAAGTAAGCTTCGATATTTTTGTGAACTCTAATATCTGAGTTTACAAAAATATTCGAGTTTACTTTCTCCCACCCCAATATATTTGCACGTCAAAACTCAACAAAAACATTTCCATTCCACAAGTGGCGTGCACTAGCGATGTGGTTAAGGCACATGTCTCTCATCCCTAGCATTGTGGGTTCAATCCTTTGAGGTAGGAGGGAGGGGCCAAGGCAGGCAAAGTAAACTCAGGTACTCAAGTTTACTTTGCCAAGTCTGCCTGAGATCTATGGTGCTCAATCATTTTGCCAAAGATCCCATCTCCTTGCATGCTTGAGTGAGCAGGAAGGCACATATCATACAAAATAACATATTCCAAAGAAAAACATGACATACATACATGGAAACAAGATATACATAGGGTGGATCCTCGTAGGCAGGGCTAGAACCCTTACCACTGATCATCAAATTTTTTGCGTCTGTTAACTCACAAGCTAGCACAAAATGGTAGCTTGTTCATCTAAGCGGGGTAGAAGACACATTTTTTTTAATGCTCATGGGAAACGTTTGTTGGCAAACGCGGGTTGGGGTTCTACCCCTACCCGTGTGGATCTACCCATACACTTGTATGTGCACATACATATAACATATACATACACATGTATGTGCGTGCATGTGTGTGTGTGTGTGTGTGTGTGTGTGTGTGTGTGTGAGAGAGAGAGAGAGAGAGAGAGAGAGAGAGAGAGCACCTTCACTTGCAAGTGCTACATGCATTTTCACTTGAGGCAATTGCTGTGAGACATTGGACCGCGAGAGACACTTAATTGTTGGTTTTGGTAGGTACGTCGGATGCAAGTCTCGATATGCATACTTCGCTGAGGGAAGTAGCTTTCCACATGGAGTCATTGCAGTGGTGAAATTAGACGTGCAATCTGGATGTGTTGTAGCACGAAGGACATTTGAAGCAGGATGCACATGTGGTGAACCTTGTTTTGTGTCGCGTCACCAATGGGCAAAGGGCTCCTCCCTTCATTTGGGCAATGAAACCATGAAGTTAGAAGAGGATGATGGGTATTTGCTATGCTTTGTCCACAACAATAACATTCAATGCTCTGAGCTACTGGTCATGAATGCCTTATCCTCATCTCTTGAGGTCATTGCCTCTGTACAAATCCCAATACGTGTACCTTTTGGCCTTCATGGTTTCTTTGTGAGTGACTATCAATTATGTGTGCAAAATCCTCATCCCTAACTAAGATTGGGTGTATAGACCAAATATGCATTCAATCACAATCCGATGATTAGGTTTGAAATTCTTGTATTGGATTATAGTCCAACTCTTCATTTCAATGTGCGAAAAACTTTTCTTTACGGAAAAGAAATTTTTATTTCAATCAATGGGAAAAAATATTATTTGTAGAAACATTTTGAGTTTTCTCTAACGTGAATGATGCTAAAGTTCATTATTAATATTTACGTGTCAAACGTGAGAAATAACTCCATTTAAAAAAAAAAAAAATTGTAACAATGCCCTCGATATATTGATACATTATTCAATTTGAATTAATGCTTAATATGTGCAAGTTTCAACTCTTATATAAGATCAACACATAGCAGTCCAAGGGAGCTAGCTTGATTGGTCGAGTCTTTGTCCTCCGTGGCCCGAGTCACGGGCTTGAAGACAGCCAAGTGAGCTTGGTAGTTGCTCACGCATGTCCTTTGTATCAACACGAGCGAGAATGCTCAAACTGCTACAAAAAGATCAACACATGGCATTCAAATAAGTGATAAAATCATGAGGCCTACCTAGCAAAATGTGATTTCAAGAACTACAAAACATAATGTTTGTGAATAAGAGTGTCACTTTCTTCATAGACCATGAATGCATAATTACTCCAAATTTAACAATTTACATCACAACACAGTCAAGACACAAAGCACTTTAAATTGTTGGAAACTCACCAAAAAATGTTGTTGGTGCTATGAATTTTTGATAGGAGAGCATCGGAAATTAATGTCATCAATCTCCTTAACAACTCATACCTCAAAGATCAACATGAATGATGTCCAATCCATGCAAATGCTGCAAGCTCGGTTGCAAGTACACAATTACAACCTCCCCATTGGACCAACAACCTTAGCTTCCTCGCATCATCTCGAGGATATAGTAGAACTCCTCCAACTTTTCTTATAGGTAGCCATACCATATGAGCACCTTATGATCTTAAGAGTATATTTTGTACAATCTTAGAAGAATTACACCTTGTACATCATACAATGTTTTGTAAGAGGCTACAACAATAGGCATCAAATCAAACATGTTCCATTCGACCATCTATATATTATGCCTAATGACAATTGTACCACTAAGAAATCATAAGCATACCAAGATAGAAGAGCAAAGGGAAGAGAAGGAGATTATGTGAGCGTTATTTGTCCATCAAAGGATCTAGAAGCACAAAAAAGCAAGAAAAGCTGGAGATTATTAAGGGCAAGGAAATGCACAAAACATCCCCATATCGATTGGGAATAAAGAAAAAGAACAAAATCATCCCCATATTATTTTTGACCGTTCACATGCTCATGAAAGTTTGTGCTGAGGAGAGCCCAGCCCCGCTGGCCGGAGAGAGAGAGAGAGAGAGAGAGAGAGAGAGAGAGAGAGGCCACAATGCAAAAGCATTTACGGACTAGGCTACAATAACATATACATTACCCTTATTAGACGATGATGTGCCTAGATGGATATCTACCTGAGCTGACGCAGATGCTGGGTGCCCAAACTAGCACAAGAAGATTTAGAAATTTTCTCATGTAGGAAAACGCAGTCTTTTCGAGTGTTTTTCATACAATGAATAACATCATGAGCTTCTGCTTGAGAGGCACCGCATACCTAGCTAGGCACAATTGGGGGCAAGAGACCTCCGGCCCCCCCACCGAGCCAGCGGTCCCCTGCCCCCAATCGTACCTAGCTAGATATGCGGTGCCTCCCTCACAAAAGCTCATGATGTTGAGGTAAGTCACAATGTGGGAATTACTGTGAGAATTTGTCCAAAACTTCTTGTGTAGTGAATGCTTTCAAGTAGGGGAACTCCTCCAGGCTTGAGCGTTAGATGAGTGGCAGAGGTAGAGATGTCTCATTCTCTGAGATGCTCATCGTTGCAAACTGAGTAGGGCAAGACAGGGGTGACACAGAGGCACAGAGGTGGATATCACTGATGTACACCCCATGGGAGCAGTAGAGAGAGTAGGTACTTTGTTAGTAGACATACATATTTATAAGTGAGATAAGTTAGGCTATGGTCACGCGAGGCTTAGTTTTCAGTTGAAACGCTCGACCACCTCTCACGACGGTGCTCATCGTTGCAAACTGAGTAGGACAAGAGAGGGGTGACACAGAGGCACAGAGGTGGAGATCACTGATGTATACCCCATGGGAGCAGTAGAGAGAGTAGGTACTTTGTTAGTAGGTATACATATTTATAAGTGAGATAAGTTAGGCTATGGTCACTAGGCTATGGTCACGCGAGGCTTAGTTTTCAGTTGAAACGCTTGACCACCTCTCACGACGGTGCTGGTTCCATCGGCAAAGTTGTGTCACTATGCCAAAAGTGGCACAATTTTCAAACTATGCCGGTGCGCTGCCGGTCAGCTCAAGCATTCACTCACCTGTTGCGCCTCATTCCCTCGCTCTCTCTCTACTCGCTGTTGCCTGTCATATTTTGAGCGCCGTACCTGCCAACCATGATCAGACCCAATCAAGGCTTACTATTAACTAAGCCTCTCGTGAGCATGCTGTTAGTGGGCATTGGGCACTCATTGCTTAGTATGTATCCCAACAATGAGTGTCCACTAACCTATCTACCAATCAAAAAAATTTGAATTTCAAAAAAAGAACTCTCATCGAGGCTTACAAATATACCTAAGCCTCGCGTGAGCATGCCTTTAGTGGGCAGCATTGGGCACTCATTGCTTAGTATGTATCCAAACAATGAGTGTCCACTGACCTATCTACCAATCAAAAAATTCTGAATTTCAAAAAAAGAACTCTCATTGAGGCTGACCGATAACTAAGCCTCGCGTGAGCATGCCCTTAGTGGGCACTGGGCACTCATTGCTTAGTATATATCCCAGCAATGAGTGTCCACTAACCTATCTACCAATCAAAAAATTCTAAATTTCAAAAAAAGAACTCTCATTTTTCATTAGCAAAAAGGGGAGGCATCACTAGGGCCTCATCCCTTTGCGGCGGGCCAAAAATCTCCCACCCCCATGTCACCTCCAACCCTATCTCAAATGTCAAAATTTTCTACCAAAATTGGCCATGCTAAAGGCAGCTTGAGGCATTTTGCCCCCAAAAAAGGGGTCTTCTCTTCCTTGGATCTCAAAACAAATCCCCCTTTCTGTCCCAAAAACCCTATGTCAAAGGGAGTTTACATATTTAGTAACCATTTCTCTACCATCACTTTTTCGACTCCCTTTAGTGACTTTTGCATGGGTATGTCACGGGAGCTTTCACTTATGGAGCAAGTTGTCTCCTTGGAGCTTCCTCGCTTCATCTTACATTAACACCCCCCCCCCCCCCCCCCCCCCCCCCCCCCCCCCCCAAAGACACACACACACACACTAGCACTAGCGACATTTCTAGTCGGTGGGATGGTTCTTCTCATAAAAAGGAGGCATTCCTTTGGGCATTCATGTGAGGAATTGACAAATGGGTCTCATCTTGGCACCGCTAGATAGAACTACCAACCACTGGTCGACACCACTTGCACCACCCATCATGGCCACACACGCCAAAGGCCCTCAAGAGACACCTGACCAGTGCCCACACGAGGAGGGAGAGTGAACTATCATAGCCAATGGACAGACTTCACCTTCTCTTCTGCCTTCACTGCATGCTGCTCAAGGTCATTGGCAATATTATCCACCCATGCTATGTAAAGAAAGAGCCCCATTGACCCTGGCCCTGGCCGCGGCTTTGGTCTTGGTTTATACATAAAAGAAGTAGGGTCCTCCATACCTTCCTTCCAAATGAAGGAATAGTGGGTCTCATGCTATATATATACCCCACTTCTCAAGGGCAAAGAAACATGTGGGATCTAGACTTCACCTTTTCCTTGCACTAGCTTCCTTTAGACTTTCTCTCTTGTGCCTACACACCCAAGTAGTAATCGATTATTTTGAGGGTCATGAGAGTTTTCGATATCCAAATTGTGTGTTGAAAAGCACACCACATCCCTCAAATCAATATGCTTGTTTTGAGCTATCACATGACTCATTCCACATCACACACATAAAAAGAGGTTTAAGAAACAAGAAAAGGCAAGTAAAAACGACAAAAATCGCTAGTGGCGAGGCCTCTTAGGGTACTTGTCAACACTTTTGAGATATGAACATCATTTGTATTTACGCTCTGGTTGAGTTCTAAAGTCTAAGCAATTACATAGTGCCTCAATTACACAAGAACCCATTATCCACCCACATTAGGTTCCGGGCCTTTGGCTGGGACTCAATGTAGTGCAACCCAAGACCCACACATCGCGGTGGCTAGTGACTCTTCCTTTGATACTGACATGATGGAGGCAGACCCTTCCCAATAGCTAGAAAAACAAACGTACATGTCTTGACCACACAACCAAGTGCTAGTTTGGTTAGTTGCCGAATGGAAACCATTAGTCGAGCCACTCGTTTGGAGCATACAACTAGTGAAGTATACAAAGGTGATGGGGAGGTAGATTTTCTTTTCACTTATCATGTAGACCCTATACTCCCCAAGATTATCCGTGTCAATATCTACCCCCTGCATTTACTAAAGAACCTATCAAGCCATCACCCTCTGAAGTTCTACTACCCGATGGTAGGAGTCTTGTCGAAGTACAAAAGGGCAAACAATATATGCAAGCAGCTAGGGAAAGGGAAACTAAGATCCTACGTATAATAGAGCAATGTCAATCCATGAATGAAAATACCCCTATGGAAACAATTATGCTAGACAAGCAACCAAGTGCTCCTGAATCAACAATTACTAAGGGTATAACCATAGGGAACCATAATGCCTCCACTTCAAGGTTAAGAGTCAAGCACTCTAGACTTAGAGGGGGTATTTGTCAATAAAAATGGGGAGTATGACTTGCAAACCAAGACTTTGACCGACTTGTACATGGGCTACACATACCATGTGGGATGGTTAGAGGTACTACAATCCACATCTAGTGCCACAAGTCTAGAGGAGCGGCAACGGATGGTCAGTGATGTCATCCATGGGGTTGTTCAATCAAAGAGGCAAAACAAGGAAATTAACATTCCTTCGATGGGTCCTATGAGATTCTTGGATACGAGGAAGGCAAAACAACTGACCCTGTCACAAATGGAGACTCCCTTAGTAAGTCCCATGGATCCTTCATATGTTGTTTTTCCTGGAGTCTCGATACAGTATGAGCCCACAAGCAATAGTTTTACCTTTCCAAATTTAGCTCATCTTTCCCTCGAAGAAACTACGACTACTATGCCTATCCCAGTAATGAGCATGGAGAAAAGTACACCTTGGACCTCATTCGTTAGTAAAGTATTGCTACCTATAGTATCACAGTACCTATAGAAATACCTACATGTGTATATCAATCATATATACATGTTGGCCCTCATGCCCATGTAGCTCCTACACCCCCAATGATTTTGACAGCTTACACTCCACGACCACCTATCCAAGCCCCTATTCTAGTGGAGCCATACCAACTAGCATTAACATGTCACATCCTGCATCTGCTATGCCCAAGGCCACACATATGAACTTTGGGCCACCACATGGCGCAACATCACACCAAGCTTGGAACCCAAGGATTGCCCATATACCTACTCACTTGGGTGCACCATTTTCTCAAGCTATTGGTCGATTTATTGCTAAAAATATGCATAGAATGCTAGATAGAAATCCTAGAAGGAAGGCAATACAAGTGGCCAAGCTCACACAAAAATTCAATGGAGACAGAGATGTTAGAAAGCATATTGAGGTATTTGAACATGTATGTGTTTCCCTGGAGGAGCATACTGAACCACATAACTACAAGGCTTTAAGCTTGAATCTAAGTGGGAAGGCGGGAGATTGGTAAAGGAACTCTAAGGAATGAAGAGCACACTCATTATTCTACTCTTAGGAGATTGTTCTTGAAAGAGTAATACGAGAGGGAGTGCTTTGCATTGTAGCATCTTAGCTCCAGAAAGCCCAGTGGGAGGAAGGTGAATCAGTGAGAGACTTTATTAGTCGCTTGAAGCATTTGAATTATCGCTATAATCCAAATGAGCGTTGTCGTGCAGCTCCGCTCCCATGCTAAGAAAGATGCCAAAAAAATGCACATCTAGTTTATTTGAAGCTTATTTGATTAACGATCAGTGTTCGGGTCTTGGTAACAAGCTATTTTTATGATTAATGTATGCCAGATGCGGCTTAAAAGGGCCAACTGATGCCTTAATGATGCTAAAAGGGACTATTCTTGAAGTGAGTACAAATGGGATATTATGATCTAGAACTGTCGTGCTTGAACTGCTCTACCAGCCTGTCTTTACGGCTCGTCGATTGGAGCTACGTTGAAGAAGTTATGGCAGTTTGAAGTCTAAGTCGATTGCAGATCTGTACGGGATTGGGCAACTGCGGCTGAGGGGACAAAACTCAAATGAATGCATCGGGATGAAGTGCTCAACTTCTCGAGCATGTCGATCTTTTCAGATCGGTGATCGGATTTACGGCTGCCAAGTTATTGATTGTTAAAGATTTACAGGGGGCCGGTTCTGCACTAGCACTCGGTTGGAGTGCCATCTCAGAGTTTTGGCTCTTGACCGGATCTTGGAATGCAATGGTCGCGGGATATACCCAATAAGGCAGGACCAGGAAGCTGGCTATTTGGAGCAGATGCAAAGAGAGGAAAACTCTCTAAATGCATCCACTTATACTTGCATCTTGAAGGCGTATGGCACTAAGAAGTTGATATGAGCATTGGAATTCACAATGATATTGTTAGTCAAGAGCTGATGGAAGAGTGGAGTTGCTATGTTTGACAATGCCTTAACCGATATGTATGCCAAACGGGGTTCCCTTCAAGAGCCGAAAAGAAGCCAAGGGGGCTATGGCCGCCCAATAGATATACTGCTTGGCATTGCATTGGTCCGCATTTATGCCAAATGTTGTGCCCTTACAGTGATTATGGCCGCCCAATGGAGAAGCTTGGCAAGCTTTGGCCGATGTGAATGCCTAAAATGGCGCCCTTACAAAGCCAAAGGCCGCCCACCCAATTAAACAAATTAAAGGCCGCCCATTGTGACTTTAAGTGGGGAAAGAGGAAGAGAAAAAGGGGGATGGAGTGGAAAGAAGACGAGCAGAGCGCAGGGGGGAGAGGGAGACTCGCGCCTGGCACAGGGGGCACTGGGCGATGTCGGGCAAGAAGGGAAACAGGTAGAGCTCCTAGTGTGTAGATTTTCGGGATCGATCCTGTTGCATTTGGCGCTGCTCAACCCCGTGGCTTGCCACATCATCAACACGCGTCCTACGCAATGACAGCGGCGCCACTGCTTAGGTATAAAAAAATGGGCTATTTTAGGAAAAAAGGAGCATGAGGACAGGTCTCCAAGGGAAGCAAGCTTGAGAAGGCGTGACAAAGGAAGGGAAAGAACGAAGGGAGAAGGCGTGACGAAGGAAGGGAGAGAACAAAGGGACAAGGCGTGACGAAGGAAGGAGAGAGAAGGCAGGGGAACCGGAGAGCTTGGCTCTCACTCTCTTCGCTCTTGTCATGGGCTAGCAAACAAGCAAAGCTTGCTCTCTCTCGCTCTCATTCTTGGCTAACAAAGGAGGAAGGGAGAAGAGGGAAGCAGAAAAAGGAAAAAGAAGAGGGAAGAGGAAAAAGAAGAGGTCTCTCGCTCTCGGCTCATCGTTGGCTACTACAAAGCATCGAGAGGCAAGGCAAAGGCTATCTCTCTCACTCTCGACATCAAGCAAGAAGAGAAACATCTCTCTTTGACGGCACAACAGGCAATTCAAGGAGGAGTTGGAGTAGAAGTCGTAGTAGCTAGAGTCTAGGCAAAGATGAAGCAGAAGTCTGGAACTTACTGATGGTAATTGAAGCAGTGAGCAGAATTTAAGATTGCAGAATCCAAGGGCAGTTGAAGTAGATAAAACGACAGGAGGGATTTTTTTTTGTCGTCGTCATCAATTAACGTTTGATTAATCATTCTGTTAAGCCCAGTGTCGTTAATGGCCCGGTTAATTCTATAAAGAGGGAGCTTAAACTCCTAGTTAGCAGATGATCCAAGTGACGATGCTGTTAATAGCCCCCCTTGGCTAAAGATTAAGTTGTAATCAAAGTAATATTCAATTAATTGATGATTGCGATGATTGCCAGAGTTGTCAGTGTCTCTTGTTCTCTCTCTTTCACACCTCCCACAGCCAGAGGCCCGGCGCCTGCCCGCCGGCTCACGTTTTGAACACATATCCCCCGACATCTTTGGTGAACCTGACGCGAAACGAGCCGGGGTGAGAGGTAAAGATGGAGAATTTAGAGCAGATGATGAAGATGATTGCAGAATTAAGTGCAAACGGTTTTGATGATAAGTCAACAGTTCCAGATTTTTCGAAGATGCTTCAATTGGTTCAAGGAGCTCTGCTTGAAATAGAGACCGTAAAGAAGAAAAATCAAATTGATGAAGCTTTGAATGCAACTTTAGATGCAGCATTTGACAAGAGACGACTCTTTGATGGATATTCGTGACACAGGGCTCACACTATGGCAGAATGATCATGAAATTGATGATGATTCAGAGGGGGTGCATAGTGAAGTGTAATCTCTTGTTGATGAATATGATTGGTTTCATTGTGCCGATGATACAGACAGGGCAGTAGATGAAATTTTCAATGTGCATGCCGAACTTTGTGCTACAGAAGTGCAAAGATATATGGATGAGGGTGCAAGACTTGAAGAGCAGTTTACAGCAGATTCGTTTAGTATGCATGTCATACGTGAAAATCTTAGTTTACAGCAACCTGAGATGTGCAAGATGGAGGAACCTTTTGAATTGGTGGACCTAGACCTTAAGTGCTTATTGGACGAAGCTTTGGAAGGGTTCTCAAACACAGATGCTAAAGCATATTTTGGTTTCACGGGATGTAGTGTTTGTAGAAGATTCTGTTCAACCCTTCTGTCATGTCCTAGAGATAGTAATGTAAACTCACATGACATTTATCACACTTTGTTGCCTCTTTTCAGTGGTGGAAATACAAATGTAAATTCCAATGAGGCAAATGTACAGCCTATAAGGATTTTTGAGAATTTTATAGATCAGCCTATTATTGATTCAGATGTACATGATGTACTTGATGAGGAAAGGGCTGAAAATGAGCAGGCTAGAGGTATGCCAAAATGGATGGTGCATACTTTGCGTGACAGAAAATTGGATGCACCTTTGTCTAGTGTACTCGTTCACGTTCTCACCATGCATCTTATGCATTAGATTGTTATGCTTTGGTTGTGTCTAGCTTACATGATGTTGAGGAACCTCTCTCTTTAGATGAAGCACAGAATTCAAAAAATTGGATAGTTGCCATGCAATCAAAAAATGATGCACTTATAGAAAATGACACATGGAATTTATGTAATTTGCCTCCTGGCAAAAAGGCCATTGGTATGAAGTGGGTTTACAAGTTGAGACACAACCGGATGGTGAGATCCATCGCCATAAGGCTCGTCTTGTTGCAAAGGGTTATGCACAACAAAAAGGCATAGATTATGAAGAAACTTTTGCTCCACTTGTTGTATGACTATTGTTTGTTTTCTATGTGCATTGGCAGCTCATTGTGGTTGGGATGTACATCAATTAGACATTGGTACTGCTTTCTTGAATGGTGACATATTTGAGGAAGTTTATGTAACACAGCCTAGTGGTTTTGTCAACAAGAAAGAACAAGAGGACAAAGTGTGCAGATGTAAGAAGGCTTTGTATGGGTTGAAGCAATCTCCTCATACTTGGTATGAGAAAGATGACACGCATTTGGTCAAATGAGGCTTTTGCAACAGTTCAACATAAAGCACATTGTATGTAAAGTGTGAGGGAGATGTACTTCTCATTGTTGTTCTTTATGTGGATGATTTGCTGATCAATGGTCTTAATGAGGCACATATTGCTGAATTTAAGGATAATTTGAATGCTACTTTCAAGATGAAAGATTTGGGGTTGTTGCAATCATGACTTGGGCATACAATTTAAGCAGTGTGATGGTGGTATTGCCTTGTGTCAGAAAAGTTACATAGAGACATTGCAATGTGAGTTTGGACTTGAGGATTGCAAACCTTTGCCACTCCCATGGAAACTGGTTTGAAGTTAAGTCTACATGATGCTGGTGATCCTGCTGATGTCACTCTTTATCAAACTGATGTTGGCTGCCTCAATTATGTATGCAACACGAGGCCAGATTTCAGTTTGCAGTCTCACAGGTGAGCAAGTTTATGCATAGCCCAGGGTCTAAGCATTGGTAGTCCATCAAGAGTATTTTCACTACTTGAGTGGCACTTTACATCTTGGCTTGTTTTCTCCCAAGCAGAGATCATTACCGCCAGACTTACATGCTTTTTTGGACACAGATTGGGCTGGTTGTTTTGACAAGTGAGTGTCCACAAGTGGTTGTTGTTTCACGCTTGGCAATTCATGTATATCATGGTTGAGCAAGAAGCAACTAATTGTGGCCACTTCAAGTTGTGAGATTGAGTACAGGGCAGTCTTTATAGCTACGGTTGAGTATGTATGGCTCAGACGCCTTATGGATGATTTGGGTGTTGGACATGACACTGCCAACACTATCTACACTGACAGTCAGAGCGCATTGGCAATTGCGAGGAACCTAGTTTTTCATGCTCGCACAAAGCACATCGAGGTGCATTACCACTATGTCAGGGAGAGGCTCTCAGTAGGAGAGATCAGCTTGGATAATGTGCCAACACAGGACAACCTTGCAAATCTTTTCACAAAGGCATTGTCTCGTGAGAAGTTCAAAGCTTTCCACAAAGCTTTGGGCTTACTCCTCTTTGTGGACTGATCATGTTCTGATGGCATGGCACTTCCCTTTACTCATGTGCCAGCTCTCCTTCACCACATCACTCCAGGGGGGATTTGTTACCATATACATGTGGTAGTGATGTGTGTGAACGCACTAGGAATGTTGGGGCAATTTTTCCCTTTTTAGGAGGTTTTTTTCCCCCGTGCATTGCATATACGCCCATCACTCTATGGCTATCTATCTTTCCATTGTACACTAAGTAATACACTCTAAATTGTGTACCTTGAGCTTCTTTCATCTTCTGCAAGCTGTGTGTGTTTCTCTGCAACCTTAATTCCAACACAAACACATGAGTTGTGTGTGTGTGTGTGTGTGTGTGTGTGTATGTGTGTGTGTGTGTGTGTACCCAATGAGTTAGACTGTAAAATGTCAACTCTCTCTCTTGTTGGTCGACCCCCCTTCCCATTTACTCTTACTGGCTTCCCACGGGCTCCTGCAGAGCTTAACCAATAGCAATTAAAAGGCATATTTGACATTCTTGTGACAAGTGTCCTCCTTTCCCCTTTTGTGAGAGCTTTAGATAATTAAAATAATTTATTTAAAATCTCATTGGACATTTTAGTCTTCTGGCCAATAGGAATCAAGCAAGCCATTGGGCTGCTTGATGCTCATTGGACCCCTTGGGTAGACTATCCAACAGTCTTCTAGGGAGCTTAATTTCTATTGGTTCTTTTATCAAGCATTTTGAAATTGATTAGACTAATTTTACTCTAGCCTCATTCTCATTGGTCCACCTCTATGGCCATCCAATAGGATTTGAGAGAAGATTGGGGGCAAATGGGCTAGGGGCCTACCATGTGTCCATAATTCCCTTTGTGTAAAGGGAGATCTTGGGAGTACATGTGTGTGTGTGTTTTTCTCTTTTCCCTTGTCTTTAGGGCTCGCCCCCTCCTTCCTAGGGATGTGGGAAGAATTTTTTAGTTTTCCATAACCATCCAATTTCCTCCACTTTTGGCCATTGGACTTTTTATTTTAATTTTGGAACCTTAGCCTATGGAAGTCTTAATGGAGTTGAACCTTAGGTCTTTTAAGCTCCATTGATGCACATTGCTCTTTTGAAAATTGTCCCCCTTTGGATCCCTATTATCCCTTCTTTGGATCCTTGCTGAGATCAGTGTGGTAGTCTTACCAATATTCTAGCTTTTACTCCCCTGGTACCTCCCCATATTAAATGATCAATTTAGCATGAGAAAATCATTTGGGAGAACTAGATATTAGTTTTTATGACAAGTTGTTAGTAGATCCAGGGTCAAACAAGATGAAGGAATCATGCTCCCTTACCTTTCCCCAAGCATAGGAGAGAGGTGCACCTTTGCAAAATAAGGATCCTATTTTGGAGCTTTGATGGTGGAAGCTCTAGGAGTCTCGTTATGAGCATTTCTCTTCGGGCAAGAATGATAGCCATGTCCTTGCTCCCCACACTTAAAACATTTATAGTCCTTGCAAAAAGCTTCAAGCTCTTCAGGAGAGAGTTTGTTTTTACCTTTGTAAACTCCCTTCTCCTTGGACCGATTGTTGTTGTTGTTGTTGTTGGAATTGCCTTGGGAAGAATTTTGGGCATTGGTTTTTCCCTTGGCGTCACTTTTGTCTTTATTTTCCATAGGCTTGACATTCCGTCTAGCCCTTGTTGGAAATTGATGTGCAAAGAAACCGTGGTGTGGTGGATTACTTTGATAATAGAACCAGGTCGTTGGGAGTTGACATACTCGGCCATCTCTTCAGGGAATCCTGCACAAAACTATTGCTGTTTCTCAACAAAGTCTATCTTTTGGAAGACAGTAGCCTTGAGATATAAGTCCCAAAACTTGTCTACATACTTGTGGATAAACTCATGAGAGAGAAGATTCAAATTGTGCCATATTTGGTAAGCACTTTGTCCTTTGCATCACTTGCAAGGAATTGGTTTATGATGGAAAATTGTAGAGTTTTCCATGTCTTTGGGGCTTCGTCATTACCACGAAGGCTAGCCAACCATTGACGAGCCGGGGCTAGCTCCTTTTGGACTTCCTATGGCTCAATAATGGTAAAGCTATAGGCAAGTCTAAAAAGACCCCATTATATAGTCCAAAGCTCCCGAGGTGTGGACCATATCCCACATAGTGGACTTAACAAAACCAATAATAGATCCCAGTCCCACTTACCCTAATATAATTAACAAAATCAACCGTTTATAGGATACTTAAGGACCTCTCTTCTTAAGCAAGAAAAGAGAAACCAAATGCTTTGATACCAATGTAATGGAAATGGCCTATGAATTTTGAGAGTAGTGAAAATTAGAAAAGCACTTTTGTGGAATTACTTTGTGAACATAGAGGGTGAATTCAATGATGGTAGCAACATAAACATAGAATTTAGTTAACTTGGCATAAACAATACTTTTGCAAGAGAGAGAGTTTAGAGAACATGACAATAGTTGAGGATCAGATTTATGTGGAGCCGGTCCCCCCTCCAATAGGCATTTGTATTATAGTTTCTCCCATCACCTGGTACAATGCAATCTTTGTGTTCTTTGTGACCTAGGTGATGAAATGAAGATGGAAAGCTTTGTGCATCATGAGCATTGTGAGATCCCCATCCCACCAATATCAAGACCGGGATGGGGTCCTTGACAGGTCTCTAGGCCTAATAAAAATCAGTCTCTAAACCAGAAAAATCCAAGGAATAGACCTTTACCATTGACAATGGATTGGATCTATAGCCCTAGAAGAAGACCTAGTCCTGTCTCGCAGCAAAAACGGGACAACGTTTTAAAAGTCCAAAAATTATTTTGGCCCTATAACTTCCACAAGTTTGGGCTATGGTATCCTCAACCAACGCTTTTTTCCCCTAACAGATGTGAGGGCACAGACGCTGGTGGACTCCTCTTCCAAGTGAAGAAGTTTTCTAAATGTTTTAGTGCGCAAGGATGGATAGTTACCTGACTAATCAGGTCCACCCGTCCATGATTGACAATCTTAGTCAATCCCCACTTACCACCCCGCACTCACACGTGATTCTTTTGTTTTCTATTTACTATTACACTGTTTTAACACTTAAATCAATGGTTTCTTTTAACTTTCCATCACAATAATTCCTTCAATCAAGTATTAAAGACAGCATTGTAAAGCATTCCTTTAGCAAATAGACATCTTTAAACTTAAGACAGGGTATTGTCAATCAAAACATTATCCATAATAACCATGACTAGTACTCTTCTTGTCTCAAGACCACCTAAGGGTGAAAAAACGGCACCCATTCCTTATTCACAATCCGGAGTGGATAAACCCCCACCCCAGGTTTCGGATGCCCATACACCAAACCAGTTACCCATACAACCAGACAGCTCCCCTAGGATAAAAACCGTATCCTAACTTATGTAGAAACATCAAGACATGACACGGAGTAGAAACTCATCGTTCATGGGGGTAGTCGACTTATCCGTGGCTGGAAAGCCATCATTATTCATCAAAATATACCAAGGAGTCGGAGGTGTTGTGAGACAAGCTATCTTAAGAATGATCAATCATATCTTTCTGAACTCAACCAGCCTTAATCCAAACAATTCTTTCCTACTTTATAAACAAATGCACGTTGGTGTCTTGGAAAATTACCTTCCATTTTTAAGCCAGTTTCACCTTTCCTAATTTCTTACTCGCTTTTTTCGTATGCAATGTTAATACTTAAGAAAAACTTGAATTATTTAAACTTAATTATAATGGAGATCCACTTGGGACTGATCTAGCACTTGTTGTATCACCAGGGCCTATACACTCTCATTAGTAGGCCTAATACTAGGTACGGCTTCTTCGTCGTGCGACGTTCTAGTTCTTTTTGGAGCTCCGTCCTCATCATCAGATGTAGGATTTTCTTGGGTCCTTTAAGGTGCCAAAACTTTGGTTTTTTTTTAAACGTCTAATCATTAGGTAAATTATTCAAAAGCTAGATTTAACCTTTGTATTCAGCAGTAACCCATCCAAGGTGAAATTTGTAGTTTTAATTGGTGAATTCTTGACCCAGTAATTTCTTATTTGCCTATATAAATATGATAACTTTTTCCAAAGCTTCCCTAAGGGTTTTCTAAGATCTCCTAATTTCCTTATAATTTTCTATATCTTTTTCCTAATTTCCCCATCGAATTTTGAGCTTGGAATCTGCTTATTTTGAGCTTAATATTTATTCTATTTATTTTATCTTAAAGATTTTATTTCTTGAACTTTATATCACAAGTTTACACTTATAATAATTTTCCTAAATATATTTGACCGCAATGTCTGTTTATTTTACTTAATTTTTTGTTAAAAATAGGACTTTTCGTCAATTATAATTTCCTAAACTCACTAATTAACTATGGTATAATTGTCACAAGTAGATAAGGATATTTTTTGCCTTTAGTAATTATCTTTTAATTTTCCAACTAAATTATCTAATTTCCATATTTAATTTTTTGCTAAAATTAGTATAATTTAACTTAGATAAATATCTATACTAATTTTCTAACCTTGACATAATTATCACGGTCTTTTTATCATGTAATCTAACTTTGTTAAATTGAATGTAATCATATAACATGATTTACTAATTTTCTCCTTTAATTTTCAGCTAGAATTAATATAATTTGACTTAAATAAATATCTATACTAAGTTTCTAACCTTGACATAATTATCATTCCCTTTTATCATGTAATCTAACTCTGATAAATAGCATGTAACCATATAACATGATTTACTAATTTCCCCCTTTACTTTTTCCTCAAAAAAATGTATTTTGACTAAAATAATTAGCTAAATCAATTTTTTGTGTCTAAGATAATTATCACAAGTTAAGATAATTTTATGTGGCTAAATCTATTTTTTTGTGGCTAAGATAATTTTCTATGCGTAAGATAATTTTGTGGCTCTCTAAAAATTATCCCAAAGCTATCTAATCTAATTTACTATTTTCCCCCTTAAATCTATCTAAAAAACAGGGTTTTTTAACTAAGATAATTAGCTACATTAACTCTCTATGCCTAAGCTAAGTATCACGGGTTTATAATGATGTATTCTAGCTCTAAAAATTATCCCAAAGCTATCTAACCTAATTTACTAATTTCCTTCTTTAATTTATCTTCAAAAATAGGATCTTTTAAGTAAGATAATTAGCTAGATTAACTTTCTATGGTTAAGCTAATTATGACATGTTTCTAATGATGTATTTTAACTCTAAAAATCATCTCACAGCTATTTAATCTAATTGACTAATTTCCCTCTTTAATTTATCCTCAAAAATAGTGTTTTTCTACTAAGATAATTAGCTAAACTAATTATCTGTAATTAAGCTAATTATCATGGGTTTCTAAAGATGTATTTTAACTCTAAAAATTATCACAAAGCTGTTTAATCTAATTTGCTAATTTACCCTTAAAAACAGTGTTTTTTTGCAAAGATAATTAGCTAAACTAATTATCTGTGGTTAAGCTAATTGTCACAAGTTCTTTAACACATAAACTAAGTCCGATAAATAATATATAGCTATCTAACATGTTTTTTAAATTTTTTCCTTTTATTTATGGATAAAAATAATTAATTTTAGCTTAATTAAATACTTAGATTAATTATCTATCAATGAGTAATTTACCTTGTATAACTAATAGTTATTTTTAACTAAGATACTTATCTTAAGGTTTTTGAGCTAATTAAATAGATTTCCCATCAGTTCTTTGATTAAAAATAGCTAAATTTTGCTTTAATAATTATAAAAACTAATCAAAAAATTAAGAGATAATTTTCCTAGCACCTTGATAGTCTAATATAGCTCTGATAATTATCTTATATCAATCTAAGTTTAATTAGTATAATTATTATTAATTTATGATTAAAATGATTAATTTCAGTCCTAATATAGCTTAATAATTAATTAGAATAATACCCCTAAGCTTAATCTAAATAATCAGCAGAGAATTAAAACTTAGAGTAATTTAGAGTGTAAGTAAGCTTAATCTTCTCAATTAATTTGATTAATTAAGAAAATATAAGTAAATTAGCATAATTTTACTAATTAAAAAGGTTTAATGCTAATTACTGTGGACTAATCAACTAGAGTTTCGCTCTCTAGTGATTTTTTAGTAGAGTTCTTTCTAGGTGAGAGAGAAATGGTTAGGACTCCGAGTCTATCCAAAATGTGAAGCAAAGGGTCTTATTTATAGGTTTCTGGGCACTCATAAGCTCTCATAGGCTGAAAATGGCAGTTTCTTGCAGCTCAAGCAGCCCTACATCTCAAGATGGCGCCCCCTGTTGCTAATTGTGTACCTGGCAGGTCAGTGATGACCCCTCCCAATACCTGTCAGCTTTAAAATATCAATTCTGCATATTTTGTCCTATTATTGCTTAATTGGTAAATATCTGGGAGGCCTTTAGTAAAGTCTATGCTTAAATGATTACTGTAACCATTTAATTTTTCTTAATAATTTTATTTACATTGAATCTTTCGGAAGGACTAGCGAGTCTAGTTTTTATCCGAATTTAAATCTGAAAATTTCTAGCCCGGGGTTTGTTGTGCTTAAGATTCCAAAAATACCATTTTTAATTGCTTTTGAGATAGTGCTTTGCCTATTGTAAGTCCAATGCTTTCCCCTAAAACTTTGAGTTCATCCCTCTACAGCTAGAAAGGTGGAGACCTTACAAGTATAACATAAACTTGGTGGAAAGCATTAACTATTTCAAGCCTCAGTCCCAAGGTCTCAAACACCTTCGAAGATGGAGAGAGCTAGTGGGGAATGAAGATAGGGAAGAGGAAGAAAAAACATTTCATAGGAGAAAGAATTAGTTCCTCACTTATCATCACTCTTGTTGCTAGCATACATAATAGCATAGTAATGAAGATGGAGAAGATGGATAGCTTAAGCATTGAAGCATGGCTCTTGGTTGGGTTTGCATTCCATAGCCAAGAGTGTTGGTGTAGGCTCTCAACTTCTCTACTTGCTTGGGGAGGAAGATGGAGCTCTTGCAATGTGCACTTCACACAATGAGAGTGTGTGTGGAAGAGTATACCCCTCAAGCAGCCCTCTAGCTTGCTCTGGTCGACCCCCCCTTGTAGCTGATGCTTGAGGCTCATTGGACCCCTTCAGGCCTAGCCAATCACAAGCAAGAGGCATATCAAGTAAGCATGCTAATCTTGGGACAAGTGTCCCCCTTTCCCCTTTGAGAGAGAGGACTTGATAAATGCAAAATAATTAATTAAATTAGATAATTTATCATTGAACCCCTTCGGAGGCCAACCAATAGGCTTTAGGCACACCATGAGGGCAACATGATGAGGAGTTTGACAAGTATCTCTTTTTCTTTCTTTGTACCAAGCTTGCCTTGTGTGAGGGTGTGTGTGTTCTCTCTCATCCCCCTAGCTTTAGGGCTCGCCCCCTCTCTTGTAGAGATAGGATTTTACTTTTTGGACACCTTACCGCCAAGCACATTAGTCAGCAAGTATGACAAAGCACATCAAGCCTAGGTAGTGTTCCCACAAGCACCTCATGCTCCCTAGTTGGCAAGCGCTAATTATCATTAAGAAATTTAGGTGGGGTAGAAAAATGATTCTCAAAATAATCTATTAGATAAGGTATATAATTTTACCTTATATCTTTTGCATGTATATGTTACATTTATAGAGAATGCTCCCACGCATCCAAATACATGCAAATACATGCATCGTCGTATTCATTACCCGTTCCTATTATGGACGTGCTAAGAGGCGCAAGTGCAAAATAGGCCCGATGACCTCTACACCAAGACTATGCATGATGACCTCATCATGGGAGGTACACAATATAGGGGCACCACCTAGCAAGATATGCGGCTAGGATGCATACATATACACAATCAAACATGCCATGGAAAACAATTTCAAGATCCACGTCCAAGTGTGAGATGGGGTGGTTGGAAAACAAGATGAGAGGAATGGTGAGTGAGTGAAAATGGGTTTGCTACACATGCATATAGTAAGGAAGATAATGAGGTGAGGGAAACATGCAAGTATGCTCACTTCTCAAACCAGAGGTGGCGAATCCGCACACCTTAAGATACAAGTAGCAAGATGATAGGAATATGAGAGGGAGAGAGTGTGTGTGTGTATGGTGGCAAATCCGCACACCTTAACATAAGCAAAATGGAAAGAACAAGCATAAACCATACTCACAATGAAGTGTATCCCAAACAACACAAGGTATGGCACCAAGATTGAGTGTGTTGATTGCTTGCAAAAGATGAATACAATAGGTAGCATAGGGAAAGAAGATGAGAAGGGGACAAGACCATAGGAAGCATAATGGAGGGATGGGAGTTGATGGCAAGGAATATCATGAGTGTATCCATCATTCTTCTTCTTGAAATCGTGCCTTCAATCCTTCATTACAAGTGTGTGGAGATTTGGTCCTCATTTTGTGCATGGTGATGGTGCTATGATTATGTTATTAGGGTTCATGCTACTAGCATGTAGCACACGGGTGTGTATGTGTAGATGTGTGGGTACATATAGTGTGCACATGGGGTAGTGTGTGTGTGTGTGGTTTATAAAAGAGAAGGCATCCTTTTATAGGCCAAGAGAGTGATTAAGGAAAAGATTATGAGAAAGAGGACTTATTACAAAGTAACCTCAGTTAGAGGCATCCCACCAATGAGAGAGCTTTGTGTGCCCTGCTTATTGACCAATTTCCTCCTAATCGCCTTTATCATGGTGAGCTTTGTTTCCATGCCACCTTCCATAGCTTGAATCCAAGAGCTTCATTATAATATTTGATATAATCTTGACAAAATGAGAGAAAATACAGCAATAATCTAGGGTTAGTCGAACTGAACTTTATTCCTCTGACTTGTTGACTCTTGCTTACATACACAACTTCCTATCTTTGAGGCGGGCTACTTCCACTGCCAACTCATACCTTGCAGGGAATCTCCCCTTCACCTTCTCTTTAAGCGGCGGCCATATGCCAGCAAATGAAACAATCCTTCTTCAAGAAATTAGGTGCTCCTTCACCTTCTTTAGTGAGGCAACCCATTGCTCCCACAAATCCACAAACTTGGATTTGTAAGTGGCATACTCTAGCAGACTTCCCTGCTTTAACTCTATCAGCAAACTGCCATAACTTTTCTGAAGTTGTGTCTCCACCAAACCCCTTTACAAAGGTAGCGTGTAGTAAGTCCCATGCATCCTTGGTAGCTTGGGGCAAAGCATTGTACCAAGATTTGGCCTCTACTTTCATCAGTAGAGGAAAGATTCGTAGCCATGAGGCGTCTACATCCTTGTTGGAAACCACACAAGCAACATCAAAGTTACCCAGAAAATCAGTGGTGATGTCTTATCCCTTCTTGCCCCACTGAATGTGGAAAAAGAGACACTTCCCATGGTAGTAAATCAATGAGCAGACAATTATAAACTTTTTCTTTTATTTTTGAAATGACTTAGTGAATCATAGAGGTTTATACATGGGTGGAAAACTTGAGCAAGAGCTAAGAAGAGCGCAAGGCTAGAATAGAATAAAGATGCTTACATCAAAAGAGTGGTAGTAATCAAGAATGGGCAAGATGACGAGATGTGGGGATCTAAGGATTTCATCAAGCATCTCTGTTCCAAATAGGAAAACAATCTTTTGCTAGTAGAATATCTTCCTATCAATGTACATGTTTACATGCATGTGTTGCAAGAAATGGAAAGGAAAGACTTCTGGCCTATTGTTGTTATCCATGTTAGGTGTAGGATTGACCACTAGAGTTGTATACCTTAAGTTTTGACAAGGTGACACCTTCACCATAGGTTCTCTACCTCTTGTTGAAGTCCACATAATCCTCCAAAAACAGACTGAGCAAGAAGAGTCTACCTCAATCAGCTTTCCATTTTGCATGCGGTGGCGGTGCTTGGGTGGTCATACTCGACTTGAACTCTCTAGGCCTAGAGAGAGCGTAGGCCTACTTGCTTCCACCAAATGCTTTAGGCTTTGTGGCTTGTACTTTGTGGTTGATGTAGTTGACGACTCTTCTCTGAACGTTGGAGAGAAAATACTTGGTGCTACACAAAATCTGACTGATGTGAGAGTGTTGATATGGTTCTTAAAAGCAAAACTCATCGTTCTTTCTTCAGCTCCTCTATTGGAACTCATTGACAGAATGCTTTGGTTGACAACAGTGATGACATTTTGTAGCTCTCCCACTTGATGCTCTTGATTTGCTATTAACACAAGCAATGCGAGATAGAGAGCTTACCTCTAGGATATCGATGATGCTACAACCTGGTAGTAGCACTTCAATGAAGGCCTTGAGTGCTTCTACAGTCTCCTCTTCTTCAATCCTCCAATTTGAAAAATCTTGTAGCCACTCGTCCATGATTGATGGCATGCATGGCTACTCTTTGTTGGCTGAAGGTCTTTGCGAAGCCCTCCTCAATGGGGGGCCACCAAATGAGAGGTGGAAGTGCAAAAAACAGATCCGATGGCCTCTATACCAAGACTATGCATGATGGCCTCATCATGGGAGGTACACAAAAGGGGCACCACCTAGCAAGATATGTGGCTAGGACACATACATATACACAATCAAACATGCCATGGAAAACAATTTCAAGATCCACGTCCAAGTGTGAGATGGGGTGGTCGGAAAACAAGATGAGAGGAGAGGAATGGTGAGTGAGTGAGAATGGGTTTGCTACGCATGCATGTAGTAAGGAAGATAATGAGGTCAGGGAATCATGCAAGTATGCTCACTTCTCATACGAGAGGTGGCAAATCCACGCACCTCAAGGTGCAAGTAGCAAGATGATAGAAATATGAGAGGGAGAGAGAGTGTGTGTATGGTGGCAAATCCGCATACCTTAACATAAGCAAAATGGAAAGAAATGGCATAAACCATACTCACAATGAAGTGTATCTCAAATGACACAAGGTATGACACCAAGATGGAGTGTGTTGATTACTTGCAAAAGATGAATACAGTAGGTAGCACAAGGAAAGAAGATGAGAAGGGGACAAGACCGTAGAAAGCATAATGGAGGGATGGGAGTTGATAGCGAGGAATATCATGAGTGTAGCCATCATTCTTCTTCTTGAAATCATGCCTTCAATCCTTCATTACAAATGTGTGGAGATATGGTCCTCATTTTGTGCATGGTGATGGTGATAGTGTTGTGATTATGTGATTAGGGTTCATGCTACTAGCATGTAGCACAAGGATGTGTATTTGTAGGTGTGTGGGTATGTATAGTGTGCATATGGGGTAGAGTGTGTGTGTGTGTGTGTGTGTGTGTGGTTTACAAAAGAGAAGGCCTCCATTTATAGGCCAAGAGAGTGTTAAGGGAAGAGATTGTGAGCAAGAGGACTTATTACAAAGTAACCTCAGTTAGAGGCATCCCACCAATGAGAGAGCTCCATGTGCTTTGCTTATTGACCAATTTTCTCCTAATCGCCTTCATCATGGTGATCCTTGTCTCCATGCCACCTTCCATAACTTGAGACCAAGAGCTTCCATAAAATATTTGAGATAATCTTGACAAAATAAGAGAAAATATAGCAATAATGGAGAGAAACCTATAAGAAATTGTGTGTGTGGAGTTGGATAACCATGACTTCTTCCCAAGTGGACAGATAGGCTCCACCATTTTGGCTATATCTCCCAAACTGTATCTCCAAAAATCATTTAAAAAAATAGGGATCAAAAAATTAGCTCAACGCCTACAACTTTTTTGTTGAAAACTTTTTCCAATTTGGAATGAAAAAATAGAGAGAAATCCCACAAAAATATGTGTCTGTCTTTTCCCTTCCAAAAGTCTTCTAGGTGGTCCCCTATTGAGTTCATGTGCAACAGTGCAATCCTTGAGTCCACCAGTGAATTATGTTTGAATTTGATAATATTTTGTTGAGTCCAACTCTATAATGCATAAAACTCTCTTCCCTTTCACTATTGACTCTCATTCTTCACCTATAGTGATCGTCAAGTAGAATTAGCATCCAATGAATTTTCGTTTTCATATGGTTTGTTTCTACCTCTCCTTATTTTCGAGATCCAAATGTATCAAAACCATAGCTATGTACAAAATACACATATATTTTTTTGTGATTTTCATGCATCGGGTCCCTCCTCCTCTGTGAAGCCTTGAAGCTTTGCCATCAAGTGCATACCAAGAGAGAGGTGGTCCAAAATTTAAAAAGCGGCCCTCAGTGCTATTGCACAACATCATCCCTTTAAACTTGCACATCATTTGGTATGTACCATACTTGAAGTTTGGTGGTTCAATCCTCATGAAGGTTCATTGTCTGCTTCTTTCTTATCTTCAACTTCTCCTTCTTGTGGTGAGTTTAAGTTTTTATCTTCATCAAATGTTGCATTGTCATGCCTTCTTTTGAACACTTTGATCCTCTTTCCAGCAACAGGAACCTTTATTTGTGTCCCATCAAGCTCACTTAAGGTGTAAGTGGCACTATCGTTGTGCACATAATTGATTATATATGGGCCAAAACATCTCATCACAAGCTTTCTCATGACAGTATGTTGATTATCTAGACTACTACATACATTATCACCCAATTACCTTCTTCAATGTGTTTTGGCCAGAGCTTGTGTTTCCTATCAAACATGTCTGTTAGAAGCTGGACACACCCCACGGCAACTAACTACTCGGAAGATTATTATTTTTGTAATTATTCATTCATTAAGGAAAACCTGATTTTTCACCTTGTAAATATTGGGACTTACAGAAGTTTCCAGATTGTATCCCAGTTTTGATAGTTAGATTGAGTAGTTGGTTGATTTTGGAACTTTAGGGTTTGAGAATTGTAAGGTATATATACCACTTTTTGAGCTTAATGAAAAAACCTTTTGTCATTTTTAAAACAAGTTTTGAAGTCTGTGAGTGAGCGTACTGTGTACGAGAGAGAGTGTGAGCTTCATCTTGACGCTACTTGTGCACCGGTGGTCGGAATCGAGTGCGGAGAAGTGCAGTGTGTTGCCCCCGACGAGAGCTACGCGCCGATACCTACATTGTGCACGTACGGTCCGGTTCTGTGAGCTCCTTCTACGAGCTTCATCGGGTGATTGGGTGAGCATACGTTGTCCGATTTTGCATTGCAGCATATCCACGCGTTCACATTGAGTAGAACTACACATTAGGCACTTTAGATTTTGGAAACGAAGACCTGTAAATTTCAGCTAGACATCCTACGTGATTTTGCACCGGGTGTTTTGGGTTGGGGTTTTGATTCATAGACCTTAGGGAGAGCGACCTATTGGTATTAGTAGGGTCTCCTTCAAATTCTATGGTGTTTCGAGATTGTTTGATGGGTGTTCGGCTCTAGAAAGTGTTGTAGGAAGTTTCCTCTTATGCACTCTTGAAGGCTGTGACTTAGACAATTGGTAGAGACCTCTGTAGGAATTAGTTAGGAGTCGGTCGAGTGTAGGTTGACACCTTATGCTTGCTTCCACGCGCCTGTGGGTCGAGCTTTGTCCTTAGCTGACATTATATGTTAGGTGAGTTCTCGCTATGCTAACGTCCGTCGCGGCGTATACGTCCAACAATGTCTTTGCTCTTCAATCTTAATGATGTTTCAATGTCCTCTCATCTTCTTTCAAGTTGTCAGATCTTATCTAGTCATGTTTTCTTCCCAAGGTAACACATTCCATGTGGGAACCACATCCTCTATGGGCATCACAAGTTTTTGACCGTACATAAATTCAGTAGGCATGTAACTTATGACTAAACTATGTGTTGTATGATCGGCCCACAAAGCATATGGTAATAGCCTTGACCATTCATGAGCTCTGCCATTGCAAGAATTTTCTAATGCCTTGATGATCGGGGGATAACCCGTTCACTTTCCCCATTCCATTCAGGTTGTAAGTAGACATGAGAGAAAGTCTAATGCCCAACCTTTTGAGGAAACTCCTTGCTTCATCAGTATCTAGCTCACCCCTATCTGCAATTATCTTTCCAACACATCCATATCTCCAAATTACATTTTCTAAGAGGAAAGTGCATACTGCTTCTGTAGTTTTAGTTCTTAATGCCCTTCCTTCAACTTGATTAGACAAGTCCTCCCGTGCAAGCACCAATTGTCTCATTTGCCAAATCCCCAAAGTCACTGTGACCAAGTCCACCACCCACTTGTAATGCACGGCCAAGGGATAAGTAGGATGTAACCCATCTCGATGAAATACATTTGAGTACATTTGGCATGTAACACAATGATTCTACAAACAAGGATACATCCCTATACATAACTTTCCACTGTGAGCGGGATGGAAACACACAGAACGCCTCTATAATGACCCGACACACACTCTTGGGAAGATACACACACACATTAGGGGGCACCACTCGGCTTACACAACACCCCTGGCCGAGACAGGGAACACACCTATGGAGTGAGAGGAGAGAGACTATCCACTTGCCCACTCCACGCACAGACACACACACACATACACACATAAAACTCAGCTCAAAAGATGAGAATTTCTGATGTTTAGATACAATAGAGCTTGGGCCAACACCAATGGGGCAAATAGCTCACACAGTATGGGTAAAATAAGCCAGATACAATCACAAACTGGAGCTGAAACTTCGCTCATAGGAGAAACTTACACAGAAAAATAGCAAAAAAAGAGTGAGGAATTTGGCAAAATGGACAGTGCCATCGCGTTCGGAACGGCCCAAAACCCCAGTCTACAATGTCAAAGTGCTCAACTTCGACCTCGGATGAGCAATTTACGGCCAAAACAAGCTCCAAAATGAGCAAAAACACACCTGCGGCTGTTCCTCCTCTTCTCTCCACGTTTTTTCTAGTCTTCTCTCTATTTTTTTAGTTCCCACACTTAGCTTTATCACTTGGGCACCCTTGGCCTTTTAGTTGACCTCAAACGGACCCCGAACATGCCAAAAACTGACCTCGCAATGCATAGTTGTCACCTTTTTGCATCATCCGCACACCTGGCACTCAGCTTTTTTCAATAATGCATCCCGCCACCACATGAAGTGGTCCCAAAGTATGGTCCTAATGATGACCTTTCTGCATAATTATCACAAGAAAACATCCACGTTGTGTCCGTACTCATCCACATGCAAGTATTGACCCCGTTCAGCCTCCTGACGCCACTAGATGTCATCTGACGCACTTGCTTATCTCATGTCGTCGGCCCGCGGATAGCTTCCTCGAGAATTTTTATGCGCTACCAACTCCTCCTTATTGTAGAAAAAACACACTGGTACTAGTAATATTGAAAATCGATGCATTATGTACACCTTGTCCTACCTGTACACATGTGGGCCCCACATAACCACCTGGCTCTGAAAAATAGGCAATTCTTTATTTGATGCACCATGCATGTATATGTACATATGCGCAATCCCTTGCTCCAAAAAACTCCATACATAATTTACCCATCCCCTAGCCTGCTAGATCATTCATGATCAGCAGCAGCAAAGAGAGATATGAGACTCGCCGCATCACAGGTCTCCTCATCCCTCACCAACACTGCTTGATCCACAGACAGCTCATCTTGCTCCACCATCATCAATCTAGCATGATACAATTTAAGACGCAATCCATTTACCCTTGACTTATGTAGAACACCATCCAGGTTAGCCAGCTGATATGTGCCATTTGGAAAACACTCCACTACCTTGAAAGGGCCTTCCCACTTAATTTGAAACTTCTTTTGGAAGGTGTTGTCTAGCTTACTGTTGTAGCGCAAAACCAAGTCATGTTTCTTGATACCCTTACTTTTGACCTTTTCATTTATCTTTGCCAAAGCCTTATCCTGCATCTGCCCATAATGCTCCAATGCGCTCATCCTATCCAACTGAACCTCTTGTAACCGCAAGAGCCTCTCTTTGAATGCATCACTAGGCGGCCCAAGCAACTTCTCTAACATCTTGACCGCAGAACCGCAGGCAACTCTACCTCCACAGGCAATAGTGCTTCCTTTCCATACACCAAATGAAATGGAGTAAACCTTGTACCTGTCTTCACCGAAGTACGATAAGCCCATAATGCACTAGGCAATTCCAAATCCGAATTCTTTCCTTGGTGCTCTGTCACTTTAGAAAGAATTTGTACCAACTCACCATTGAATCTTTCATTTAAGCCATTACACTGCGGGTAATAAGGAGTGGTATGTTGGTGCCTAATCTTCATCTTCGCGCATAAAAAGTCTAGCAGTTTAGCTCTAAATCCTGGCCCCTTATCCGAAAGTAGCTCCAATGGCACCCCAAACTTGCAACATATTTCATCGTACACAAATTTTGCCACATCCTTTGCAGTGATCTGTTTTACTGCTATAGCCTCTGCCCATCTAGAGAGATAGTCCACTGCCGTCAAGATATAGCTTTTGCCCCTTCTTGTGATAGGTAACGGGCCTATTGCATCAATCCCCCACTTTTCAAACACATTAAACGCCATAATGGTTTTTCGTAGCTCTGGCTTCAACACTCTCTTCCCAAATGCTTGACACCTATTGCAAGACCTACACCAATGGTGAACATCCTTGTGCAAACTAGGCCATACATACCCCTCTTGAAAAATCTTATGCAAGGTGAAATTAAAACCAAAATGGCCACCACATGCGCCTTCATGATTCTCTTCCAACACTCTGTAAAGCTCCTCCCTCCAAGGTACACGTCTCAACACGAGATCAGCCCCTTTCATGTATAAGACATAACCAATCAATTTGTACCTGTATGCTCTACGCACAAAGCCATACTTCTTAGACTTCTGAATCTCCTTTGGAATGATTCCTATTAGCAAAAACTCCTCTTCTTCAGCCAAACTTTCCCGGCCATGATAAAGAGGTAAAGTGGTCCTCAACACAAATAGCTCCCCAATCATGCCTTGAGCTGCTTCATGTGCCTCTCCATTTAGAACACGTTCAATGTGTCTGATGCTCCATGCTTCGAACTTTTTTAACAGGCCTTTAATTCTGAAGCACATTTCCTTCAATGAGGTGTTCTTGCTCTTCCACACACCCAGCACTTACTTCACAACTAACAAGGCATCACCTTTTATGCTCGACCTTCTAACCCCATGCTTCAAACAAATGTGTAATCCGGCTTCCAGAGTAGCATATTCAGCCTCATTGTTACTATGAGCATCCAATTTGAACCCTCTCTTGCATACTAGCTTCCCCTCTGGATCATAAAGTGCTATACCCCCTGAAGCTGCATCATGGCTGTTTCTGTATGAACCATCAAAGAACAACACATGTGCATTGCTGATCTGTGGCACTTCTTCAACTACCTTTCTCACCACCTCTTCCTTAACAATAAGGGGATTCTCCTTGTAGGTCAACAAATCAGCTAGGGTAGCCCTTGTACTATCTTCCACTAGAAAAGAGACCTCAAATTCTTGTAGCTCAATTACCCATTTCTTGACCACATTTGACATGTTAGTGCCATTAATTAACTGTGGCAAAAAGGCATAACTCGTCAAGAAAACAAAAGGTCGTGGTAGCAAGTAATGACGAAATAGTCGACAAGCAAATATTACACTGGCCATCACTAGCTCTACTTCCGAGAATTTTCTCTCTGCTACCAGCTTCACACGGCTTGCACAATACACTGGCCTCATATAATGGCTGCCCTTCCCCTTTTGCAATAGCATGGCTCCAATGGCATCATCCCCTACTGATGGATTTACATAAAACACTTTTTCCCAATCAGGAACCTGCATGGCTGAGAACCCCCCTAACACCTCTTTCACCTCTTGAAACACTTCTTCACACTTGTCATCCCATTGCAATGGATCATGCTTTGCCACTTGCTGTAATGGATAAAGAAGCTGCGAAGACAATGGAATAAACCGTGCCATGTACTTCACTTTGTGTATAAAGGTTGCCAATTGCTTTGTATTCGTAGGTGATGGAAGAAGAATAATAGACTTAACCTTATCAAGATCAGCCTCAATGCCATTTTCTGACACCATATGGCCCAATAGTTTCACCCTTGGCTGTGCTAGATGACATTTCTTTGGATTAAGTTGTCCTCCACATTCATCATATCGAGCCAATACCATCTGCAGCTTCTCATGATGTTCAACCCTACTGCTGTAGACACAGAAGTCATCCATGAAAGCTTTAACACAACTACCAATGAATGGTTCCAATACCCAATTTGCTCTCTCTTGATAGAAAGATGGTCCATTTGACAACCCAAATGGCAATACTGTGTACACAGCAATAGCAGCCCCATGGCGTAATAAAAGTTGTCTTTGTGCGGTCTTTAAGAGCAATCTTCAATTGAAAATAGCCTGAAAAACCATCACACACACTGTACCTCTCATAACCAGCCACTGAATCCAAGATCTGATCGATGAATGGAAGAGGATATGGGCTCTTCTTAGTGGTTGCATTTAAGGGCTTAAAATCTACACAAATCCTCCACTTCCCATCCTTCTTTGGACTGACTACTACTGGACTCACCCATTCTGTGGTCTCTACTGGAACTATGAACCCTGCCTTCAATAACTTGTCCACCTCTACCCGCAAGGCTTCCATTTGCTCTTGACCCATCCCTCTTAGCCTTTGCCGTACTGGCTTAGCACCTTCTTTCAGCTCTATATGCATCTCTTTGCCCTTGAACCCTCTGATCTCTTCATATGAAGTAATGAACAAATCAGGAAAACTAGCCAGCATTTGCAAATATATCTCCTTCTCCATAGTTGAGAGGTCTCCACTGATCATTTGTGTCATCAATTCCTGCTTCTTTGATGATTCAACCTTGGTTTGCATCAGCCCTTCAATCACTTCATAAGGCCCTTCACTTTCATCTTCAACTTCATTCGCAAATGCGATTAAACCAGACTCCTGGATTTCTTTATCCATCAAAAGAAATGCAACATCAGCATCCTCATCACTGCTGGTAGTGCTATCACTGTCCTCATCTGTCACCGTGGAAGAGTCTTCATCACTAGACCCATCCTCATCTTCATAAAGCTCCTCTAATCGTTTCCTTGTGTCCATATTGTATAGCTTCTTGGCACCTATCTTTCCATAGAGGCTAATCGTACCATGTCGCCAATCTTGAACAGCTCCCACTGCATGTAACCATGGTCTGCCCAGTATAATAGGATATGCTCCCAACCCTGCTGGCATCACATGAAAATCAATCACTACCTTTGCATCATATGCCTCCACTTCTAAGCTCTTTACAACACCCAACCATTTTACTTTTTGATGGTTTGCCAATCTTATCCGAAAACCTGACACCCCAGCCACTATGAGACCCATCTTCTCAACGCATGAGTGTGTTATGACGCATATTTGGGCTCCGCCATCCACATAACCTTGTCCCAAATTTTTCCTTTTATGCCACACATCTACTATTGGACAAATGTCTGGTAGCTCATCCATTGCCAACACCTTTACTGAACCTCTCTCTGGCTCTTTCTCCATTGGGTTAACCATCCTCTTCCACTATCGCTTTAACTTAGGCACCATCTCTATAAGCTGCCCAAAAGTAACATCTGTCTTCCTACTCGTCAGATCCTCCTTCAAGTCATAGCTTAATTGCCCATCCCCTAGTGGAAAATCTGAAACATGAAACTTTCGACGAGCTCTCCTTTTCCTCTTGGCCTTGACATCCTCGCCTTCATGGCTCTTTTCTTTCTTCTTACTAGGACCTGGGGCACTTATTCCTTCCTTTTCCTCTGTGGTCCTCTTCCCAATAGGCATCACTAATGTATCCTCTAGCTTTGATGCCTTCTCCAAGGTGACTACACTTAGCACTTTTGTCTTTCCCTTTTCCTCCTGGGTCAGTCCACTGGTTCCTTCATCTCCCTTAATTTCGGTTCCATAATCATTTGACCTAGTTAGCACCTGTCTTGGCAATGGATACATGTCTCCCCCCATACTTGGTGGCTTATCACATTGCGGGCTGATGTGACCCAACTCTCCACAATTGTAACATGTGGGTGTCTACCTCCAAAACCTACCATTGCTTTGTCCAACACCATTCCTAGGCTTTTCTTCACCTCCTGGCTGATTTGCAAACCTCCCTCGACCTCGATTATTTTCCACTTGACCTAGCATGTTTAGGCTGAGATTCTTCATTAAATCTACCACTTGCCTCATGTCTTGCCTTAGCCCATCATCTTGCACTGTTGTAGTGACCACTGCTGGCATAACCTAAGGAGTAACAGAAACCACTGGTTCATGATGAACCCCTTGCATGCAACCTTGTAAAGACTCTATAGGCTGAAATTCAGACCTCATGGGCAAAGACTCCACCCCTAACTGGCTCATTTTCCTCAACTTCCACTCTTTGTTCCTTGCTACCTCTAGTGCATCTTCATATGTCCTAGGCTTCTTTAGCTCCACTCTCCAATGTATATTCTCCCAAAGACCAACCAAGAACCTGTCCTTCTTCATCATGTCAGGCAGGGGTACCTGTGGTGCTAAGTCCTTGCACATCCGCTCCCATGCCAATGAGAACTTACGTATGTACGCATCTACTGGCTCACCTTCCTTTTGCACCAAACCTTGTACTTCTTGCCACACTTTGTGAGGATCTTCTATCTTCACAAACTCCACTTCCAACCCATGCCTTAGATTGTCCCAACTCAATCTTACACGTGGATCCGCTGCACGCGACTCCTCTTCAAATGTTTTGGACCAGACTCATGCATCACTCTTCAAACAAATTTGGAGAAGACGTAACATCTGCGCAGGGTCATGAATCTGGTTGCTAATGTAGGCAACCTCCATCTTTTCCAAAAAATCTTCCACATCTTCATCACTTCTTCCATGAAACTCCGGATAAGAGAAAGCCATGGCTACCCAAGTTTAATGCTTTAAGAACCTCTTTGAACACACGTGCAAGAACCCAAAACTTTTCACTACCCAATCCCCAAAAACTTCAATGGAGCTGAGCTTTAGATAAGGACAAACACATGCACATCAAATGAGTTTTCATAGTTGATCATCGGAATTACAACATGCAAAGGACATTCCAGTATCTCTCTTAATCTTCTTGGCCCGAACATAAAGACTAGGCGCTGCTGGAAAAAGATCTTCCTGGACACATGAACATTTATCTGGATTCTTTGAGTTAAATGAAATGAAGTGAATTGAGGGCCATTTTGATGATCCATTAAAGCCAACCATGCAGCTCCCAAGAAGGCACACTGACTTATCCTCTGATTTTGCCAAAATTTCAGCAGCATCACAGCATAAATGGCTCAAAAGACCAAAAAACCAGCCATCACAACTCAGAAAAATTTTGGCAGAGTTTCCCCAGAAGTAGAGCAGTAGGAACCCAAAATATAGACTATATATGTATGCCTTAACTGTCAACAATAGAACCCGAGCATCAAATAGGACTCACTAGTACATAGCCTATGGCAAGGTCATGAAAAGGGTGCTCCAGCTACCTGTATCACCGAAAGGATCTCCACATTTGAGAATCCCCCGGCTCAATAAAACCTCACGCTATCGACCCTCACACGAAGGCTTATGCAAATCTCGTATAGTCAAGTCTCGGAAATGACTATCTTCCAGACCAAGTCTCAAAAATGGTTGGGACTGCCAAATAAAACCAAGTATGGCTCCACAAAGGCGTACAATTGGCAGTTTCCACAAGTAATGTACAATCCAACAGACAATGCGCTCAAACAGGCGCCAAGTGATGCATACCCACAACAACTACAAGTGACACCAATGCTAGTATATCACTGTACTCCAGCTACCTGTACCTGTGTGAATCACCTATACCTGTACCTATCCCTGTAACCTGTAACCTGTAACCTGTAACCTGTAAGATGTAAGATGTAAGCTGTAAGCTGCAACCTGCAACCTGTAATCCCGAATCTCGAAGCTTGAAGCTCGAAGCAGAAGGTACTCGAAGAAGATCCTCCGTGGAGGCCCCAAAAGAATGTGAGCGGGATGGAAACACACAGAACGCCTCTATAATGACCTGACACACACTCTTGGGAAGATACACACACACACTAGGGGGCACCACTCGGCTTACACAACACCCCTGGCCGAGACAGGGAACACACCTATGGAGTGAGAGGAGAGAGACTATCCACTTGCCCACTCCACACAGAGACACACGCACACACACACACACACACACACACACAAAAATCAACTCAAAAGAGGAGAATTTCTGATGTTTAGATACAATAGAGCTTGGGCCAACACCAATGGGGCAAATAGCTCACACATTATGGGTAAAATAATCCAGATACAATCACAAACTGGAGCTGAAACTTCGCTCATAGGAGAAACTTACACATAAAAATAGCAGAAAAAGAGTGAGAAATTTGGCAAAATGGACAGTGCCATCGCGTCCGGAATGGCCCAAAACCCCAGTCTACAATGTCAAAGTGCTCAAATCCGACCTCGGATGAGTAGTTTACGGCCAAAACAAGCTCCAAAATGAGCAAAAACACACCTGCGGCTGTTCCTCCTCTTCTCTCCATGTTGTTTCTGGTCTTCTCTCTATTTTTTTAGTTCCCACACTTAGCTTTATCACTTGGGCACCCTTGGCCTTTTAGTTGACCTCAAACAGACCTCGAACAGGCCAAAAACTGACCTCGCAGTGCATAGTTGTCACCTTTTTGCATCATCCGCACACCTGGCACTCAGCTTTTTTCAATAATACATCCTGCCACCACGTGAAGTGGTCCCAAAGTATGGTCCTCATGATGACATTTCTGCATAATTATCACAAGAAACATCCACGTTGTGTCCGTACTCATCCACGTGCAAGTATTGACCCCGTTCAGCCTCCTGACGCCACTAGATGTCATCTGACGCACCTGCTTACCTCATGTCGTCGGCCCCCAGATAGCTTCCTCGAGAATTTTTACGCACTACCAACTCCTCCTTATTATAGAAAAAACACACTGGTACTGGTAATATTGAAAATCGATGCATTATGTACACCCTGTCCTACCTGTACACATGTGGGCCCCACATAACCACCTGGCTCTGAAAAATGGGCAATTCTTTATTTGATGCACCATGCATGTATATGTACATATGCGCAATCCCTTGCTCCAAAAAAACTCCTGACAAAAGTAGCCCATACGCCATGATCTTTTGTCCATAGACTTTCAAGAAAATCCTTAATGAGCTTTTGTTGCGTATCTTTATCACAAATAGCCCTCATTGGAATTCCATTCCTTTGTTTGGGGTGCTTCCACAAGTAGCCATCCTGCAAGAAGTATCCATATGTTTTTTTGCATATCCTCTTGTATTCTTGTTTGGTCCAATCATCCTGCTTTGTCAAGGTACTCAAACATCAGCCTGTGAGAAACCATTCTCCTTCATTCATATCCTCTTCAAACCTTTGGAGTGAACTTGCACAGCATACACAGTTGCCTTTAGTATGAGATGTGGTGTATAAATTTATCCCTGCATCATCAATATCATCCATCATCTCTTCCTCATCTTCATACCTTGCCCTAGAGAGCATATCCACAAGTGGATTATCTTTCCCTACAATATGCTTGAATTCTGGATTCAAGGACTTGATGTATGCAATCCAATGTAGCATAACAAAATCAAGAGCTGAACAGCTTGTGATCATTCCAAGAAGAGGAAAGAAATCTATTTCCACAATTACACTTGCTCCAACCAAATATTCCTTATCATCTTTCAAGGCTGTAACTATGCCCCACAGTTCCCTCTTCACCCGTGTAATTTCTTTGGAGAGTACTTAGGAATTTAGCTCCAAACCTCACCACATACATGTGCCCCTTGTCATCATCTTGGCATAAATCCCTGTAGGGCTTATATCTACTACTATCACAATGATAGGCCTTCCACATGGATAATTCACCTTTCTCAAGGTTGGTGCACATTGTAATAACTCCTTTATTTATCTCATAGCTTTTACATGTACATCTCCCCATTCAAATTTGTGGTTCTTTCTTAGCAATTGATAAAGAGGATCAACTACATATGCATGATGTGGCAGCTATATGACATAGAAGACACACCTAAGAATATCCATACCTTAATGATACCTAACATGTCTCCTTCATTGTTTAAATTGTGTCACCCTTTGCGGGACAAGGTCTTCTCCCATAGGGCCCACACAAATGCCCTACAATCTGTACTTGTTGGTTCACTCAAAACACAGACTTTGTTCTCGACAAGGTAAGGTTTACTTCTTCTAACCTAGATAGTAACCTTTCACAGTCATCTATATGGTTTTCCACAAACCTTCGGTACCCCTTGGAATCCAAAGCCTCGTCTTTTTCTTTTATGTTTCATCCTTTAGTTGGCACATCATCTAGAAAGGGCATAGGAATTTGGCGAATGAAGTCGCGTAAGACTTTGCTCATGCCATTCATCATATGTGCAATCGAGTTGGTTGCTCCTTGTGGTAAGGTACACATCCTTACCAAACCCAAGGGTGTTTTCATGGTGGTCATGTCTCTACTTTCCATTGCTAGTTGGAACTGATCATACCCTCAGTATAGATCTCCCATAGAGTATATTTCTCTTCCTGCAAATGTTTCTACAAATTCATCCACAATTGGCCATGTACCTAAATTTTTTATTGTAACCTTGTTTACTAGCTGCATGTCTTGGATGAAGCATATGGCCCCATTCTTCTTTGGCACATTGAACCATCTATTTTGAATATGGAAGGCAAGAAGGCTCCAAGATGCCCATTTTAATCTTTTCATTAAGCAGATCAATCAACTTTGGCAGGTGAGATTTAGGAAGTAGAATCGGTCAAATTTCCAAGGAGCATGAGGTATAGGGAAAATTACCATACTTGAAACAATGCTTGGGTCTACACATCCTATCTCACTTGTCTTAAATGAAAAAGCCTTACCATGTCTGGAAAGCATCTCTTCAAAGAACTTCTTCTCAATTAAAAACTCACCACATCCAATTTGAAGCTCTTTTAAAGATTCTTGTGTAAACTTGTGTCCAGTCCGTAAGGTTTGGCTACAATGAAGCATGCGCTATCTTTTCCTTGCAATCTAAAGGTAGAGGTAAGGACATTGGTTAAACCTTCTTTGCCACAGTCTTGTATTTTGTCTCCACATGCACTTTGGGTGCTTGGCAGTTGTCTATAAAAGCCTTGATCACCTTATACATATCGAAAGTACAAACTTTAATAACCTATAGTTTCTCCTAGTCACTAGAGACCATTATGGATTTAAGCTCACCCATTGTATCTGCAAACGAAAGATGTTCAAAGACACGTGTAATGTATTCACTATCTCTAACAACCCAATATACTTAAAGCCTGCTTGTGCAATATGTACATTGTGCTTGGTACATATTGTTGAGCACTTCTCTTCATTTCAAGTTTTGTGAAGCATACTAATCCATTCCCTGTCAACCCATGAAAACCTGTGGAAAAATTTTCATGCATAGTTGGATCAGGCGAGAGCCTGTTATTCTTTGTACCACTGCACTCTCGCTTTACAACGTACTTGGCCAAAACCCCTCATTTCCTTGTGATCTTTAAATTCCCTAACTGCCTTTGCAAGAGGATTCTCATACACACTTTCACAATTTCTTTCATGGTTTTTAATCCTCGCGTAAGCTGATCCATCGTCCATCACTTTTGTTTCCATATGTACACTTGTGATGAATGGTTTCCCTAAGATGAGTGGGTAGATAGACATCTCTTGCACAAAGAATTTTTTTCTCATCCTTTACATCTCCTATAGTCACTTTGACATTAGGGCAAGCTCCATATAGATCCCTTGAGGAGTTATTTGTAGCTCTTATCATCCATCCATGATCTATGTCAATTGGCCACTTTCCCTTCATGTAGAGACTTTTGGACATGAGGTTCATATCAGAGCCATGATCAATTAAGGCTACATATGGCTCATCTAAATCCCCCACCTTGAACAAGGTTTTTGTGGTGTCTCTTGCCCCCAATGTCTCCTTGCATAATGACTCCTGTAAATAGCATCATCACCCTTAGCATCCATAAAGCAAATGTGCTTTGTGCTCCTAGTGGATCCCAGTGGAATGGTAGCACCTTGTCATGCTTTCATCATGGTCATTTTTGTATACATGTATTCCTTGTACCTTTGAAATATCCCCTTCACCCAATGCCTATATCTTTCTCTTGATTATATCTATGATTTCTTCATGGAACTACCGCTATTCAATCCCAAGTACCTCACCCAATGTAAACCTAACTTTAATACTTAAAATTCTTTCTTCCAATACCTTCTTCACATTTGTAGCAACCTCTATATCTGCTTGCAATTTACATGCTGGAATCTTTTCTTTGCTCTTTGTCTGCTTCCTCTTGGGTGATGTACCGTCCATGGGTAATTCTGGCAGTGGAACTTGCTGTGGTGAAGCTTCCCTTGGAGGAATAGTAACTCTATTTCCTCCACTTTTGGTAGCCCTTTTTGAGGTTCCTTCATCTCCATTTTCACGTTTGCTCATTCCTTCTACAAAAACTTCATGATTTTGACATTTTTCAATATATGAATGAATCAAGACAAAGCATCCATTGGATCATTCCACCCTATTGTTTCACGAACATAATCTCAAATTTTATGCAATATTTTTGTAGTTACCTTTCCCTTTATGATAGACTCCAGATCATATGGCCATAACTCATCTGATATGTGATCATCATTGCTTAGATTCTTACTTGTCACATGTTCAATCTTCATCCCATAGGAAGCTACCTCAACCATGGCAATAGCCTCGCTTGTAACCATGTCTTCAACTAACTTTTGCATTCCACCTTTTTTAAAGCTGGTCCCCAAAATCATCCCTATTTCTATGCGATGAATCTTTCCATCCTTGAAAAACACAAAGTCTTTGATCAAAGAATCCTTGAAGATATCACAATCACTCCTGGTATGATCAATGCTACCACGCCATATGTGCCAAAGCCTTGCTTGTTTGATGTTCTTTGCCCTGATAGTTGCCCTCACCCTTTTTCTTCTGGCCTTGCCAGTTTCAACTTCAAATCTCGCATGCCCTTTACCAACTCATTTAGTGTGGATTCTTCCATTTTTGGAGTTGGATTAATTGGCTTTGACGGCCTTTCTGGTGTGATAGAGAGAGCACTACCATTAGAAACCACCATTTTGTCTCGTTGTTGTCTCTAGGCAAGTAGTGAGACTGCATCTTTGACTTCTTTTTATTTTGTCTTCATCCTTGATTTGTACTCTTGTCTTCTAAGAGTAGTTCAAGATTCTCTTGAACCTCTAGCCCTATAGCTTGCAGGAATAGTTCTGTATTTTCTCTATCCAAGGTATGTCTTTCTGTTGTTGATAATTGTGCATAGTGATGCTCAAACTCCCTTAATAATTCAATGATGAAAGTCCCTTCTTTTGGCTTTGCAACCCACTCTAGAAATGTCCTTTTTGTAACCATCTCATCATCCTCCATGAAGTATTTATCCTTTAGAGAAACCTTGAAAGCTTCCCAATCTTCACCATGCTCAGCCCTTATGGTCTTCACATGATCTCGAACCTTTGGCCTCTCTTATTGCCCGCCCAGGACCGCCTCAATTTTGGTGCCCCCACTGAGGAATGACTTTGTGCTTATTGTTGTTATATTGCATGAATGCTTGAATTTTAGCATAATCAAGTAGATTATATGAATCATGAAAACTTGTATGACCCAATTTAATTTCAAGGCAACAAAAATTGATCTAGAATATGGTTTGGATTAGCATAACATAAGAAAGGAGAAACATTTTCACATAAGAATCGAGAATTCATGTTGAAAGGCCTTTCAAGACTTTGTGTGGTTAGTTGATTTCATGAGAAAAAATTATTGTTTGGAACAAGTACTTCTACCTAAAAAATGGTTTCCATCATGCTGAAAGAACCAACCATCATGAAAGTGTTTCTATCAAGGAGTCGTCTCCTTTGCCATACTTGTCTCCTTCTACTCCAACAAATGTTGAAGAAGATATTTACATGCCAACTGATTATTCAAGTGCTAGAGTGTGTGGCCGAGATTCAAATGTGGCATCTCTTTCTTCTACCTTTATCACAAACATGCAAAAATCGACACAAGATATCTCAAATGGCATTGATGATTCAATAGTGGATACATCCAAATGTGGCATCTCTTTCTTCTACCTTTCTTCTACCTTTATCACAAACATGCAAAAATCGACACAAGATATCTCAAATGGCATTGATGATTCAATAGTGGATACATCCAACCTTTTGGAGGGCCAAATTCTAGTCAGAGCTGAAGAAGCTTTTGTGCAACATGACTCTATGGAGAATGAAGACCTTGAAGGTAACCTTGATCTTATGGAATGTTTTGAGAGTGTGTCTTTTCTAAAAGAAGAGAGTGAAGAAGAAGATGAAATCATAGGTGGGGAGATCATAGACCACATTGATCATAAAGAGATGATTGTGTACATGGAATGTCAACTCCAAAACAAAGTAGAAGAGTGTGAGTTGAATCCATGTGAAGATAATCTTCAAGAAGTGTTTGAGGATGTTAAAAAGCATTGGTATGACCCATGTATGTTAAGCATGGAGGAACCTATCATGCAAGAAGCCAAAGTTTTCACAAAATCAAAAAGTAATCCATCAACCTTTGAGGTGGTACAATGTGACGAGTTACAACCTTGCCAAAGGGGGGGCTTAGAAGGGGATGAAGAACATGGGAGAGTAGTCAAAAATAAAATCATAAAAGGAAACTGTTAGAAGGGTATCATTCTCTCCAATGGTGTTTTAGTGGGTGGCTTTTCATTCATGGGACAATCTCTTAGCAAGAAAATCCAAGCTTTTGAAGCCCCAATCAGCTTCACATTGGGTTTCACCTCTTCAAAGTCAACTTCTCCTCTCTTCACATATACCTTTCATCGGGGGCACCATATCTTCTTAAGTGGAAGAGGACATGAATACTTGGTGATGAACGGATGTTTCCAAACCTTCTTCATTTGGTTCTTTGGTATATGGAGGTCACACATTGTGATGCTTCTGGTCTTCATCATAGATGAAAAACTTGTTGATTGCTACATGTGGATATTTCATCAATCACTACCAAAATATATTCTCTTCCAATGTGTTGGAAGTAATAGAAACCTTCGTCTATTATCTACTTATGTGGTAAACTATTTGCAATATCTTCCAATAGCAGATGGAAGCATGGATCAAGCTTTCCTAAATCATGAAGGTCATAGAATTTTTGACTTGATGAGCCTACCCAGGTTGAATGAATTTTATGAGCTACTGTTAAGGCGGTTACGCCGCTAGCGGAAGCTAAACAGCGAGAACTCAACCAACAACAGAATTTGTCAGACGAGGACGAAGCTTGACCCGCAGGCGCATGGAAACAACTAGGTGGGTGTCAAATCACCTACTCGACCTTCTAATGACAATCACTACTAAGGAAATCAAATCTAAGTTCTAAAATACGCAAGTGACTGAAATCCGTACTACGAACGAATGCTATACGAAACAGGATCTAGAATCATTGAATCGATCTCAAACTCAAGGGGAAGTCTATACACTAGGTAAGAACAACACCCTAAAGACTTGAACTGCAAAATCAACCTATAACCACTCCGTGCGGTAAACGCGTATGAAGACAGGCCGAAAAATACAGGTGACCGAAACTTGACCCCGATGAGTCTAATGTGTAGCTCTACTCGTTGTGGTTCTATAGATATGCTGCACGCCCTATTCCGACACACGAGTTGGAAGAAAACTCACACCGAAGCTCGTAGGAACTTACCACACGTAGAAGTCGATAGCGCGCACTCTTGGTATCTGTGCGTAGCTCTCACCGTTGCTAACACAATGGCGGTGTCGCTTCTCCAATGGCGGTCCCGTAGCTCGCGTAGCAAGGAGATAAGACCCTCTCTCTCTCTCTCTCTCTCTCTCTCTCTCTCTCTCTCTCTCTCTCTCTCTCTCTCTCTCTCTCTCTCTCTCAGACACAGTCACGGCGCTCAAAAACTCACTTTGATGAAATTGAATCCTCTTTAGGTTACAAAACTTTGGCTTATATACCTCAGCCTTGGAGGTGAGAACATCTCTAATTATTTACATTAACAGGTGAAATTACTTCGGGATTACAAGCTGGAAACTCAATTGAGTCCCGTTACTTAATGAATGGCTCAAATCAAAATTAATGTCGGAAAGACATTTATTACAATCAATGGTTACAAAATGATGGGTGTGAGCAAAAATGCGGGTGTGATCCTCTGCTGGCTCAACACTCCCCCCCTCCGCGTTCATGTCGTCCCCAACATGACTTTTAGGCTTGATCAATAGAGTCCTGTCGTCTTGAGCATCTGCAAATGTGATTCGTAGCGTAGGTTGCCGATGGTCAAGGTTGGGCCGAATATTTTGCTTTCGTGAGTGAAAAAGCCGGTGTAGAAAGCTTCTTCGAATGTTTGCATGTGGAAGCTAGGCAAAAACATAATTCTTTGGTATAAGAGATGTAACACCTTTGGTGATGGCTGCAATGAAAGATCATACATCATATCCGTCACTGTGTCGGCCGTCGATAGTAGACTCGAGGTCGTGGCTTTATCTGGCGCGAACACTTCAATGCATGCTAATAGAGTCCTGCAGATTTTCTTTAGCATCTGACACGAAAGGTCAGGAGAGCCAGTAAAGAGTTTGATGGTGCCCGTTAGGGTTTTCACCATGTAGGCTTTACCTATTCTCTCTCCTTCCTTTGGTCCTGGCATCCTTGGGTAATTAAGCCAATTTGGCTTCTTTTCTGCAATCCTGCCATGCTCTTTCCAGCTTCTGACTCTTGGCACCGGGCAGAAGGTTGCATCCTCCCGAATCTCCTTTGGAGCCTCTACCAAGTAGATGAGGTAGGCTGGGTATTTGTTCAGCCAACCTTTCCTCCATCTAGGTTGAGAATCTACAATCTTCTTTGATTGTTCATCCTTTGTGATGTCGCCTTCGTAAAGAGCGACATACTGCTCCTCCTCTATTCTCTTTTTCGTCTTTATCACTTCAAATTTCATCAGAGGGAAAGGCAGGCTGGGTTGCATCCACTCTTCATGGAGCACTTTTGTGTCTAAACCTTGAAGTCTAATGGAGATGAGGAGTCTCCTTTCCCATTCCATTTCCGCCTTGGCACTTTCCTCTGTTGACTTTTCTATTTGGTCCTGGAGCCTTTGTTCTTCTTCTTCAGAGATTCCTGAAGTCGAGGCCACTTCGTGAACTGGGGCTGGATCTTCGATTGTGGTTGCCTCTCCAGTTTCTGGTAGCTCTATGGCTGCTCCCCCTGCTTCTTCTTGTGGTGTCTCTGTTTCTCTTCTTTGTTGCTCTTGGAGGTCTTGGAGCTGTTTGCGGAGGGCCTCATTTTCTGTCCTTAGTGTTTGGTTTTCTGATGTGAGCCTCTCCTCTGCAGCCAATGATCCCTCCGCCATGTGCAATCTTTGCACTTGCTCTAACCTCAGCTCTCTTTGCAAACTTCTGACCTGATCTTCCAGAGCTGGTACGAGGGCTCCCTCTTGTTCTGTTCCTGCTCTGCTAGCTCTAGGGGTGGTCCTGAGTCTCGTGATTGTCCTTTCTTGAAGTTCGACTCTTTCCCTCAGCTCAATGAGCTCATCCTTGGCTGCCTCCAGCTCATCTTCTATTCGCTCCTTTGCTTCCTGTGAACTTGTTACCTCTCTTGAAGCTTCGGCTAGTTGGAGTATCAAGCCGTCTCTCTTGTTTTCTGCGTCGAAGAGTGATGCTTTATGACTTTCAGATTCAGTCATAGCATTCTCTAACTTCTTCTGCAACTCTGCTTCCTTTTGTTTTGCTATCTCAAGTGCTACTTCCTTTGCTCTGGATCTTTCTTTAATCTTGCTGAGCAGTTCATGCACCATGTGCATGTCTTTTTCATCTTCATCTGTCAACTTGACAGCTCTTTCTGCCACCACCTCCAATGGCTTCGGCTCGTCCATTTTCTCTTTACTCTCCATTGTACCCTTTGTCTTTTCCTTCGTCCCTTTCCAATCATCTTGTTTCCGTAGGGATATCCCATAAACTGCCTCCAGGGCCTCTTCTTCACTGTATCCGATCGCTACTAGATCCTCATAATCATCTTTCTTTTGCTGAACTGGATCTATCTTCTTTTCCTTGGTCCCGGCCTCCGGCTTTTCCATAATTTCTGTTTCTATTTCTATTGTGGTTTCCTCCACAATAATTTCCATCTTCTTCGGGCTTGGTACAACAGTAGAAGAGGGCTGATTGTCCTCAGTCATCTTGGCTTTCCCCTTGTTTGCTTGCCCGTCTTTCTCTTGAGGTTCAGTAGACTCATCTACTTTCTTCTTCCCCTTGTCGTCCTTTTGCAGCTCAGCTTTTAAAAGCTGTACTTCCTCTTCAGTATAAGGCTCGACAGGTTGCTGCTCCAGTATGGCCTCCGACTCCTCATAAGCTCTAATATATTGATCATATTGATCAACATGTGGCCTGGCTGAGCTGGTTCCGACTTTACTGGGGTCTGGCACCCACATTTCTTCGAAGTCCCCCTTTAGAGCTCTTTCCGCTCTAAACTGCTCCACCAGCCTTTCCATTCTTGCGGCTTTTTGACTTTTGGTTTGCTTGGGATCGGCCTTCTTCTTCACTTTCTTCTTGAGCGGCTCGTCCACGGCCTCCTCAGGTTCTGAAACTATTTCTAGTTTTCGGCGTGCTCTTGTGGACGCCCTCTTGGATACTTCTTGCTGTTCTTCCTCCTCATCGGCTTCTCTAAGCCACTCATTCTGGGAGGGAATCTGTGGCCCTTGATCCCTAGCTCCAATAGCTTCATAAGCTATTCTTATTAGGATTTCTCCTCCTCCTATGTACTTTGGCTTCTGGTTGTGCATGGTGATTACTTGCTCGTGGATGTATTGAGCATAATTCACCTCCTTTGGCACGTTGCTCTTCAGTGCCCATGTGATGGTTGTCGCAATGGCATGGGGTGGTGTAGTATACTTCTGCGGTCTTTTACTGCACACATGGAAAAACTGGTTGTATAATCGGCAAAGGGTTGCCGCTCGTTGATCTGCCATATCTCCGTAGGTTGTATTTTGTTTCTTTGATCCATAGACCTCTATGGCCTCCCTTCTTTCTCTGACAGAACTCCCTTTGTTGTGCAGCTTCAATGCATCTGCAATGAGCTGTGGAGTGATCTGTACTTCAATTGTTTCTCCATCCATGGCTGTCAACGTGGCTTTCCCATCCTTCTGAATGGATGTTGCTAACTCATACACTCTTCTTGTGTCTACACCTGATGGTCTCGAGGTGAAGAACCTGTGTAAGTCAGCCTTTTCCAGGTATCTGCTGATGTTCTCTGATCTGCTATAATCCACTAATTCTCGTGGGATCATAGGCACATCGACCGATTGCCCTTGAGGATCTCTGAAAGTCCCCTGGTAGATCTTTATTCCCTCTTTTTCTAGTACTGCTTCCTCCACCCAAGTCTTGGTTGGCTTTAGGGTTTCTGTTGGAATATCAAAAGGTTCTGCTTCTGCAAGAGCGTCCTTGATGGTTGGTCTTTTTCTCTTAGTTGCCGATGACTTAGCGGAATCCATGGATCCTGTAACTCCAATTTCAGAAGTTAGCGTCTTTTTAGTACTGAAAGCCGAAATGAAGCTTTTAACTATTCAAATGACTTGAAAATTGAAACATGAGCTATTCAGGGCCTAAGGATGCAATGTAGGTGAAAAAATATGCAAACTGGGCTCAAAAACATGCTTGAGACATTATACGCGTATGATGTCTTTTGTGTCAGAATGACTTCATATTGGTTGTGCTTGTAGCTGATAGTGTATACATGAGTATCATATGCTTGGATTTGAGTTTGGATCCCATTTGGTCAAGTTTTAGCCAGTTTAGTCCAATTCAGGCTCTTGGCAAAATTTTGAAAGGGAAATGGATTTTATGATCCAAATTGGATAAAACTTGGTGGATTACTTTCAAATGGCATGTAGAACACTTCTGTTTGGTGGTTGAAGCCCTGAGGTGCCAAAATCACATAGTGAGACATCATACGCGTATGATGTTTTTTAGTGCATTTTTGGACCAATTTTCTCTATAAGCTTGGTTTTGGCTTTAGATAGGCTTATTCAGTGGATTTATGAAGTTTGGATAGATTTTGGGCTAAAAATGGCTCTGGAGACATCATACGCGTATGATGTCTTTTTCATCAATTTTTCATGGGATTGGTTCTGTGGACTCTCCATGTGCTAGTGAAGGACTGTTTATACTCAAATCTTGGTTTGGACTTGAATATGTTGGATTTGGGACAAAAATAGGCTTTGTATGAAGGATTTTCTCTTAATTGGGCTAATGGGGTGATCCACTTGACCAAATGGTTCCAAACTTCATATGTAGCATGTATTAGATATATATAATGGTTGTATGATGACAAATGAGCATTTTTGGCTCTGTAAGTGCAAATAGACATCATACGCGTATGATGTCTTTTGTGTCAAAATGGTGCTTTTTGGTTCCAGATAGCTTGTAGAGGTGTTAATCAACAATCCTACAAAGTTTCAATGAGTTTGGAGTTATTTTGACAAAATTAGGACCAAAAATCAATTTTATGGCCTACTTTGCGTCTTTTTGGTTTTCCTTGGGTTTTCTAACTCCAATTCTCATGATACTTGGTTCATAGGATGTGATTAACATGTGGAATGAGGCTATGCACTCAAATGTTGAAATGGATGTGAAAATCATGCTGTGAGACATCATACGCGTATGATGTCTTTTCTTGAAATGTTGGTCTTTTTGTGCAAAGAATGCTTTGTGCTAGTGCCCTAAGCCCTGCTAACTAGTTTTCAACTTAAAAAGTCATCAGTTTAGCTAAAAAGCCCCCTTATAGGCATTTCAGTCTCCGAAGTCGTCTTTTTGCCTTGGAGTTGAATTTCTTCACTTTTCTTCTTGAGAGTTGCATTTCCAGCTCATTGGATATGTTGTGAAGCCACCTATTCGGTTGAACTTGACTTTGGCTCCCCGTTCTCCATCTTTCTCCATTTGGTTGCCCGAAAGCGTCTTTTTCACCATCGGTAAGTGAATCAGCTTTCTTTTGGGTTTTGCTTGCAAACATAAGTCATCCATGTATATTTCATGCTGCTTGTGAAGTTTCATGTCATTTGGTCGTCAATTTTAGCCGTTATGCCAAAATGACGCTTTGTGTGTCCACAGCCGAATCGGTTGTTCCAACCTACTTTTGGTGGTCCAAACCTGGAGATACTCCATGGTTGCATTGCCCTCGATGTTGTTAAGCTTCTTGAGAAGTTTTGTGTCGTTCCGACAACTTTTTTCTGATTGCCTCTTGCAGGCTCTGTTGACCTAGGGTTTTTCCAGTCGTTCTTTCTCGAGCTTTGAGTGCTAGAAACTCATCTCCTATACTAGGGTAACCCACCTCTAAGTTCTTGCAAAGTTTGGTTAGGCGGTCGTGCCCCTACCTAGCGTTCTTCCCCATTCCCCGTCTGCTCTTGTTTCTTGGTTTTGGTGAGTTTTCGCGACAAAAGTTAACGATAAGCATCAAAAGCTTATGGCAACGAGTCTACCTCTCATGTCTGGTGTCCTCTGAGCTCTCGTAGCAGTCGTAGAAGGCGGTAGAAGGTCGGATGCTCCTGTGTGCTCTTTGCTCTCTCCAAGAAGGTAATAGTGGAAATGAGCTTGATAGTGAAGTGAAAAATACTTAACTTCGGGCTTCCCGGATCACTTGTTACCAACTTTGACATGTGCTCCTATCTCGTCGTGAAATGCACTTTAGGATTTGAAATTTCTCAATTTGGACTCCGTTTGACCTGTTTCTGAGAAATTTGTCCACTTTGCCAAAATTCTGTCATTTCGGGCTTTCCGCAACTTTTTCAGAATTGTACCCCATTTTTACCATGGGTTGCCCTTGTCATTAGGATCATCGTCGTCTATTCTTTTCTTTTTTCCGATCTCATTTCACCTGCTTTTTTTATTTTTCTTTTACTTTTATTAAGAAATCATAAAAAATAAAGGAAAATAGTAAATTGAAGCCAAAAAAATACCAAACATACACGATAAATAGCTGGTAACCCTGTGTATATGAATATACACTTCTTCGTGATTTTTGGACTTGGATTACCACTTTTTTTCACTTTTTAGCTCCAAAAACACTCTTATTTAGTGATATTTACACATCTAGAGACCCAAATTCATCATCTGATCTCTTCTTTGTTGCAAAACAAGGTATATAAGGGCATAAATATTATCAATATCCGCAATCAAACATAAAAAATTGCAAAATCATGTAAGACACTGCCCTTGTAATATAATTTTTGTTTTTCTTTGTTTTTTCCGCTTGTAGCTGCTTTGTAGCTCCTGTATACCTCCCCCCCTCCTAGTCTGAGTCCTCCCGGACGACTATGAAGTGTCTGTGGGTGAAGCATTGTAGTTGTTTTGGTCATCAGTTCCCGATGCAATTGTAGAGCGATGATACAACAGTCTCTCCAATAAAGCTGCTCTTTGTTTGATTGAAGGATTGGTGGTCGGGTTTTGGGTTGGTTTTGGCACTTCAGTAGTAGAATCAGTAGATGGATTCTTCGTTACCTTGTTGTCTTTTTTTACAATCCAAATCTGCTTTCGCTTTGCTTGTGCTTGCCACAAACTCTTTGCGACCCAAACCTGCTTTGTTCTGTGTGTTGATTCCCTCGCCTTGAAGTACCTAGGAGTTTCCGTTGATTGTATTGAAGGGAGTTCCTTTTTACAAATCTTTGGGATCCAAATTTGCTTGCTATAGCTTTGTGCCGTCATGAACTTCTTTGGAATCCAGATCTGTTTCACTGTCCTTGATTGTCGGGGATCACTCTGTTGTCTGGTATTGAAGACTCTGTTTGTTTTTTCTGGCACCACCTTTTTTGGTCTCCATACCATCTTTGACTCCGCTTTTTTCCAAGGTTGAGCTGTTATAATATTGCTTGTCTTCCTTATCCACTGTTGAGAATTCCTCGTCGAAGAGTAATCCGGTTGTATAGAAACTTTTGGTTGCCATTGCTTCTTCTTTTTCTCTGTTTGTTGTTTGCCCTTGTCCATGGATTCTTCCTTTGGAGTTGGCTCTGTTCCTTTGGTGAACTTAACTGATTGACTTTCACCTTCGTATTTGATAAGCACTGATTTAGAACTCCAGTCAATCATTGCATTGTATTGCTTCTGCCATGGTTGTCCTAGCAATAATGGATGTTGTGTAGCTTGGTCTTCAACCACGTAAAACATATGAGGATACACATATTGGTTAATCTGTATATGTAAAACTGTGCATCCGACAGTTTTGATTGAATTCTCAGAGTAATTTTTTAACTCTTGCTTGGCAGTTTGTAGTTTAGTGTCATTTGTCAATTGTCTATACAAACTGAGTGACAGTAGGTTAGCTTGAGCTCCTGAATCCAATAGTGCTCTGGCTTTGATTTGGTTGGTTCCTACTTTGCATTCAATAATGGGTTCTTCTTTGTCATTCCCCATTTCTGTTATACTAACTGCGTTTATTCGTATTGCTCCTTCATTGCGCTGTTTCTGACGCAGTAGTCTTCTTTTCTCCATTCTTTCCTTCGCCTCGGCTTGCGCTTCCTCCTCAATCTTTTTCTTTTTCTGGACACGCAGCTTTTCTTTATGTATTTTGAGAAGCATGTCTTGTGTTAGCGGCAAAAGATACTTTTTCACTCTGCATCCACTAATCCAATTGGGCATTTCTTCTCCGTCTAATGTAGCAAGCTTGACGGCTCCACTTGGTGATAGATCTTTAATCACCAGAGGTCCCATCCCTCGCTTTTTAAGCTTTTTAGCATGCTGTTTCAGAGTGTAAACTAGGACATAGTCCCCAACTTTAAACTCTTTAGTCTGCACATGCTTATCAAAAAATTCCTTTTGTCGCCTTTTTTGAGCGTAGATGGAAGCTACTGCTCTTTTCCAGGTCATCTAATCTATCAGAGAGCTCGTGCCCTGTCCATTCTAGATCCTTAGCCACCCTTAAGGTTGAAATCAAGAATTCTATTGGCAAGATAGCATTTAGCCCAAAAACCATGTTATATGGGGTCATTCCTATTGATGTTTTATATGCTACCCTATATGCCCATAATGTTGAATGCAACTTCTGGTCCCAGTCAGTTCTCGACTTAGATACAATCTTCGTAAGGACCGTGCATATGGTTTTGTTTGTTGCTTCAGCTTGTCCGTTTGCTTGTGGATGATACGGGGCTGATTTCCTATGGATTACCATGAATTCATCTAGAAGGATCTTTATCACTTCATTTATGAAATGTGTGCCTCGATCACTCACAATTTCTATTGGCAATCCATATCGTACAAAGACGTATTCATATAGAAATTGTGTCGTGGTCCTGGCATCTGCTTTTTGAGTTGCCTTTGCTTCGACCCACTTTGTTAGATAGTCTGTAGCCACAATAATGTATTGTGCATGAGTCTTATATGCAGGAGGTGAAATGGGTCCGACATAATCAATCCCCCATTTTGCAAAAGCTCTTGCCCCCATCATTGGTCTAAGCGGCATATCATCTCTTTTAAGTGGTACTTTGGTCCGCTGACAGTCATCACACCGTTTAACGTATTCCTCAGCGTCCATATGTAATGTTGGCCACCATATTCCTGCGGCTAAGACAAGTTTTGTTGTCTTATCACCTGAGAAATGGCCTCCACCTACTCCTCCATGAGCTTTCTCCAGGATTATCACATACTCAGACTCTGATGCGCAAATCCTAAGCTGGTTGTCTTTACCTCTCTTATAGAGTTGATCTCCTATTAAAGCGTAATCTCTAGCTTCTGTCTCTACAGATTTCTGACGAGCTTTTGACGTTCCTTCTGGGAAAGTTCTATTTGTGAGATATTCAACAATATACTGACTCCATTCTGGAGCGATCATTATCTGATATAATGTCGAATACTCGACTGGCGGTTTTGATGAACATACAATACATACAGTGACATATTCATGTACGCTTTCTTTCATTCCTGGCCAATAGACTCCCAATTGTAACAAATTCCTATATGTGTTCCTTCTTGAACAATGAAATGCACATTCCTGAACATGTGCTTCGCGCAGATATATACTATATTCCTCAGGATTGATGCATAGTCGTAAAACATGATCATCTCCCAATTGATACAACCTTCCTGCAATCAATTGAAGATTCTTGGATTGCTGAATAGCAATATGTTTCAGGTTGTATTCTCTTCTATCAAACTCTCCTCCATAGGTTAATAGGTCAACGACATTTTGAGACCACTTAGGTATCATTTCTATGTTGAACAAGTACGCGTCTGGCATGTCGTCATCTACTCCTATAGGGTCTTCTCCATTCGTTAATCGCGAAAGATGGTCAGCTCTAAGATGTGTTTTTCCTTTCTTCACTACTACGGTGAAGTCGAATTCCAGTAAGATAATGAACCATCTCACTATTCTCCCGGTATTGCATGGTTTATTCACTAGGTAGAGCAAGGCTTGGTGATCCGTAAAAAACACAAACTTGTTGGATAGAAGATAATGCCGAAATTTCTTTACAGCATATATCATTCCTAATCCCTCTTGCTCTGTTGTGGTGTAATTCTTCTCTGCATGGTTGAGCTGTCGACTGGCGTAACAGATAGGAAAATCCATGTTTCCTTCTTCTGGCTGAGCCAGAATGCATCCTATTGCATATGCAGAAGCATCTATGTGCACATGGAATATCTTCTCCCAATCTGGTGATTTCAAGACTGGAGCAGTAATGAGTGCCTCTTTCAATTTCTTGAACGATTCCTCACACTCCTTTGTCCATTCAAAGTTCACTATTAGCCTGTAAAGTGGTTGGCCTATTATAGCGTACATGTAAATGAATCGTCTATAATATCCACAATGTCCCATAAAGCTCTGTACTTGTTTCGCATTGGTTGGTCTAGGCATATCCACTATAACTTTTATCTTCTCTAAATCCGTGGATATTCCGTTTTGTGAGACAATATGTCCCAGAATTCTGCCCTGTCGGACCATAAACACACATTTCTCAGGATTGAGACAAATGCGATATGTCCTACATTTCTCAAATACTTTTCTTAGGTGTTCTAGATGCTCATCTCTCAGTAGAGAATGTACACATAAGTCATCCATGTATATTTCGAGAAACAGCCTTAAGTATTCTTTGAAAGCATGCGTCATCAGCCTCTGGAAGGTTGCGGGAGCATTGGTTAGACCAAAAGGCATAACTCGATAAGCATAAATTCCCCACTCCGTTGCAAAAGCTGTTTTATGTTGATCTTCCAGTGCTATGGCTAGCTGGTTATATCCTGAAAAACCATCAAGAAAGGAGTATGCTGTTTTCCCTGATACACGCTCTAGAACATGATCAGTTATCGGCAGGGGATAATTGTCCCTGATTGTTGCAGCATTCACTTTCTTTAAGTTGACACACACTCGGAGTTTTCCGTTCTTCTTAGGTACTACCACAATCAGAGATACCCAATCAGTGTGTTCAATCTCGTATATGAATTCAGCTTCCATTAGCTTATCTATCTCTTCCTTGATTCGCTTAGCAAAAGTATCATTATATGTGTATGGTCTCTGTCTGCTAGGCTTTGCGTCTTGTTTCAGTGGGATTGAGTGTTGGCATATTGATGGGTCAACTCCCTTTAAGTCCTTATAAGACCATGCAAACACATCCCTATACTCTCTGAGAAGACTCAAAAGTCTCTCTTCCTCGCTTGGAGACAAATCTGTGGCTATGTACACCGGTCTAGGCGTCTCACCTGGAGCTGCTAAATCAACTTTTTTTGCATCCTCCGGTCCGTCATAAGATTCGTTCTCCTTCCTCTCTCGAATAGGTGGGGTTAATATCACCTTCCTATCCTCTATTGTGAATTTCCTATAGTGAGAGGGAACATCCATGTTTTCCTTGATTTTGACGTTTTCGTCCTCTCCACTCTCAATTTCTGTCGTCCAAACTTCTTTCAGAGTTTTCTTGAGCTCTCTGTATTTGTTTCTACGTTCTAACTTGGACTCCGTGTATTCTCTGTTGCGCTTGTTCTTTTCTGATTTTTCTGTTTCAGTTCTCGTTCCATTATTTTGAACTTGATTTCTTGAGCCTCTTTTGTCTTTTCGTAAGCTCTTTTGATCACTGCCTCTCATTCTTCCAGAAATCTTATCCTTAACACAATCTTCAGCCTTTACCAGCATTAGGAATTGATTTTTTCCTCTTATTCTAGGCATCGGATTGGTTCTAACCCCTTTTGTTTTTTTCTTTGCTCTATAGTGTTTCTGGCGTTGTTTAGTTTGGTTCGGAGAATCATAAAATCGGACATCCGTTATAGTTTCTTCGTTTTCGCTTGAATTGTCCGTTGACTCGTTGTCTGCTTCATTTCCCCACTCTGGATGATTGGGAATGTCGTGAAACACCTCTTCTTCATCCTTCTTTTCCAGTGTATCGTTCTTTTTAGTTTCTTTTTCGAGCACAGTTCTCAACATGAAATACGGAACCACGTCGTACCCGTCCTTGTCGCAAAATTTCGTTGTGGGACCATCCGGAATTGCGCAAACATCTAGGGTTGCTAGAATGTGTGTCCATTCTAATGGTTCAAACGTGTCCTCTGGAAAGGGTTCTCCTACATAAGTTTCGTCTTCGATAGCCCTTTCTAAAACACATTCTTCTCGTTTCAGACTTCCACATTTCGAAGCTCCACACATCCATAACTCCTTGGGTTTACCTAACCAAGCTGGAAATTCGGATCTTGCCAAAGTAGCTGAATCAAACTCCTCTACCGGTGTTCGGTTCACCTCTTTGTAGCTATGGTCTTTCAGGTTCACACGTGTAGTGGTTTCCATATTTCTCAAGTATATGTGATCGTAGCCCCAATCTTGGACCATTTTCAATTGTCTCATGAATGGTCTTCCCAGTATGATATCATAGTTATTCTCCTTGCCAAAATCGACAATAGCAAAAGTATGTTCGTATTCAATGCCGCAAGAAGTCACTACAACTTTCTCTAATAACCCCATAGGTTTCTCCATGTGTCCATCTGCTAATTGGAGTTTCAACCTAGTCTTCCTTATTGCTGGTTTCCCCCATTTTTTCCAGATTTCTTTTGTAGCTATGGCTACCCCAGCTCCGCTGTCTAGTATTGCCATTGTGTTCACTCCTTGGAATTCAACTGGTAAGGTTGTATTCCCCTCTTCACCTTCGCAATACTCTCCGACCTTGTTTAAGGGTACAGGCTTAGCGTTCTTTTGTGGCTTGCTCAGCTCCTCAATGCTCTCTTGCAATCTCGATGTTGGATCTTTTATCCCGAATTTCTCCAAGCATTTTCCTACAGTGGTCCACATATGTGGTCTTAGCCTCAAAAGCTCAGCTAGAGTGATAGTGCATGTCACTGGTGTTGACCAAATCTCTATCAATCCTTGCGAGTCCATGACTTTGTCTGATGAGATTTTTCGTGAGGGAAGTGCTCTAATCTCGGATTTTGCTTCATACTCTCCTAAGTATGAAGGTAAGGTTTTCAGTGAATGAGGTTTGCTCTCCATTGTTCTAACAGAGCCCCCATCTCCCCAGTAAGATTGCAGATCCAAGTCCACTTGAGATCCTGCCTCAAATTCCACTATGGGAGGATTCCTGATGTCCTTTTCCCAATTTGTCTGATTAGCTTGGCAACTTAGCTCGTTTGCAAAGTTTGCCTCTCTCACTTGTTTCCAAAATTCATTGTAATCCTCATCTTTTCCGTAAATCCTCTGTATGACTGGGTGAAAACTCTCTATCTCCTGATCGGTTGTGTTCAATACTATGCGGTCATCCTTTTGTGTATTTTCAGGCTTTTGTGCACTAGGAGTCTTTTCAGCTACCCGTGAAACGATAGTCTCTTGCTAAATTGGGTTTTCCTTTCCACAAGTCATTGTTTCTTTTGGTGGTTCTAATAAGGCTTGTGCAGTCTCGATCATTCTCAGGCACATTTCAAGTCTCTGCTTTTCCAATTCCGCGTTTGGGTATGTCATCCACCTCTGTTCTTGTGTTTGGTTGTTCTTTAACCTAGCTTCGTAAGCTCTCATCAGTGCGTCCAATGGTTCGTGTACCTTGTCGACTAGCACTGATCCCCCGGAGCTTAAGCTCGTTGTTTCTTTGATACTCTTTTGTTTCGTTCTTTCCGGGCTCATCTCTCGTTTCCCGTTTTGACTCTCAAGTTTTTCTAATCTAGCTTTAGTTTGCTTTAGTTCCTCAGCTAGAATAGCGTCTTCACGTTCTTTTCTCAACTTCATGCGTGCTTTTCTAGCTTTCCATGTGTTTTTCTGACTCCGCGGTCCTTGACTAACTACGTCAGTCGCTAACTTTCCATTCTCAAGTTCTCCAGTGGTTTTCTTAGCTTGAGCTCTAGTAACAACTTGCGTTGGTATCAGAGTTTCATTTTCAGACCCACTGCTGGTAGGAATAGTTTCTAGCATATTCAATGTCGTCTTTTGCACTTTGTTTGGATTCTTTGAACAATCCTCAATGAAGTGAGTAACCCCACACTCAGTGCAATACGCGTTAATTCTAATGATTTCCGTATGTGGGCAAACATTCATCAGATGGTCACCTCCACACTTGTAACAAGGTCCTAGTGCTGGTCTTGGTCCCATTTGATTCGTCCTTTGTGGATATGATGGTCTTTGTCCTGTTAACCCTCCATGAGCTATGAACATCAAGGTTCTTGCGTCCAAATTGTATCTCTCTTCATCAGAAGCACTTGTAACTGTTGGTGTTCCAACATTCCCCATCATGCCCCATGGTTCTGGTTGTTTGGGTTCTTCTGGTGGGTAATACACTGTTGGAGACATGTGTGCACCCGACTGAGGCTTGGGATAGCTAAAGCTTTCTTCAAGTTTATGTTATGTTTGTGATGCATGAAGCTTTCCATCTTCATTGCATGACCTAGGTCACAAGGAACACAAAGACTTTATTGTAACAAGTCTCTCTTAATGGGGGAAATCATAATACAAATGCCTATTGGAGGGGGGACCGGCTCCACATAAATCCGGTCCTCAATTGTTGTCGTGTTCTCTAAATTCTCTCTCTTGAAAAAGTATTGTTCATGCCAAGTTAACTAATTGCTATGATTATGTTGCTATCTTCAATTATGTTCACCCGTTATGCTCACAAAGTTATTTCTCAAAAGTACTCTCATTAATTTCCGCTACTCTCAAGTTAAATAGGCCAATTTCATTACATTGGTATCAGAGCATTTGGTTTCTCTTTTCTTTCTTAAGAAGAGAGGTCCTTAAGTAGCCTATAAATGGTTGATGTTGTTAATTATAATAGGGTAAGTGGAACTGGGATCTATTATCGGTTTTATTGAGCCCACTATGTGGGGGATGGTGCACACCTCGGGAGCTTTGGACTTAATAATGGAGTCTTTTTAGACTTGCCTACGTCTTTACCATTATTGAGCCATAAGAAGTCTGAAAGGAGCTAGCCCTTGGCAACTCTGCTATGTTAGACCTACTCCTCTACTCTCTATAATTAACCACTTCGAGCAGTGGGTGTAGATACTTAAGAGCCAATTTTTAAAGGCTAAGAGGAGTGGCAACTAAGGTTTTGAATTGCCAAAGCATATACTAAGTACATACATAAATTTTGTTAACATGGCTGACAATAATCAAGAGAGTAGAATGAACATTGATAGCTTTGATTTTGCACATGAAGGTGCTAATGATGATGCTCCCATGTTTGTGAATTATCTCGTTACTAGGTTGCAGCAAGCTATGGGCAACCCTGCTTTGCAAGCCGAAGTTACTCAACAACTTCGTGCGTACGGAATTTCCTTTCCTCTCCAAGAAGAGAGAGAGCTTAGGAGGCCTCTTGATGAGACCCCCAAAAGAAGACTCTCTCCCATTCGAGAGGAGGAATCCAAAGAGCAAGAAAGCAAGGAAAGTTTAAGTTCCTCTGAAGATGTGGCTCCACGAAGACGGCGGTCTAGACGATCGCCTACTCCTCCCAAGAGGAAAATATCAACACATAGTCCTTCTCCTCATCACTCTGAAAGGCAAGAGACGAAAAAAAGGAAGAAAAGGGCTACGAAGAGGTCACCCTCTTCTCCTTCTTCTTCACCTTCCTCCTCTTCCGATGAAAGTTATGGCTATTCTCCTAGAGAATACAAGAGGGGAGGACATCGCAAATCATTTCCTGCATGGTGAAGGTCACAAAAGCTAAAGAAGTTCAAGGAGGGAGGAAAGAGTATCTCTTTTCTCACCTATGATGGCACCTTCGGTGCTACCGACAAAGTGTTGGCCTTCATCTAGCAATTTGATGCGGCCTTTGGAGATGAAGTCTTCACAGAGTCCTCCATGCTACGCCATGTAGCTATGCACTTCCAAAAATCAGCTCGTCAATGGTGGGCTAGCCTTCGTGGAAATGGTGAAGCCCCAAAGCATGGAAAACTCTACGAGTTTCCATCATGAAGCAATTCCTTGCAAGCGATGCAAAGGACAAAGTGCTTACCGAATAACGCAGCTTGAAGCTCCTCTCCCATGAGTCTATCCACAAATATGTAGACAAGTTTTGGGATTTACATCTCAAGGCTACTGTCTTTCAAAAGATAGACTTTGCCGAACAAAGGCAGCAATTCTATGCGGGATTACCTGAAGAGATGGCCGAATACATCAACTCTCAACGGCCTGGTACTATTAGCGAAGTAATCCATCACACTATGGTTGCTTCACGCATCAATTTCCATCAAGGGGCTAGACGTAATGTCAAGCCCATGGAAAAGAAAGATAAAAATGATGCAAAGGGAAAAACCAATGTTCAAAATACTTCCCAAGCCAATTCCAACAACAACAACAATCGGTCCAAGGAGAAGGGAGTTTACAAAGGTACAAAAAAACTCTCTCCTGAAGAGCTTGAACCTTTTCGCAAGGACCATAAGTGTTTCAAGTGTGGGGAGCAAGGACATGGCTATCGTTCTTGCCCCAAGAAGAATGCTCGCAATGAGACTCCTAGGGCTTCTGCCATCGAAGCTCCAAAAGAGGATGCTCATTGCAAAGGATCATCACTTTCCTATGCTTGGGGAAAGGTAAGAGAGCATGATGCCTTTATCTTGTTTGACCCTGGCTCTACTCTCAACTTCATATCAATAGAGTTGGCCACCAAGTTGGGCATTTAAGCTTTTGAGATAGGAGATATAGTAGTGGCTGATGCAGCTTTCAAGGGACAACAAGCCTCCGTTACTCCCTTGATTGGGAAGTTGAGGCTTCATGTCCAAAGCTATGTCGACAAAGAAGACTTCTTCATCTCTCCTCTCCAACATGAGGATGTTATCCTAGGGGCACCATGGTTTGATCGCATGGCTACCAACATGAAGTTCCCTGAAAGGAAAATCTACTTCACCTACAGGGGAAAGAGCATGTATATAGATGCTAGTGAGCGTGGTCGCACTATTTCACTTGTAAATCCTCTTGCTTTTGATAAGTCAATGAAGAGCTCAGTTTCTGCGTACATGATTTTTGTCAAAGAGTCTCTAAAAGATACTAATGTTTCATCAAATGTAAATAATGGGAATCAAGAAGAGTTAGACTTGTCTAATTTTCTAAAAGGATTCCAAGATGTGTTCATCGATGATATCCCTATGGACTTACCTCCAAAACGAGGGGATGATGACCATCGCATTGAGCTCCTTCCTGGAATCTCACCACCTAACAAGCCTCCTTATCGAGTCTCACAAGCTCAACAAGAGGAGATCATGAGGCACTTGTTTAAGAACTGGTAGACAAAGGGATGGTGAGGCCTAGTTCCTCTCCCTTTTGTTCTCCAGTCCTTTTAGTGCAAAAGAAAGATGGTACATACCGTATGTGTGTGGACTATCGAGCACTAAACCATATCACCATCAAAAACAGATTTCCCATACCTCGGGTAGAAGATCTGTTTGATAAGCTACAAGGCTCTACCTACCTCAGTAGGATTGACCTTAAGAGTGGCTATCATCAAATAAGGATAGTGGATGAAGATATCTTAAAGACCGCGTTTCGCACAATGTTTGGTTTTTATGAATATCTAGTCATGCCTTTTGGCTTGACTAATGCACCAGCTACGTTCAATCGTTTGATGGAGAAAATTTTTAGACCATATCGTAAATTCACTGGAGTGTTCTTTGATGATATCATCATCTACTCCAAGTCTTTGGAGGAACATAAGCAACATCTCCAAGTGATTTTTCAAGCATTGAGGGAGAACAAGCTTTATCTCAACCAAAAAAAAAGCGAATTCTTCCTTTAAGAGATTCAATACCTAGGTCATATTATCTCTAAAGATGGTATCCAAATGGATCCATCAAAGTTAGAGGTAATAAAAGCATGGCCTAACCCAAGTAACCTACATGAGCTAAGAAGCTTTGTTGGTATGTACGCATACTATATACGCTTCATAGCAAAATTCTCTCAAGTAGCAGGACCACTACACGACTTAACTAAGAAAAACGTTAAGTTTGTATGGACTGCTAAGAGCAAAATGCTTTTGAAAAGCTCAAAGAGAAACTTACTTCCCAACCAGTCCTCGTGCTTTCGGATCTCTCAAAGCCATTTGAGGTCCATTGTGGTGATTGCCTTGGAGCAGTTTTGCTTCAAGAAGGGCATGGCATAGCATATGAGAGCCGAAGGCTCAATATTGATGAACGAGTCTTGGGCATTTATGAGAAAGAGCTTTTAGTTGTTCTACATGCCCTAGACACATGGAAGCACTACCTATTGGGGACTCCATTTATCCTACGAACCGACCACCAAAGTCTCAAGTATTTCATGACGCAAACCAAGCTTTCCGACAAACAAATGAGGTGGGCAAATTTTCTTTCGCAAATTAATTTCCATATTGCTCACATAGCTGGTAAGCACAATCAAGTTGCCGATGCACTTTCACGACGACCAAAAGTTAATGCGGTGTCTATAGCTACTCACAATGATTTATCCTCTATGATAGATGAGTATGCTATTGACCTTGACTTTAGAGACATAATGTCAGCCCTTGCTTTGGGGAAGAAAGAGGAACCATTCACCTTGCAGGATGGTTATCTTCTCCACGCCAATAGGCTATGTGTTACCCATTCCCTTCGTGAGAAAGTTATGTATGAATCCCATGCTCCTCCATATGCGGGGCATAGAGGTATTCAACCTACTCTCCGAGGAGTAGAGACGTACTTCTATTGGCCTACCATGAAAGTGGACATACAAGAGTATGTATCAAAATGTGTAGTATGCCGAAAGACCAAGTATGATAGAGGGAAGCCACCTGGATTACTCCAGCCATTGCCTATTCCAAATTCACCATGGGAGAGTATATCCATGGATTTCATCTTTGGATTACCCAAGTCTATCCATGGGAATACAGGAATATGGACAATAGTCGACAGGTTTAGCAATCAAGCACATTTTATTCCTGTCAAAAAGACTATTAAGGCACATCAAATGGCAACTCTCTTCATATCTCAGATTTTCAAGCACCATGGATTACCCACATCCATCGTGTCAGATAGAGATCCTAGAATGACCAGTAATTTCTGGAAAGGTCTCTTTGAAAATCTAGGAACAAGATTGAATTTCTCTTCGGCCTACCACCCACAAACGGATGGACAAATTAGTGAGATAGCCAATCTCACGATACTTGATCTACTCAAGACTTATGTTACCAAAGTAGATCAATGCTCACAGTGGGAAAAGTACTTACCTCTTGTAGAGTATGCCTACAATAATATTGTACATGCTTCTACGGGAAAAGCACCTTTTGAGATCATTGAGGGAAGACCTAAAAGTCCCTTGCTACTCAAAGTCCATGGGAAGATCTTCGCCGCCGATGAGTATAGCCGTGACTTACAAGAATCTTTTCAAAAGATTAGGGAGGCTATATCCATCTCTCAACAAAGGCAAAAAGCTGTTGTTGATAAGCACAGAAGAGACTTAATGTTCAAAGAAAATGATTGGGTCTTACTCAAGTTTCCTAAGGCTCGATTAAGGCAAACGACGGGCAAAAATCCTACGGGCCATCAAAAGTATTATCCTAAACTAGCAAAAAGATACTATGGTCCTTTCCAAATCTTGAAGCCCATCAATGAGACGGCATATCAACTCAAGTTGCCCAACCATTGGCTCATACACAATGCCTTTCATGTAAGCCTACTTAATCCCTACAAAGGAGAGCCACCAACTGAACCAATCATTGAAGACCCTCCCGAAGTTGAAGACCAAGAAGAGGTGCTACAACCCGAAGCTATCCTTCGGCATGAAGACAAGGTACTACGACATGGTAAGATTATCCGACGGTATCTTATTAAGTTCAAAAATTATCCTTTTGAAGATGCTAGATGGATGCAAGGAGTACAGCTTAAGGATAGTAGTATGAACCTTGTCAATGCTTACAATGCTACATTAGAGTAAGCAAATGTACAAATTTCTTTTAAATGACTCATGTTTTTGTCTTATAAGACTAGTCCTCTTTTTAATTGTGCACAAATTTAACTAGTATGCATGCTTAGAATCATGTTTGTGATGACGACGTCTCTCAAACACCAAGTAGAATTTGTCACTCTACTTGGGGAGAATGAAATGGATTAAAGAGCAGACATGCTTGCGGCAGCTATGTCTCCCAAGCACCAAATGGATTAGTCATCCATCTTGGAAAGATGTCGTAGGGTAAAAAGGGATCCTCTACCCGCTAAGTAAGATTGACTAATGACTAAGGCTTTATCTCTTCTACCTCATAGTCGAGGACGACTATGATTTCAAGAGAGAGGTAATGTCATAAAATCTAATATCTAACCAACCCAAATGATTTTCTCATATTAAATTGATCACTTAATGTGGGAGAATAAACGGGAACAAGTGTTAAAATATAGATATGTGCTTATAGATCTATCTCAACACGGGGCCAATGGTAAAGGGGCCCAAATGAGAGATGGTCTATCAAAGAGCAAGGCTAACCAATGGAGCATAAGACCTTAGGGTTAGCTTCATTGAAGACCTCCAATAATGTGTGTAAAAGTCCTTTGACCTTAGGTAAGCTAGGGCTGAGCTTGAGGCAGGAACCCCGAGGTGCTTGTCGTGCTTGAGGTGCTTGATTAAGGTGCTTGAGGTGCTTGACCTGCTACATGCTTGAGGTGCTTAACTTGCTACATGCTTGAGGTGCTCGAGGTGCTTTGACATGCTTGCATGAGATGCTTGTGGGAACACCCCTAGTTCAAGTGCATTGTCATGCTTGATGACTAAGGTGCTTGAGCACCAAAAGTCAAAAGTATCCCTACAAGAGGAGGGGCGAGCCCTTTTCCTAGGGGATAGAGAGAGAACACACACTCACACACACAAGGAAGGCCCAAGCTTGAAGAGGCAGCAGGGACACATGTCAGGCCCCTACCTATGTTACCTTCATGAGATGCCTGAAGCCTATTGGTTGGCCACCCAAGGGGTCCAATAGTAATTTAGGGGATTTAATTAATTGATTTAGTATTTATCTAGCCCTCTCTCTCAAAGGGGAAAGGGGGACACTTGTCTCAAGGCTACCCCTATTGCTTGTAATGCCTCCTGCTTATGATTGGCTAGGCCTGGAGGGGTCCAATGAGCTTCAAGCATGAGCTACAAGGGGGGATCGACCCAAGCAAGCTAGGGGGTTGCTTAGGGGGTATACTCACCCACACACACTCACAAAACACTCTCATTGTGTGCTTTGCAAAGGGCAAGAGCTCCCTCTCCAAGCAAGTAGAGGTTGAGAGCCTACACCAACACTCTTGGCTATGGAGTGCAAATCCAACCAAGAGCCATGCTTCAATGCTTAAGCTTGCCATCTCCTTCTTCTTCATTACTATGCTATTATGTATGCTAGCAACAAGAGTTATGATAAGTGAGGAACTAATTCTTTCTCCTACGAAATGTTTCTACTTCCTCTTCCCTACACTCATTCCCTGCTAGCTCTCTCCACCTCCGAAGGTGTTTGACGTCTTGGGACTGAGGCTTGGGATAGCTAAAGCTTTCTTCAAGTTTATGTTATGTTTGTGATGCATGAAGCTTTCCATGTTCATTGCATCACCTAGGTCACAAGGAACACAAAGACTGTATTGTAACAAGTCTCTCTTAATGGGGAAAATCATAATACAAATGCCTATTGGAGGGGGGACCGGCTCCACATAAATCCGGTCCTCAACTGTTGTCGTGTTCTCTAACTTCTCTCTCTTGCAAAAGTATTGTTCATGCCAAGTTAACTAATTGCTATGATTATGTTGCTATCTTCAATTATGTTCACCCGTTATGCTCACAAAGTTATTTCTCAAAAGTACTCTCATTAATTTCCGCTACTCTCAAGTTAAATAGGCCAATTTCATTACAGGGGGGAAGGAATCGACACCACAGAAATGACAAGGGAGTTTTCCATTCATCCACAAAAAATTGGTACGATCTTCTTTACAGCACCGTAGCCGCACCTTGGCTTGCCACAAAAACTGGCTCGCCAACCTTTCCCTATAGCTTCCCCGCACTCAAGAACACACCTCTGAGGCAGCGAGACAACAATGTCTCCTCTTTGACTCCTCACCCCACACACAACAGAGCTCGAAGGACCAAGCACAAGAATCCCTCGCCTTGCCTCCTCTCTACCTTCACAATGGAGCTACCCAAGAAGATTGGGGAGCCCTCGTCTCTTTCCTCCTTTGAAAAACACACCCAAAAAAAAAAAAAAACCCTCTCCCTCCTTTTTTTTTCCACCGAAGGAGCAATTGTGGCGCCATCGTTGCTTCCTTTTCCTCTTTTTTAATTCCCCAAGGAAAAACCTTATACTATCCACATATAATCTCTTTTGCCCTTGTCCCATAAGTCCACGTTGGGACTCTGCTTTTCATATTAAGAAAATCCATTTTTTGCGCCCCCAACCAACCTTTACTTTGGTATTCACAAAATTAGGCACTTGAACATATGGTTTCCGTGCTATCGGTGCTCCCCCATGCCAAAACTGCCAAACACCCAACACGTCAATGCACTAGAACTCCGTCTTGCCGGTTTGCAACCGTGGAAAAAAAAAATATCACTCCAATTTTTCGAGCTCATCAATCGAAACCGCCAAAAAAATGACAAAATATTTGTGATCGCATCACATTCACCTTGGTGTATCCAATCGCTCATGATTTTGATCTGCAAGCTATCAATTTCTACTGACTCCACATAGTGTCTGCTACCTTGCCAAACTTAGTCAAGGCCAAAAAAAACACACGATGGCACGCCTTTTAATGCGGATAATGTGGCATACACCCGGCCCTCGGCAAAATTTTAAATAGCCATAACCTTCCCATCCGGACTCTGATCGACGAATCAAAAGGATCGGCATGCTCCACAACTCGAGCTTCATGTGCCTATACACTGACATCAACTCTGACCATATGTCCCCATCTTCCCTGTCCATCGGGGATCTGCAAAGGCTTTTAAATTAGAACTTTAATATCTTTCAAATCGGGGCTCTGTTTGACGAGCCATCTAGACGGGCTCCTAGAGAATCTTAAAAACCACATTCTAGAGCACCTACTTGGCATCTCGGGCACTTTGACTACCATCACAATGAGCCCACTTTGGAGGGCTTCCTGGCCTAAAAAACTGCTTTCAAAAGCATATATTTTCATTGCCACCTGCCTGCACAAGGCCTTCATACATGCTCTAGCATCCCAACTTCAGCATTGTATAGCACACTTCCCAGCACGGACCAAATTTGGTTGCACCAACATGGCCCATAGTGGTCCACATGCCATGCCATGTAGGTGCCACGTAATCGCAGTGCCTATGGGGCATGCCAAATGGACCATCATGGGTCATATGGCATGCCACATGGACATGGGACACGCCCTCGTTTGTGTGGCTCTCTGCTTGGACTGTGAGTCGTCCGCAGTCCACACAAGCGATAGCCTGTGTGGACCCACGTGGCCCCTCCTTCCCTTTTTGACCATGTTGTTGGGGTATAAAGCCCAATGTGGTCGCCCAGGTAAGTGGGCGGGCCGCCAAGTATGTACACATATTCTTTTGTAAAAACCTAATAAGAACTCACTATGCTCTACACATTACAAAAAGAGCGAGTTCACCATATCGTTGTGCTCTTCTTCTCGCACTCTCTCTCGCGTCGCACTTTCGCTCGTACTCCTTCAACTGGTATCAGAGCTCAGATCGAGGCTCGGGGCAGCACTGTAGGAGGCTAGCGTCACCAGCTCATATTGGAGTGAAATTCGACAAGCGAAGGCACGGCCCCAAATCTCGTGGGCGAGCCCGAAGGGCTCGGTGTTGTCAGAATTTCATTCTGAGGTCATCTCGGCCACCGTTCGGCTTCGACAAAGGTCTGCGCAGGTCATTTTCGACTACGTGGTCTCGACGGGTGCAGATCCGACTCTGCAAATTTGGGGTTTTCGGCGTACGACTGTAGGTGCTGAGGATATCGACACTCCCAGAGTGTTGATTTGTGGCTGTCTACACATCGAAGGACGGCTCACAGTTCTTGGAGGCATGTCACATACGACACGGGCGCATCTACACACAGTCTGTAGGCGACATCCACTAGTTCATCAGGTAGCTTGTGTTTGCTGCTTGATATTCCAGATTTCATCCTGACATTGCAGGTACTTCCACATGGGATGTATTGTCAGAGATGATGTATGTATGTTGAGGGTTTGTTGGCTGTGAGTCACGCAGCAAACAACCGCCGCAGCGATAACAGCATACAGTGGGAAATTTGTGGATGTATGACTTTGTGGGAAGTCTATGTACTGTCAAATTTACTGCAGCCTTTGTTGAGGGTCGAGTGAGGTTTTATTGAGCTGGGGGATTCTCGAATGTTGAGATCCTTCCGGTGATACAGGTTTTGGAGCGATCCCTCGAGCACCCTTAGATAGGCAGCTAGGATGTATTGACTTTGAGTTAGACAGTTGGGATTGCATCTTTGCTTTACTGCCGTTGAGGCATTGTCGCAGTCTATGCTTACAGGACAGTGATAGGACAGTCAGAGACAGTACAGGTGCAGGACAGGTTTACCCACAGCTTACAGTGTCAGAGAGACAGTGGTTTTTTTGAGCTGTTTTTGGTCTGTTTTTAGTACACCAGAGCCATTTTACAGAGGAGACTCTGCCAAAATTTCAGCAGAATCTGAAGCTTTCTTGGTTCATTTGACAGGTTGATATTGGTTCAGAGGTTAGTTTACAGGGGAAACTCTGCCGAATTTTTCCCGGGAAAGTAAACTACTGTGAAGCGTATCTATGGCTGGATCACAGGACACTGCTCTTTACAATATCAAGAAGCTGGATGGAACCAATTTCCCATTGTGGAAGAAGCAGATTTGGCACGTGTTGGTACAAAAGAAGCAGATAAAACCTATAAAGCTCAAGGGGATAAAACCAGAAGATATGGACGAAGATGAATGGAGCGAAATGGATGAATTGGCACTTTCTACCATTATGCTGACTTTGGCAGAAAAAGCGTTTACTTCAATGTAGCAGACGAGATGTCGGCTTATCAAGCATGGTTAAAGATGAGTGATCTTTATGAGAAGCAGAGTGCAGCTTCACAGGTATACTGGCTTAAGAAGCTTGTTGACGTGAAGATGAAAGAAGGGACACCTATGTCCAATCATCTGAATGAATTCAACACAATCTATAGTCAGTTGTCAGCTCAAGGTGTCAAGTTTGATGAACCTGTTAGAGCTATGTTCCTATTGATCACATTGCCGGAAAGTTGGGACACTTTTCGCACAATTTTGAGTAATTTTGCACCTCCAGATGGTTTGAACATAGCAGGTGTAGAAGGAAGTCTGCTTACTGAAGAAACCAATAGAAATACAATGGACAAAGGCAAAGGAACAGCCTTAGTTGTCAGGGGAAGGACCAAAGAAAAGTACAAAGGTGGAAAGAGGAATCAGTCTCGTAGCAAGTCCCGCAGTGCTAAAGGAAAGAGTGACATAGAATGCTACCATTGTGGCAAGAAGGGTCACATGAAAAGAGACTGCAGAGAATGGAAAGCAGAAAAAGGCAAAGAGAAAGCTGAAGACCATGGTGAGAAGAACAAGTCCTCAGTGAAGATTCAAGAAATAAATGTGACAAACACAGTTGCAGAGGATGACAGTCTAGTGTCAGGAGACAGCTACTTCTTGAAGAATACAATGGACTCAGCTCTTCTTACAGCATCTGTTGGAAATGCACTAAGTGATTGGATTATAGACTCAGGGGCATCACTTCATGTGTCTCCAAACAAGGAGTGGTTTACCTCTTATGTGCCCACTAAAGATCATGTTCAGCTAGGCAATGGGCAGACATGTGAGATCTTAGGTGTTGGAGATGTTCAATTGAAGTTTCAGAATGGCTCTTCTTTCACGCTGAAGAATGTGAGACATGTTCCCGCAATTACAAAGAGCTTGATCAGCACAGGTTTACTTGATGATGCTGGCTACGTCATCACTTTTGGACAGAACATGTGGAAGATATCCAAGGGTTCTATGACAGTAGCACATGGAGTAAAGTCTGGAGGACTTTACATGATTTATGTATCAAATGTCTCTAAAAATGTAATCAATGTAACCGAGCAGCCGAACGTTTCTTTGTGGCATAGCCGGTTAGGACATATGTCCAAGAAGGGAATGGAAATCTTGTCTCGTTCTGGTTATTTGCCTGGCTTTTCATTTAATGATTTTGAATTCTGTGAACATTGTCTGTATGGTAAGCAAACACAGCAGCCACATAAGCATAGAAGCAGTAGAAGAGATACACAGTTGGCACTTGTTCATAGTGATTTGTGTGGACCTATGCCTAACCTATCTCTAGGGGGAGCTTCTTACTTTATGACATTTATCGATGATTACTCGAGGAAAGTATAGGTTTACTTTCTCAAGCACAAGGATGAAGCGTTTAGTGTTTTCAAAACGTTTGTGACACTTGTGGAGAATCAGAGTGGCAAGAAGCTTAAATGCTTACACACTGACAATGGTGGAGAGTATGTTTCAAAGGCCTTTCAGGACTTTTGTGAGTCAAAAGGTATAAAACGTGAACTTACTGCTCCTTACAATCCTCCTCAAAATGGTGTTGCTGAGAGGATGAATAGGACCATACAAGAGAAGGTCAGAAGTATGTTGTCTAATGCACAGCTGCCGAATGGGTTTTGGGCTGAAGCTGTATCAACAGCTGTTCATCTTGTAAATAGATCTGCTAGCAAGGTTTTGCAGAAGGATTCAGTGCCAAAGATGGTATGGTCAGGCAAGGTGCCCTCATACAAGTATCTCAGAGTCTTTGGTTGTGAGGCATATACTCACGTTCCAAAGGAATTTAGGAACAAACTTGAGCCAAAAAGTAGAAAGTTCATCTTTCTAGGCTATGGTAATTCTGGTGAGATGGGGTACAGACTTTGGGATCCCGAATCCAGAAAGGTTGTCCGCAGCAATGATGTTCACTTTAATGAATCCAAATATCATTCTAAACCAGAGAGAGTTGAGGAGATTAGAAGAGTTGTCTTCCAAGAAGATGGACCTGCACGTGCAAGACAAAATGTCAGGGCTCAAGAGGAGCACGGACAGGATAGAGTGGAACCACAGGTTGTGGCTGAGCCCGAGCCACCTATTGTGCGTAGATCTGGACGTGTCACGCGACCTCCTGATAGGTTTGTTCCATCTATGAACTATGTCATGTTGACTGATTGCAATGAGCCTTCATGTTACAAGGAAGCAGTGCAAATGAAGGACTCCGGGAATTGGCAATTGGCCATGCAGTCAGAGATGACATCTCTGCATAAAAACCAGACATGGAAGCTAGTTAAATTACCACGGGGCAAAAAGGCTCTACCCTGTAAATGGGTTTACAGGTATAAGATCACCGCTCATGATAGTCAGCCAAAGTACAAAGCAAGGCTTGTTGCCAAGGGCTTTAAGCAAGAACAAGGCATTGACTTTGAGAAAGTCTTCTCTCCGGTGGTCAAGATGACTACATTGAGATGCTTTCTTGCATTGGTTGCCATATTAGATTTGGTGTTGCACCAAATGGATGTCAAGACAACGTTCTTGCATGGTGATTTAGATGTGGAAATTTACATGCAGCAGCCAGAAGGGTTTGTTGAGAAAGGCAAGGAAGATTGGGTATGCCAGTTGTTAAAGAGTCTTTATGGCTTAAAACAATCACCGAGGGCATGGTACCATAAATTCCACAAGTTTATGCTTTCTCAAGGCTACAAACGTAGTGAGTTCGATCACTGTCTATATACAAAGAAGGCTAAGGATGGCAGTTGGCTGATCCTTATTTTGTATGTGGATGACATGTTGATTGCTGGCAAGCACTTGGAAGAAATTTCAGCTTTGAAGTCAAAGATGGCAAAATCGTTTGACATGAAAGACATGGGTGAGGCAATTCATATACTTGGTATGCGCATTGAGAGAGACAGATCAAAGAAGTTGATTTGGTTATCTCAAACAGAGTATATTGACAAGGTTTTGCAACGTTTCAATATGGAGAAGGGAAAGGCACTGAGTGTTCCATTGCCACCATATGTGAAACTTAGCAAACAAGATTGTCCTGTGTCTGAAGAAGAACAGGCTGAAATGGATAAGATTCCATATGCGTCTGCAGTGGGTAGTTTGATGTATGCAATGATTGCTACTCGCCCAGACATTGCATTTGCAGTGGGAGTAGTAAGTCGATACATGTCAAACCCAGGCAAGAAACATTGGGAAGCAGTGAAAGGAATATTGAGATACCTGAAAGCTACAAAGAGTATGCGTATATGCTATGGGAGTCAGGAGCTAAGTGTAAAGGGTTTTACAGACTCAGATTATGCAGGTGACTTAGACAACCGAAGGTCTACGTCAGGGTATGTCTTTACATTGGCTGGTGGAGCAGTATCATGGCGTTCTAGATTACAAGATTGTGTTACTCAGTCTACTACAGAGGCTGAATATGTTGCAGCATCAGAGGCATGCAAAGAATCAATTTGGCTTAATCGACTAGTAACAGATTTGGGAATCAAAGAAGAGATGCCTATGTTATATTGTGATAGTCAAAGTGCTATACAATTGGCTTGCAATCCAGTTTATCACTCAAAGACAAAGCATGTGGATGTGAAGTATCATTTCATTAGGGAAATGCTCGAGGATAAGCAACTTCAGCTTGTCAAAGTTCACACCACAGAAAATCTTGCTGATCTACTTACAAAATGACTTCCCTCAGAGAGCTTTGCGCATTTTCGCAAGCAGTTAGGTGTAGGGTAGTACATCACTTCTCTACATCTCTTGTATATTAGCTTGTATAGTAGCTTCTCTCACACTTAAAGTACCACATTGGACTTTAAGTGGGAGGTTGTTGGGGTATAAAGCCCAATGTGGTCGCCCAGGTAAGTGGGCAGGCCGCCAGGTATGTACACATATTCTTTTGTAAAAACCTAATAAGAACTCACTATGCTCTACACATTACAAAAAGAGCGAGTTCACCATATCGTTGTGCTCTTCTTCTCACACTCTCTCTCGCGTCGCACTTCCGCTCGTACTCCTTCACATGTGGCTGCCCGCCCCCTTTGACCATGTGCCCCCTCTCTCAGGTCCCGCCCCCCCCCCCCCCCCCCCCCCCTGCGGCCCTCTCCTTTGCTTATAGAAGGGACCCCTCCTCCTTTTTTTTCTTTCTCACTTCCACTCTCTACATACTACCTTTCTCTCAAGCCTTAGTTACCTCCACAAAAGCACACCTTTCTCATTTCTTTACCCCTTTCTTATCTCTTTGCATAAATAGTGCCCTTCCTTTCGATCCCTTTTTCCTTCAAATTTCTCTCAAACCTTCTTCCCCCACCCTTAAATTTTCTATTCTCTCTTCTCTCGCTCTCACTCTCCACCTTTTTTTGAAAGCCACAAGCACCCCAATCATAAAGAAAATGCTAATACTAACAAGAAAACAGTCCAAACGAATGGACCGCTAAGAGGAGATGACAATCCACCTCTGCACACCACTCAAGAGAGTGGTTTCTCTCTCGCAACAATATTTGCGATTAGAGCATTCGTATTGATGGTAGTGCATGTACCTCCTTTGACAAGTCAGTCACGTCGACGACCATAGAAGCCAAAAACACGGGTAATGAACCTCTTATCAATCTCATTGGATCTATCGTTGATAGCCACACCTCATCAGGATGATTGATGCACGTGTTGTGCCATACAATCACCTATTGCCATGCATCCCTCTATGTGGCCTTTTGGTCAATCCGGCCATTAGAAAAAATGATTATTGTGTGGTAGAACTAACGACCTCTATAGCCGAAAGAGGTTACCATCCCATGATGACTCGTTTCATTGTATTCAAAGCTTTTCTCAAATAAGATCCTATACCATTCGATAGACGTGGCACTTATAGGAGAGAGTTAGTGATGTCGGCCACATTTGATGACCAAATTAGAGACATACTCAAGCTCTCTCACATGGAGGAGAAAATGTTCATTGTATAGGAAGGCAACCATCATCTCCATGTGTGGAAAGATTGGGCATTGCGGGAGCGATTGTATGAATTCTCTACACTAAAGGTTGACTGCACGCTTGTGAAGTGTAGCCCTGTAAAGATGGCAAAAAATTTGTTGGAGCTCGGCATGATTAATAAGTGAGTTTCTTCACACTTCTATTTGTGCACTTGGGTTATTAATTGCTAATATAATTTTACATTCAAAAATAGGGTGACATGAGTCCATGTGCCTCACACCACTATCCACTACATATTTATGATGCAAAAATTAGCACTTGTCGACCCATAGTCCTTATTGGACAAATTCAATGAAGAAGATAGGGCAAAATTTGAGAGGATACTTTGTGGGACGGCAATGAACCGTTCAAAAAGTTTTAGACTACCTATGTCTTTGCTAGCGCAACTATTGTGGAAGGTATTTCTAATTTTATAATACGCACACATTAGGTAAGTACATGGATCTTTTTTCTTGGAAATCACTTTGTTTTGGCATTTGGTATTGCAGGAAGAGTTCAGTGCAATGTATCGGCAAAAAGCACATAATTTTCTAATCAAGGGGAGTAGAGAGTACCACATACACGAAGATGATTACAAGGCAAGCTATGATTTGGCTGTGAAAGAGACCAAGAATTTTTTTGTGCATAAGAGATTAGAGATAGCGGTCATAGCCAGTCCTAAGAATGACACGAATTTTTTTCAAAAATGCATCTCTTTTGTGGATTGGGGAGAGAGGGGCTAAAAATTGATCCCCTCCAGAGTCTTCCAGGTTGCATAAGCACGCATTAGTCATGCGGAGTAAGTATTATCTGCTTTGGAAAGCACTCTTTGTTCTCCTTAATCTATTAAAATTTTAACCAATGGTAAATTGTAGAAAATGTTGGTTGATCAATATATTGGCCAAGTGCAATGTGTCGTTGATGGAGGCATCTATTTTGACGCAGGAGAAACCATTTTTGCAATGGTTGAGAATGCACGTATATTGGTGGTAGCTTCAAAGGTGAGCATAGTATCATTAGAGTACGAGGTCTAATCTAGTATTGCAACATTACTAATACTTAGAGTACATGGGTATATTTAGTGTGACAGAGAAGATGGAGACTGAGAATTCCATGTTGAAAAAGCTACATGCACGCACCACACACGATTGCGGCATGTCGCTTGGCGAGGCACTATAGGATTGTCAACAAAAGCACTTTGGCAAGGCTTTTGTGTGGTGGAAGCAAGCCATACAAGCCACACACAGTGCAGAGGAGCAACCGCATTTTGCATGTATTGTCTAACACTTGCTATACGAGTATTGAACTATACAATTTTATTAGAATGTAATATTACAATCGTGTGTTTTGAATGATGGAGTTATTCCTCGTGTTATTTATAGATGGTGGTTAGGCGTCCTTAAGATAAGTTTTAACATTCCATACCCAAGCATCCTAGCAACACGTGGGTGGAGTCTGAGAGAGAGGAGAACGTCTATCCCTACGATTGGATAGAGAAGCTCCATGGTAAAGAAATGTGGAGAGACTATCCATGGTTTTTAGACTATGTGGATGGCGAGTTTCCCAAAGACGAAGCTGAAGCATACAACAATAAGTAATGTTTTTCTTGTTTAACTAATGTATTTGGTTTGCTATAGTGTCCTCATTTTTTTTAGACTTACAAAATTGCATAAGAAGGTTAAAGGAAAGGACAAAAGTAAAAATGTCACCATCAATCAACCTCCCATCGATGTCATTTCCCCTAGCATGACCAAGGGATGTCAAAGCCCAAAAATTGCAGTGAACAGGCCTTAACAAGGTAAGAAGAGAGGACGACCAGTCATCAGCACTTTTTTGGAGTTCTTGGAGGAGTTTTTGAGTGAAAGGAGGGAACATCAAGATCACTTATGAGCAAGGTGACTCCGAACGTCACTTGGATTCACGAAGATCTAGTCCTTCCCATGCTTTGAGATCTCGGGGTCGCGAGAGAACCATATCCATTGCTACCGGGCAAAGCGAGGGCAGCCACCCAGTATTGGTTCGGCCACTCAAACCACTTGCCTCCACTAGGTAAGAAACACCACCACAAATCAATGCTTTTTTTAAAGGTTCGGTCATACCTAACATTTGAGTAAATTTTGTGTTTAGCATAGTTTCATCTCACTCTGATGCAGAAATGGAAAAAATTAGAGGCGTTGGAGTAGTCCCAGTACATCTCACAGTACTTGTTGATTATACTATCTACGAAAGGCTCTCATGGATCCAAAAAACTCTTTTGAGTCAGTTTATGACACTCTGGCATCTAATTTCAATTTTGAAGTGATAAGCACTCAAACAATCTTCTTTTACATGGTATTTTGTACTTCAGGAGCCTTCAAGGGATCCCAAGTTTGATTGGTTCTCCCTCACACTCCCTCAAAATGGAGCCTAATTAGTGGCTTAGAGGGGTGCGACCTACACATTGCAAACTTGATGTCAGCATTGGTGGCATACCTTGATGGAATGTATTCTCTGCCGAGTTCATTGCCAATGTGTTCACCTCAGCTAAAAAGTTTTTACTACCGAATGGCGCAATAGTCGTGGCGTTTCGAGCAGACCACTCGGCACTCATCACTGAGGAGGCCCGCTTGTGCAATTTTTCCATCTTCGCACCATTTTTCTTCAAATGATGTCATGCACATACGCTGTGATAGATGACTTCACAGTCCAGTAAGTTGAGAACCATTTCTCCACAAATTTCATGATTGCTAGATATTGGTGTTTTTTTGTTTTAAACGATAACCATATTGTAGGTCGAGACCTTGTTCCTGGTCATGTTCACACATAAAATTGAAGGCCTTCTAGTGATTCCACTATATGATCGTCAGGCAAGAGATATGGCAGTTGACAACAATAGGTTTGAGTTTGATAAAGTGACATGATCCGAGAGCCACTTAGGGACTTGCCATGGACTCTAAATGCTCTTGGAGCACCATTTTGATATGGAGTGGAGAAGAGCGAGTACTTTGCTCGGTAAGTTGAGGAGGGCACTTCCATGCTCGATTTTTGCCATTGAGAAAAGTCCGCTACTATGCCATTGAAATGTTTCCTAATGTTTGTGTTATCATAAACAAGTGGTTGTTGGGTACCTTCACAAAGTTTGGGGATGCAGTTTTGGATTGTCTTGCAGGTTGTGGTGGCTTGGCAATGGAGGAGTGCGAGCGTCTACAACAACATTACGTCAGCATTGATCAGGATCACAAATTGTTTTTGGCACGTGTTCAACCGCAGCAGCAGCTTCCTATTGGTCTAGGATCAATGGTCTAGGATCAACTCTGCATATGGATGAGGTATCACATTCAGCACAATCACAGTCACCTCCATCTCCTTTATGATGTTACCAGGAGTCAATTGTGCCATTTTCTCCTCCTCCAAGTAGACCTCTAGCTATTGTTCCAGGTTGACCAAACCGCTCTATTGACAATATTTCCCACACTACCCATGGGGCCCCCACATACACACGTCCCTAGTAGTGCAACCGCCACAAGATTTGCAGCGACTGGGTCCCAATTTGTATTAATTACCCATATGAACTTATTCTCTATGTAATGGTACACCAAAACTTACTGGTTAATCATACTATGTTTTAATTTTCGATGAGCACCATGTGCTATGTGCTTGCCACTATGTTTTGTTTTTTATAACTATGTTTAATTGTTGAAGGTAAGTCAATCAAAGGTGGTTAATCTTTTAGTGAAAAAAAATTATCCGCTTTATTTATGTGAAAATATACGGAGCACATGGTGCAAATGACCTTTGAAATAAAAATGCATGGGGGGTTCTTTATAAATAGCCAAAAAATACTATTTTCATTCATTCATTCATTCACAAGTTTCTCTAAGTATCTATTTTCAAAAGTTGTTCCTTTAGTTTTCTCTCATTCACATATTTACCATGCCTAAGAGAAATCGCAGACAACTTGATCAGCGTGTTCAACGACCCCCCCCGGTGTCGATCCCATCGACAATGTGCACGCTAATTACATTCTCAACAATGTATATGCTATGAATGTTGTATGCATAACACAGAGTTCACACAACTACACAGACGCTCTTTGTCAGTCAACGAGGCCACAAGGGACATATTCAATGCCATGCAAGACCTGATTTCAATGCACATCCAATCAAAGGGGATATCGAGTAAGTTGCCACTCTAGCCAACAATGCAATCATGATTTGGAGGGAACATGGTTTTCGCACCCCACAGGAGTGTGCAGCCTTCAAACGACATGTGGAAGCTTGGGTATAAGTGTGGGTGACATACATTGCTGCGCAAGGACAAGGGACAAGCCAATGGAACCAACAACAACAACAAAGCCAACAATGACATTGAATGACACTAGTGATGAGGACAACTAGATTTCACATTTTCTTGCTAATGTTAGAGAAATAAGCCCTTGACACTATATTAGCATATTGTAGTATTTTGTTTTGATCCATATTTGTCTTATTGTAGTTGTTGTTTTAAGTTGTTTACTTTACATCCTTTTAATGTTAGTTTGTGGTTTTGTTATTGTAATCTTTAAATGTTGTTCAATGTCTTTCAAAATTATATTTGATTATTATGGAGTGTTAATCGTTGAAATTGGCTTGTTGCAAACGTTTTTTTTGCATGTATCATTGTGTGGTTGATGGATAATCATGTTGCACGGTGTATATCATGATGTTTAAAAAGAGTGTGTGTGCTCTGCTATGGGTATAATTTCTTGTGTTTGTATACAAATGTGCATGTGTAAGAGTGAACATAAGTGTAACAAAAAGGTTGCTGCCCACAACATATATCACTACATTTGAGAAGACTATGTGTGCAATGATTTGGGTGCATTTATGTGCTTGTATGAGTGTACATGAAAGAGGCAAGAGAGAGGGAGAGATTTATAAATGATGAATGTTTGATCGAGGAGTGTTTTTCAATGTGTGTGTGTGTGTGTGGGTGGGTGGGTGTGTGAGTGTGTGTGTGTGTGAGAGAGAGAGAGAGAAGCACATGATGATGAAGAAGAAGCAGATTGATCAAACATTGTAGGAAACTATTAAAAGAGAGAGAGAGAGAGAGAGAGAGAGAACCTTTTTGGAATTTTCTTATGGGATTTCAAAAAAGCGCTCGTCGAAAAATGCTCGCCACAAAAAATTACGCCCGTCTACACTCTCATTGCCCCTTAACTTGAGCATGCCTTTGTGACTCCTTACCTTGTTTATTTTGAGGAAAATCTAAGTTGAGCCTTTGTGGGTCCTCACCATGTTTAAAGGCCTTCGTGACTCCTCGCCTTGTTTAAAGGAGAAAAAGGAAAAACCTAGCTTAGATATTGAGAAAAATAGTGTATGAATGTTAGAAATTAGCTCAATTTTTCAAATTTTCCTTTTGGAACACTCTCGAGTCACTAAAAGGAATTGTGTAGGCCTCTAAAAATGATTTCACTCGAATAGTGGTTGCAATTATACAGATGCATTGGCACATATGAATAGCAAGTATGAGTTTTGCATACTAAAATCTAACAACATTAGCCACCCATTAAATCAACAAGGTAAAAGGTTACATTGGCATTCTAACACAATCACCCGAAGAAAGCTCCTCGAGACTCTAAACGAAATGAAAAGAGTTACAAGGACCCACTAATTAACCTAGAACAAAAGAATATTTCAATGTCATTAGGTCTCCCAATCTTAAAAAAATAAAAATTCTTTCAAAAGATATTAAGTGCATAAGTGAAGGGTGAGTTTAGGAAATGAAAAGACAAATGAAGGTGGAAAGTTTAAAAGGCATGCTTTTGTGTCCATATGAGAGGTGTTTCTCTTTTTCTTTGTTTTTTCTTTAGCGTTTTCTTCTCTTTAAAGTGTCCTCTCTCTCTCTCTCTCTCTCTCAATGTTCTATCTATCAATTCTAGCTAATACTATTGCAAATATATGTGCTTCATCATTGCGCGTTTCTAAGTGCTATAGACTAGCACATCGTTTTGGTTGTTGAGGTTATCTTTGAATCAGGAATACCTTTTAATTTTTTTCAAGCCGTTAGGAATACCTTTTTGAAAGCATTGATATATTCTTAACATAGAAAATAATAAGTTGAAGACTAACCATTGTCTCATACACAATGCTTTTCACATAAGTCTACTTAAGCCCTACAAAGGAGAGCCCCCAAGCGAACCAATTATTGAACCCAGAAATCGAAGACTAAGAAGAGGTGCTACAACCCGAAGCTATCCTTCGGCATGAAGACAAGGTACTATGACATGGTAAGATTATCCGACGGTATCTCATTAAGTTCAAAAATTATCCTTTTGAAGATGCTAGATGGATGCAAGGAATACAGCTTAAGGATAGTATGAACCTTGTCAATGCTTACAATGCTATATTAGAGTAAGCAAATGTACACGTTTCTTCTAAATAACCAATGTTTTTGTCTCATAAGATGAATTCTCTTTTTATTGTGCACAAATTTAAGTAGTATGAATGCTTAGAATCATGTTTGCGATGACGACATCTCTCAAACACCAAGTAGAATTTATCACTCTATTTTGGGAGAATGAAATGGACTAAAGAGCAGACATGCTTGCGGCAGCTACGTCTCCCAACCACCAAATGGATTAGTCATCCATCTTGGAATGATGTCGTAGGGTAAAGAGGAATCCTCTACCCGCTAAGAAACATCGACTAATGGCTAAGGCCTTATCTCTTCTACCTCATAGTCGAGGACGACTACGATTTCAAGAGAGAGGTAATGTCATAAAATCTAATATTTAACCAACACAAATGATTTTCTCATATTAAACTGATCATTTAATGTGGGAGAATAGACAGGAACAAGGGTTAGAATATAGGCATGTGCTTATGGATCTGTCTCAACATGGGGCCAAGGTTAAAGGGATCCAAATGAGAGATGGTATGTCAAAGAGCAAGGCTAGCTAATGGAGCTTAAAAACCTTGGGGTTAGCTTCATTAAAGACTTCCAAAGGTTTGTGTAAAGTCCTTAGACCTTAGGTTAAAGCTAGGCCTATGCATGAGGTGCTTGATAACCAAAAGTGCATGAGATGCTTCATAGCTAAGGTGCAACTTAAGCTAGGCATGTGCTTGAAGGTCCAAATCAATTCCTATCAGGAGGGGGCGAGCCCTTGAAGCTAGGGGCATGAGTGAGAGAGAGCCCATACTCTTGCTAAGCTTGCACTTGATGACTAAGGTGCTTGAGAAGCTTTCCATGCTTGGAGGGGGTAAGGTGCTTGATGAGCTTGAGTCAAAAAGTGCCCTACAAAGGAGGGGGTGATCCCCAAAGCTAGGGGAATGATTTGACCAACCCCCACTCACCCAAAGGACACCCCTTCCTCAAGGGGAACAAGGACACATGTCAAGCTCTCCCTATGCTTAGCCACATGGGGTGCCTGAATCCTATTGGCTAGGCTAAAGAGGGGTCCGATGAGGATTTACTTATTTAATTAATTGTTTAAAGAATTTTCAAGCCCTCTCTCTCAAAGGGGAAAGGAGGACACTTGTCCCAAGGCTAGCATGCTTGCTTGATATGCACTCTGCTGCACGTGATTGGCCAGACTTGAGGGGTCCAATGAGCTTCCACCATGAGCTAGAAGAGGGGGTCGACCAAAGCAAGGAAGGGGACTAGCTTGGGGAGTATACTCTCTCTCTCTCTCTCTCTCTCTCTCTCTCTCTCTCACACACACACACACACACACACACACACACACACACACACACACACACATACAAACACTCATTGTGTGAAGTGCAAAGTGCAAGAGCCCATCTCCTTCTCCAAGCTTGATGAGAAGTTGAGAGCCTACACCAACACTCTTGGCCATGGAATGAAAATCCAACCAAGAGCCATGCTCCAATGCTTAAGCTTGCCATCTTCTCCATCTTCATTACTATGCTATTATATATGCTAAGCAAGAAGAGTGATGATAAGTGAGGAACTATTTCTTTGTCCTATGAATGTTTCTTCTTCCTCTTCCCTACCCTCATTCTCCGCTAGCACTCTCCATCTTTGAAGGTGTTTGAGGCCTTGGAAGTGAGGCTCGGGATGGTTAAATGCTTTTACAAATTTTATGTTATGCTCATGATGCACAAAGCTTTCCATCTTCATTGCATCACCTAGGTCACAAGGAACACAAACATTGTATTGTACCGAGTCTCTCTTGATGGGAGAATCTATAATAAAAAAGCCTATTGGAGGGGGGCCCGGCTCCGCATAAATCCAGTCCTTAGATGTTGCTGTTGTCAAGTTCTCTAACTCTCTCTCTTGCAAAAGTATTGTTCATGCCAAGTTAATTAAGTATTATGGTTATTTTGCTATCTCTAATTAAGTTCACCCTCTATGTTCTCAAAGTAGTCTCACAAAAATGCTCACTCTAATTCTCCTAATTCCGTTATTCTCAAAGTTCAAAAGCCATTTCCATTACATTAGGGATGGATTAAAAGTATGATGGCCATTGTTGGGTTAAACCAGCTCTTTCCAAAATGAGGTATCTAGATATGATCAAGAGAAGTAAATGTGTAGGACATCTTATCTGCAAAAATAGCTCTTGCGCGATCAATGCCATGACCGGAAGTCCGAATGAGGCTGCTTGGACAAGGAAGTTGCTAACTTCAATTGCATCAAGTGGTATGTTAAGCTTTAGCAGTGGGACACTGAAATGCTTCCACTGTGGTCAGAGCCCAGTTCTACTACGAGAGTGTCATGTGTTGTCTATTTCTTACTCGCTGTTTATAACTAGACTCAGCTAGTTATCCACATTGGAAGCCACAATCATCCAGTCGCAAAGGGAGTTTTGTGCCATGCATTTTAGCATACAAGAGAGCTTGTGTCTCGTTTGTTGTGTGAGTCAACAACAGTTGGACCTAGGCATTTACAATCGAGTCTTGCCAAGCAGATGGTAATGGGTGCGGTTGTTCGAGAAAATGGGGAGCAACTAAATAGAAAAGAGCTCCTCTCTGTACTAAAGGAGATGCGACCATTGATCATACGCAAATGTGCTATTTTTTTCCTTCTCTTTAGATGAATCGTCTCTATAGCCTGGTTCACCTACTTTTTGGTAAAATAAATCGTAGGTTTAAGCACTGGATGAGGGAAGCGACTATTGCATGGATTGGAATCGATGCAGAGTCCCAACTGATTTGATTGAGAAAAAATTGCGGCTACGGGTTTTTTCACGGTATGCTTTTTCCTGGGTAATCCACAGACCGCAATAAAGGATGTCATGTCTTGAAGATGTCGATTGATGGGCCTGGATCTGTTGTCGAGTTGGTAAATAGAATGCAACAAGATGGGAATGGAGACTTGCAAAGAAGATGAGTTTGCTTTGATCACGTTGTAGTGGGGTGGACAATAATGGCAGCTCGTGTTTACGATCCTGCATAAGGCTAGCTTAAATGTCTTGATGATACTGCTATGTTCTATTGTGGATTTGATTTGTCAATGATCTGTGCAGGATTCAAGAAATGCAAACAATTGCAATCTACAAAATGAAGGAAGAGAAAACTCAAGCACAAATCATGTCTAGGAAATGATGAATTCGGTGTTGTTAGAAAGCGAAAAACATCTATCTAATTTTAGAGGATTCATGGCAGATGAGGCTGGTGCAAACTGGAAAGCTGTTTGAACTCTATTCAATGGAGGACCTAACAATGTTACGAAAGGAAGGGAACGCTCTTGCTTGTTTCATTGGGAGCAGAGCTTGCATATTCACACCATGCAATACGTGCATAAAAATTTCCAGGATGAACACAAGCGATTGTGTGAAATATGGCATTGCTCAAGGAGCGAATAAGAGGCAACAAGCTCGTACATGACTATATGAGGTTTGGTGGGCTTCTGGAAAAGTGTCAAACTGTAACTTGTCACAAATGGATTGTTGGTTGAGTTGGTGGCATGTGCGCTACCATCGATGGAGAAAACACTTTGTTGGGGTAAATATTGTAAATCATTTTTGAAGGTTTTTGAAGTGCGAGCACAATATTGAATTGTAGGAGATGGGTGATATTTTGTTCATTCCAACTACAAACTTGGCGGAAACAAAGTACACGAGCTGGCTAGCCAGCAAGGGAGACAAAGAAATGCTTAGCTTGTACGATGCATGCATGTCTGATTTATCAAACGCTTTGCTGTCAAGATGCTAGCTTTTGTCGAGGGTAGGTATCGTGGAGCTGGGCCATCTGCAAAAAAGACTTGCTCGTTGAGCACAACAGGGTCGAGCACCAAGCCCGACAACTGTTGCTAGAGAGATTGAGGATGTGATCGGCAATACACCACTCTATCAACAACCTGCTATAGTGGGAGATAATGTTAAAAATGCCAGAAAGCAAAAGTTAAAGAGGAAAATGCTCCTTATCAACCAGAGTATCTCACAAAAAACATTCCTCGAAATTGTAGAGGTCTCCACACAAGTACTGGAGAGGTCGGTCACGTGGTCAAGAAACACGAGGATGGAATGGTGGTTGTGGAATTGATGTCCATAAGGCAATGTGGAAAATCCATAGAATACCCAAGGGTAGCAAGGTTCAATGTCAAGGGTGGTTAGGGTCCAGAGCCGAAAAATGTAAAAATAAAAATAAAGAACACGAGAGCGGGTGCTGTTGCGCCGTGCTTCTGGGGTATTTGTACATGGGAGAGAGGAGATGATAGTGGTCACTCAAACGGTTCAAATGCACAATTCATGTGGTTTTGCAATGATAGTGTAGATCACACATGGCAAATATGTAACACTATCACTCAATGCCCTACAAGGATCCCAAGTATATGGACAACGGAAAAAGGAACAAACATGAATGTTTTTGAGTTGTTGGATTTGGAAATAGGAGGCTTCACCATAGAAAAGACTGAAGTGAAGGAAGCCAACAATGTATGTTATCAAACAGGAGTATGGATTCAGGCCTCCAAGAGAATTGAGTTGACAGTAACCATGTAAGCTCGTATTGTGCAACACACTGTCATTAAGGATAGCATGCATAAAAAATTCATGGTGGAGACATCTACTTCATAAGCACGAGGTATGAAGTACATATTGCAAGTAGCCCGATGTGTACATGTGGAGACTTTGCAAAATGAGTGGCACAAAACAAGCCATATATGGCTTGCAAGCATATTTACTACACATTCCTTCGCTATTTTGGCATGGATTTAAACCAGAATATGTTTATCCATCAAATCAAGCTGACGAGTGAGGATTTGCTTCGTGTCTTAGACTGTCGTCGAGCAGCATAGTACATAACTATAATTAAATTGTTTCGATAACAACCCTTGATGCCAATATGCAATTGCGGCACAAGTGGTAACTCCTTTTATATTGTAAATTGTTTTCTTGGAGTTTATCAATTAAGAAAGTGGATTGCATCTTTCTGGTCTTGTGCTATGTGCAATGAAAAGTTATATGCTAAATTGTGTGTCATTTTTAATGGAGAATTCCATGATCTGCAAAGGCTGCTTGTGTGAACCAGTGCCTCCAATATGTTCAAAGCATTCTAGTTTTTTATGAGAATGTACAAGGTTTTGAAGGTTCGAATAGTTTTTGATGAGAATGTACATTGTTTTGAAGGTTCAAATAGTTTGTGAGAGGAAAAATGGTCCCTCCAAAAAACTCTATCCGTCTGAGGTGAGAAAAGCATTTTCATAAAAAATATTGCTCCATGAAGAGGCTTTGGAAAAGCTCCCTCCAAAAGCTCTCTCGGTTCCCATCCCCAAATGGTTTGTAGCCAGTTGATCCAAACCTTACAGTTGGCTTAATTGCTACTTGTTTACACACCTTAGAAAGGATGGATAAGCATCCTCTTGGTGTTCTAGTAACAAATGGGCTTCCAAGGAGCATTGCTTCACAACTACAAGGGATGCTTTAAACTTCCACAACACAAGTGACGACAAAGAGCCCATTGTTGGATCACCTGAAATTGCAGAAGTGGATTTGCAATCAACATTCTGTAAGTTTCTAGAGAACTTATTGTTGCTATAACCAGAAAATTGTGTTGGGGAAAAATAAAAACCGATATTTGTTTGCTTATTTGTCATTGCTTGTTGTTGCAAGGGGGGGTTTCAAAACCATCCAACTAGGATTTTGACAGCTGGACATACACATGAGGACATAGGTGCTAAGTTAGTAGGTTTTCAGAGAAGTTGAGAGTTACACAGACCTATACTTTGCCACCTTTGATGGATGGATACATTAAGAACCATTCGATCTTCAAAATCAGCTCCATTCTTGCTTGCAAAGGTTCTTGATTTAAAAAAATATTGTGATGGCTACCTTTATGATGGACATGACATACTTGTTGGTTATGCAAGAGCAAACACCAATGATACAATATAAGGCACATGTAGGTGTTTTGAACTAGAGTGGAATTATTCGTCTTTGGAAAAGAAACATTGAAATGTTACCACAAGGTCCTTTGGTACCAATGGCACATATGTTAAGGCCCGTGAGGAAGTGATTCTAGGACTAAAGAATTACATAAGGTTTTGGCAAAATTTAGAAAGTGATACAAGTGTGCTGAGGTGCATTGGAAGAAAAATAAGATCAAAAGCACTCTTGTATGAAAATTTTTGGCCAAAACCTCAGGAATATCATCACTTACAAAGTAGTGTGATGAATTTCCAACAAGGGAAAGGTTCTTAGGCGTGGAAGAGTTGAATGATCATTTTTGTGGACCTCAATGAGATAGACCAAGGGAATAATTTGATCCCATGACTGACATACCAGGGTGACTTCGTCATGCTTCTACCAAGTGTCACATAAATATATCCCGTTTGGCTTGCCATGGCTTTGTCACAAACATTGACAAAGAGCCTACATCACCAAAATATAGAAAGCTTTTGATTCAACGTTTGGCACCTTATGCTAGAAATAGTGGTTTGATAGATTCTTAAGCTTACACTAATTGTTGGTGGAAGGGTTTTTGGTCTATAAACTAGAAGGACACGTAGGTGTTGGAAAATATTGATGCAATTGTTTGGTTTTGGAGACTAAACAAACAAAAGGATATTTTTTAGAATTAAGATTCCCGAAAGGCATGCTCTAAAAGCCAAAGTAGGGCTGACCCGTACACATCAACCATGTTTGAATGAAAGGGTTGATATGGCATCAATGAATAGATTTATCGGAGTTTATATTGTCATTGTGCTACTCAATTTCATAAACAAGATCGATGGTTGTAACTTTCTTGTTTTAATTAATTCATGGTATTCTTCTAATTCCACCCTACATATTCTATTAAATTTTGGTGTTCATTAACACCACAGTTTAGAAGATTATCATCTATAACTACCAACCGTAGCTGAATACAACTATCTCAAATTTTCCCACTTTAAGTGGAAAATTCTCAAATTACATGAATATGCTTGATTTGGAGATTTCCATAGTGGGAGATTTTCACCATGATACCTAATATGATCTTATGACATGGTTGTTGGTGTTAAGCAACATACGTGAGCATTATTGGATCACGTAGACAATAATGCAAGCTAACGGATCAAATTGAAGGTACAAAGGGACTTGCCAAGAACAAATGAGGGTTTCACTAGTTGATAGATGGAGCTACTTTGACTTGAGCAAATTGCAAACAAGCAGGAGGTGTGTGTAATCAACATACTAGAGCAGATGATGTCTAAAGTGCAATAATCAGTATATGGCTAGTTTTTATATATCAAAAGGTTTTAATAATAAACTAAGACGGGTGATATAATTGGCCTAAAGGGTAGATTCCATGGGCTTTGATACCAATTCTTGGCTTTGAAGCCACTTAAAGGGGAAGAGAAATTGTGCCACTCAAGATAAAATAAATAACTTGATTGTATCCAAGAATAGGCTACAATATTGGAGCTCATTTGGGGTAGATTCATCAAAGTAGGGGTTGATTTTGAAATTTGGACCATACAATTTTGGGTAACATGCAAGACCATGAACCATACAAGGTAAACAAACCATTTCCCTAAGGTCGATGCTTCACGGATTCCTAGTATGACCATGAGGAGTAAATGGGCTAAGCTATTCACGTCTCTAAAATATGGTCAAAACTGTTGGTATAGATCGCTTACATTGTAAGGAACATGTAGATGATCAATCGCATAGTCTTAATACACTTTATCCTTGTAAGGGGGCACATGAGAAGGGATAACTATTTTTGAGCTATCCCCTACCACTACCAACTCCACCTCTTTGAGGTGTAGTTACATACTACAAGCGTTCTCCAATATCTCATTCGTGTGCGAGTGTGTTTGATGAGACACTTACTAGTCAAATCCACTTTTGCTTATGATTACCCCCTCTCGTGTGGGGGGTACCTAAGACTCATTTCTCATTGGTTTGAATAGCTTGGATCTATGCACATGATAGCTTGTTGTTTGTTGAAAAAACTTTACTTGCCACACACATATCAAATCATAAAAGGACAAATTGTGTTATGTTTACGTTAGTGGAGATTGCACCAACTGTGTCTTGAAGTCTTGCATATAGGGTAAATGCCCCAATATGGGACAACTTCATGTAGAAGACCCCACCCTGTGTCTATAACTTAACTTGTGGCTACACTTATAATAAGATGCCATTGATGGAGTAAATGACTTTAAGCAATTGATGGGTTCATTGTGGCGATTAGTTTGCTACAGGTTCAAACCTCCTTGCTGCAACGGACTTCTTTTGGCCCATGGTGCATCCTACAATCAGAGCCCATTTTTTTAAAAACACAAGAGAGTACGAAATGCTATTACGATTATCATGTTGTACGCACTATACAACTCAATGCTTATGTAGATGACCTCTGTAGCTAACACATGTGCTAATTTGCGCTCATAATCTTGTACAATATGTCAAGGTCCAAGATCGACACTCTCAACGTCCTTAATCTGGGCCTTTTATCCTATGCACATATGGAACTGCTTTTTATTAGTAACCATCACATATATGTGTATTTAAAAATGGACTTGCTTACACATCACAACGAGGGTAACACCCATCAAGCACATCTCGTGAGCCATGAATCCTCAACCTTTGGGTTACATTACGAAGGCTCAATCAACTATGCTACGCTCTTAGGGTCGAATATGGAACAACCTGTGGAATTATTATTAGGGAAAATTACCAAAATACCCCTCTAATTTGAGGAAATTCCCAAAATACCCCTCAAATTTCAAAAATTCCCAAAATACCCTTGTATCTATTTTGGTTGGAATGTTCAAGATTTTCTAATCTTCATTCGTTTTTGACAATTGAGATCCGTTTTTGAGTGCTCAACATGTAATTTGTCACCGGTTACCATCGCAAAAAAGGCAATTATGTCTAAAAATAATGAAGCAATTCATCTCCAAAGCCTACGTAACCAATTCAAATTGTAGTTTTAGCATCTTGTACGATAGACAATCACTCTTCTTGTGAAGACCTACAGAAAAATTTATTTTTCTAGAAATTTAGTCTCACAACCAGGGGTATTTTGGGATTTTTGGAAAATTTGAAGGGCATTTTGGGAATTTATGACAAAACATCGGGGGCATTTTGGGAATTTTTGAAATTTGAGGGGTATTTTGGGAATTTCCTCAAATTAGAGGGGTATTTTGGTAATTTCCCCTTATTATTAATTGCTAGGTCGTTCAAAAGGAGTGCGATCACGTCTCGAAGGAAGTGTGCACATCCTTGAAGTGCATTTTGACCCGTGCCAAAAAGAATGGGCCGTCACTAAAAGGCTATTGGGTTAATGAACTCTTCTTTCACCATTTCTCAGAAGTAATTCATTGGACTTCTGTGCATTGTCTTCCGCCCAGAGGGCTGAGTAATCCTCGCAGACATCGCCATGCTTCAATCGCGATGGCCCTCCCCCCTCCTGATCGCCGTCTTCCTGTTCTTCCTCCGCTCAGCTCTTGCGTCTGAATACGATCATAAGGTATGCCCGTCCTTCTATCTGTTTTTGTTCCGACTTTGTAGCCGTCAAGATCCGCGCTTGTTTCGCCTCGTTAGCGCTCACTATAGCTTAGATCTCGTTTCTTTACTCTGGCAACTGTCAGTGTAACGCAGCTCTCCTCGTCCCGGCTTACACTTACATCTCCAACTCATTGTTACAAATCGTCAATTCCACTTAATGAAAGTCACGATTTTGTGTTAAGTGAAGTGTGCCAGATCTTCTTCGCAAAGCAAGCCGGCGTTTTTCTTATGGATACTTAACAAACAGTAGCCGTGCAGATTTGTCATGGGCATCAGTTATTTTTTTGCCGTGCTAGTTTTCTTACAACTTCCTTGCTGCATCTTGGAACCTACAATTAGACCTAGAATCACGTTCATTTGGCTGGTTTCCAGAGGGCCAATGTAATTATTGGTGATCTTGTGTGTGCAGTATGCGGATGACGAGAAAGTGGTACTTTGGGTGAACAAAGTTGGGCCATACTACAATCCTCAGGAAACGTACAACTACTTCAGCTTACCTTTTTGCTCACCTAGCAATGAAATTCCTGCACATAAATGGGGTGGTCTTGGTGAGGTGTTAGAGGGGAATGAACTGATTGACAGCCAGATTGACATCAAATTCAAGAGTAATCTTTTACACTTCCAGCACCCATTGTTCATTTTCTTTAACAGACGTCCATTTGAATACTGTCTCATATGTTTTATCCGAAACTGATTCACTGCACTGCAGAAGATGTACAGCGTAGCACTATCTGTAAGCTCAACTTGGATGAAAGCAAAGTACAGGAGTTTAAGGACGCTATTGAGAACACATACTGGTTTGAGTTTTTTATGGGTCAGTAACTGACTATTTTTGGCGCTTCACAGTACGAAGTTTTAAGTGCTTCAAAGGCAATTTTGAGTATTTAATGATAAACTTGCTCTTTGTGCAATGGCCTTGGGTTTATGCCGCGTGCAAATGTCAATCCAGACGATTTACCTTTGTGGGGTATGTGCTAGTCCATATCAGATATATATATTTATGCAATGGAAATGGAGTGTACTGATTGTTGACAGCGTATACAGGTTTTGTTGGGGAGTTTCATCCTGGAAAGAAGGAGGATGATTCAGTGCACCTACTCTATGCTCATAAGGGTCTTCATATTAAGTACAACAATAATCAGGTACAGACAGAAGGAGGCTCTATTGTGGCCACAGTTTTCAAATAAAAGAATTACATGTTGCATGATTGATGTTCTGACAGCTCTGTTGGTAAAATAGATAATTCAAGTAAACCTTACACAAGACAATCCTCAGAGATTGGTACCTGGGAAGTCAGTGGATTTGACCTACTCAGTCAGCTGGTCAGAGACTGATATCCCTTTCGCCAGGAGATTTGATGCTTACCTTGATTATCCCTTTTTTGAGCACCAGGTATAGCTCGTTTTTCTATCATGTTCCTGATGGTTGGTCTGTTTTGTTTTGTTGTGCGCTGCAGACTGAATATGTTATTGCATTACGCTAAACTATATGAGATATGTTTGTGGTTTGATCTTTGATTGGAAAAATCTGTACTGGACTTAAGGCAGTATGCCATACGGGCACAAGTATAAGCTAAGTCACATTCACGTCTTTGAAGCAGTTGCAGGCAATGCTTTCTTGCTGATGAGCTGGCCCACAGCTCTTTGAGGGCGAATCATTGTCTGGTTGAGTTGACAGAGTGGCCACTGGCCTTCTCTATCTTTTAGTTCGTTTTTGTGAGTGAATTGATAATGTCTCCCAAGGAAAGTGTGGTCTAGCAATATGCTTCATAAAGAACAAGTGCAAGGTGAAAAGAACAGTGGATTCTGGCAAGCGTGCAGGTTTGAAAAATGAAGGGTTCAACTGATGAATCAGATGGTTACTCATGGTCATACAAACATGCATTGTGTCAGATCATGATGGCCAACAGCGGGTGCTATGCTGTCCATAAAATCAAGACACGAGAGAGTTAATATGAAGATCAACCGTGGATTGATTATGCATGGCATGTTTCAATTGTTTTTTGCAACAAGTGAAGTCCTTAGGTAGTCAAGACTCAACGTTGATTTCTTTCAATTGTGGTAATAGGATATTTAGATGAGGATCTATCCAAAATATGGGGTTAACAAAACCCAAGTGGGAGACCTAGAAGCATAAGATTTTACCTAATACAAATTTTCCAATGCTGTCACAAGTAGGGGCTTTGGGGATACTTACAGGCTAAATACCTTCTATTTGATGAAAGGCCAAAGAAGGAAGCAGCCTATAGTTGCTCCTGATTGATTAAAAATAAAAAAATCTTCTGTAAGGCAACTAATTTTTGTACTTGAGGGTAGTGAAACCTTACTAAACTCAGAATTTTATAAGAAGTCATAAGGTCGTGAGGTTGGGGGGGCTTGGAAAGCCATAAGGCTTCAGTTGTCTCAAGTCTCCTAAAATCACTCGATGGCTCTACCTGGCATAGAAAAGCCCTCAAAGGGGTGCTTGTGAAAAAAGCCCTCAAGGCTTTCAAGGTCTCATGTTGGTGTTATCGGCACCAACAGAGCCGGCCCACTCAGCCACAACAGAGCTTCAACAGCTTCACTTTGGTTTACTGTTCAGCTGTAAATGCTTTCAATCATTGTTCCTAGAGCTGTTCTGATGGGAGCTTCTAGTGTCAAGTTCACATGTTTATTGAGGTATTTAGTGCAACCCAAGGCAGTGAATATGTTGCCAGCTGATGGCAGTCCATGGTTTACTTGGTCTCCCAGCTACCCCCAGGCACCCTCTTCTGTGTCTTCATGGAGACGTTTCATACAATTGAAACAATTTAAATGCATTAGCTCTACTTACTGTGTTGTAGGGATGCTTTTGTGACGATGGTCAAATTGGAGTTTATTTACCTTTTGTTGGGATCCTTTATGGTTTTAGTTCATAGATTAACAATCTTTGTTCTGGTATGGATTTATAACATTGTAGTTTGAGAGCATGGTGTTGTGATTTTAGTTGTAGTCTTTTATTTGTTGTTTAGTGGTTTATTTTTAAGATACTAAAGTTTGTAGTTCAAGAGCTAGCTGACGTCATTTTTTGTCAGTCTTCTTACTCTTGTGGTCTAAAGTCTTCTGTCTCTGTGTATTTTGTATCATAGTTGAGTGCTTTGACTAAGTAGTTTTCCTTCATTCTGTGTTTTGAGTTGCTCTTTGGCTTGGAAAATCTTGTTCATCAATGCCTATTTTTTTGATTTTTCATTTCTAGTTTGGCAGTTAGGCGTTAAGTTCTTTGTCTTTGCTTCCATTTTGGAGTGTATTTTATGAAAAGGGCCTGCCTCTTGTATGGTCTGAAGGTGCTACATTTACTGACAATGATGGTTTTTGTCAGATTCACTGGTTTTCAATCTTCAACTCCTTTATGATGGTTATCTTTCTCACCGGCCTGGTATCAATGATCTTAATGAGGACACTCCGCAATGATTACGCAAAGTATGCAAGGGAAGAGGATGATCTAGAGACATTGGTGAGCTACTTTGCTTTAGACTTTAAATTATGAGTGAAGAGTGATTCTGCTAGCATGTCTTTTTGATATTTGCTAGAGACTATAAAATGAGTCAGTCATATTTTTTTGTTACAAAACAGGTTTGATTTAGGATAGTTTGGTTTGTTTTTTACATTCAGGAAAGAGATGTGAGTGAAGAATCTGGATGGAAGCTGGTGCATGGAGATGTTTTTCGATCTCCTCGAAGCTTGGTTCTTTTGTCGGCTCTGGTTGGGACAGGCGCTCAGTTGGCAGCACTGATTCTTGTCGTCATCCTTCTTGCCATTGTTGGGATGCTTTACGTGGGGTAAACTTTTCCTCTCACCCCAAATAATTGATCTTGCATGCATGATACCGTTTTTATCCACATAAAGAGGTAGCTATTCTTACATTTGTGTAGTTCCCCCCATAGCTATACTCACAAAGCTTCTCTTTTGCTCTTGCTCAGAAGCTGAGCACTCTTGCTGTATTATATTGTTGAACCCTTGCAAAGGGCAAAATTTTGTGATTAAGGCTTGGGTGCAATTCAGGGGTCTTTTAGATCTAATTTTCACACTGGGTATCTTACACTTCATTTTGGGGAAGTTGGTTGAGAAGGGGAGCAAACACTCAGGGAGTGGACTTACTATCATTAAAGTGCCTAACGACTATGACTTTACATTATCTAAACAAGGAATAGCACTCTTCACAAGGCACATGCGTTTGTGCATGTATTATCTTGAGAGAGAGTATACAGATGGTAGATGTGTGTATGGAAGATAAAGAAAAGTGTCATGTGCACATGGCTTTGTGTGCCACATGGACATGCTTCATCAACTTCCAGAGCCAGTTTTCTAATTCTTCCTAGATACGAGTGTCTAGAATCCTATGAGAATTAGTATCGGCAATTTTGTGAGCCTGCTCGTAGGACTTTCATGTCTAGACGAGTTCATTAGATTAGGTTTTCCAGTTTTGGAACCCTCTTGCATAAATGGGTTGTACAAGCGTTTTGACAGATGTTATTACACTACAGTGGACATGTGGCACGACTTGCATGTAGTGTTAGGCTAGAGGAATCCAACGAGCCAATCCCCGCGTCGATCGGATTCTCGGGTGGACAGATGTGCGACAATTTCACCCGGAAATTGACCCCCTCGCCAAACTTATTAATAAATCATTTTTATGATTTATTTTGTTGGGTCTGGTGGACAACTTGCCCTACCTAAGCCTAAATAAATTTATAAATCCAATTTCAGCCCTATAAAGGGAACCGGGCAGCCAAGCTTTGGAGTAGATTGCAGAGTGCTAGCTGAATGAGCAGGCAGCTTGGCGTTTTTGCAAATCTCAGCCCTAGCTTTACAGGCTTGGACACTCCAAGCGAGAAATCAATAGCAACACAAGAATAAAACTTCAAAATCACTAAACTTTACTATAGAGAGAGACAGAGAGAGTCGACACGGCACAATGGAGTTCCTCGCCCAGATGCGTAGGTCCCAAAGATCGGCGCCCCTTTCGGTATTTCTTTATTATTGCTTACACGAAAGTATAACTCTTCTCTGCTCTCAAACTCTGCGTCCATATGCTTTGCAGAGTGAGAGACCCAAGGGTCTTTTAAACTTACAAGGGATGCCCAAAAGCAGAGCCCCAAAAGCATCAGGCTCAAAAGCAATTTCCCCCAAAAGCATCTTTTTCTCAAAAGCTAGTGTTGGATACTCCAAAAGCAACTAGCATAATTTGCGAAAATCCGTATAGCATGCCAAGGCACTAGCAACGCAAAACGTGGAAATCTGTATGGCTTTCCATGTCATCATGTCAGCGCCATTTACAGAAATCTCTCCCAGAGTCCAAGCTCGTGTCTTTTAGGGTTTTGGGTCCCACGGCTGGTGCTTCATAAGTTCTTTCAGTTGGTTGGTTCAGTCTCTTGTCTACTTGGCCATTTCTCTTCCAATTGGGCATACCACGTCATCATTTTGTGACACTAGCGTTATTAGCCTTTCAAGCAATGTCACAAATTGTTGATGGGTCAAGCTATTGAAGAATGGAGCCAACCTTTAGATCCTGGTTGAGAAGCCTAAACCCTAGGAGCAGCAGAAAGAGTTTCACCAACTTGCAAAGTTTGGCTGAGTGGCCCTTTTTTAAAGTAGAGTTCCCACCAACTTATGGGACCCCATCCGATGGGGCTCGACATAAAGGCATAAAAAATAAAGCAAGCCCACACACACACACACGTCGAGAGCTGTTGACGTGGTAGATGTATGGATTTTCGCAATTTGTGTTGGTTGTGATGACGTGGCAGCAGTACGAATTTTCACAATTTGCGTTGGCTGTGTTGACATGGCACTTGTACTGATTTTCGAAAAACTTGCTGGCAGCTTTTGGGCGCTAGTGCTTTTGGGGCCAGATAATTTTGAGTTTGACTGCTTTTCGTGTAACTGCTTTTCAAGGCCAAGGGCCTTTAAATATGACTGGAAATAGACTATACATACAAAAAGACAACTTTGGACACTTCTTTTCTACTTGCTTGAGACACGTTGCTTCATGATCCTAAGATAGACCCAATCCCCTTTCTTGATAGTAACATCCTGATGATGCTTGTTAGCCTAACGAGAATAAGACTCTCGAGCCTTGCTTAGCGGAAGCTTCACTCTCTCAGTAATCTCATCCAAGGACTGGCTCTCAACATTGGCATCATGCAACCGATCGATCGATCGAGTCAACAAAGACTGAAATGGACGGCCAAATGTTGCCTCATACGGAGTTCTACCAATGGCACTGGAATACGAGTCATTCAAAATTGCTTGAACTAACGGGAGATACTACTCTCAATGTCACAAGCTTGGGCACACCAAGTCAGAAATCTGGCACGACACACGAGAGAATCACTTAAAATACTTCAAAATTTAAAATCACAGTTCAATTTTGGTCGACACGGCCCGGCGTAGTTTTGTGCCCAGAGAGATTGGCCCCAAAGACTGGCGCCCCTTTTGGTATTTCTTTTATATTAATGCTTGAGCAGAGTACAACTCTCGAGGGGGTCCTTTGCTCTCAGACTTTGCGTCCAGTTGCTCTAAAGAGTGAGGCCCCTTGGGCTCCTTTTATTCTTACAAGGGAGGCCAAAAGCAGAGCCCCAAAAGCTTATAAACTCAAAAGCAAACAGTTCCAAAAGCAACTAATCCCAAAAATTGTCAAAAAAGCAGTCAACGCAAATTACAAAAATCAGTACAATGTGCCACATCAGCAATGCGTTTTGCGAAAGTCCATACTGCCACGTGAGCTACCTGTCAGCGCGATATGCGGAGAGCCGTATTGTCAACCACATCATCGTCTGTCGTATAGTTTTTGCTCGCGTGTGTGTCTGGGTGGCATTGCCACGTCAACATTTTGTGACACCCAATGCGTCTGCTCTTCATGCTCATAAGACTTCAAAACATCGAAAGCAAACTGATTGTAGATCTCAATTTGACCATTGGACTATGGGTGAAATGCGGATGGAAAATTCAGCTCGGTGTTAAAATTTTCAAAAAGTGCTTTCCAAAAATTTGACGTGAACTTGACATCCTTATCTGAAACAATCGACTTTGGCAAACCACAAAGGGGATACCAATGCTTAATGAACAGATGTGGTACATCTTGTGCTGTCACTGTGGCCTCATGGAAACGTCCTGGAATGGTCTTTGGAAATAGGCAGCGATAGGAAGAGGCCTTGCTGCCATAGTTACATGGGATTGCGGGTCGAGGTCGGGAACGGGGACGGGACGTCAAAAGTCAGGAAACGGGGATGAGGGTCGGAACGACGAAAAAAAAAGAGAGTTTTTTTGGCATTTTTTGACCTACACACATGCCACACACATAGAGCATCAATTTGACCACAAATTTACACTAAGTAGACCAAAGAGCACGAGTCATATAGGCGCAAATGTGCTAATAAAACATCGATGATACAAAATGAAAAGTGCATGCCACAAGGGCTCAAAAAGGACTTAGGACGTCCATGATCTTGCACCACCACCTTTACCACGCGTGATAGAGTCGACTTCATCCCACCACGACCATGTTTGCACGGCAGGCCTCCTTCGAGAAGAGCCGGCTTGAGAAGTGGAGTTAGCTTGAGATGACATGATGGTGGAGAGAGAGTAGAGCTAAGAGGAGAGCTTGTGTGAAGAGAGAGTAGAGGAGAGCTTCAAAGTTGAGAGGATAGAAGAAAAAGAGAGTGGGTAGAGAGACTCAAGGGTAGAGCTTGAGCCTTGAGCGCCCATAGGTAGACCATAGACGGCGTAGAGTCTAGATAGTAGACGATAGAGAGGAGAGCCTTCATTGAACTTGAGAGAAGATGAGGCCCAAGGGTGCTTTTATAGCCTCCCAAGGGCCAAAGCCCCCCCAAAAAACTAGACGTTGGCTGCAAGCGTTCGTAAAAAACGGTCATTTGTTTCAAGTTTCTAATTTCTGTCTGTTCCTTGCCGTCCCTGGTCCACTGGCAGCCTGCGACCCCGCCAGTCGGATGAATTTCCAACCGTTCCTTGTTGTTCCCCTCTGTCCCCAGCCCGATTACGGCCGTTAGGCGTTCCTAGGCCCCGTCCCCTCCGTCCCCTGTAACTATGCTTGCTGCTTATCTCAAGGAGCTTTTACTTTTGACAAATGGAACACTGTGTGACATACTTAAACCCATCTTTTCACATTTTAGGCCAAAAAAAAGAATGAATCTACCTTTTCTAAAGTGGTATTCATGCCTCTGTACCTACTCGTGAGTGCGTCATGTGCATTGTGCAATATGACTTGCCTAAGAGGAGGCAACACACATAGACGATGGCGAAAATACAAGAGACCCTCACGAATGAGATAGTTGCTAGGCCCTTGGGAAGCAAGAGCTTGCAACCATTGCTTACCAAAGTCGGAATTTGCATACTTGTTCTTCATGCTGTCAAAAGAGACTCCCTAAATAGAGACAGTTAAACTTGTCTTTAGAGCCAAAACCTGTCCTTTGCTACTTAACACATTTGCAACAGGGTTACCTTTACCTAGAACATACTCAATCAAGCCTCCAGATTGCTAAAAAAATTGTGACCACTGTGCTTGGCAGTCACTCCAATGTGCACTAGGCATCGACTGAAGCCATTTGAGGGCTTGATGATCAATACGCACCATAAACTCTCAACCGTACAAAAAATGCGTCCAATGCTTGAGAGAGTGAATGATAGAGAGAAGTTCCTTATCATACACATAATAATTCTTTTCAGCACTGCTCAACTTCCTACTACTGAGAAATGCAACTGGGCGGCCATGCTGTTGGATCACAACTCCTATGGCGACGCTGCTCGCATCCGTCCATACCTCAAAGGGGTCATCCCAAGAGGCAAGGTTGAGACACGGAGCTTCGGTCACCACAACCTTGAGAGCTTCAAAAGCTTCAATGGCTGCCTCGGGCAAAACAATGCGTTGTCGGCGAGTTTTCACCCCTTTCAAAACATCAGTCATGGGTAGTGTAACAGACTTGGACACTCCCAAGTCAAGAATCAATTGCGACAGCACCAAATAACCACTTCAAAACAATTCACAGATCACAGTAGATTTGTACTAGCCTGGCGGAGTTCCGTGCCTAGAGATGTTGGCCCCAAAGACTGGCGCCCCTTTCGGTATTTCTTTTTGTATTAATCAATCTTCAAAGTACAAGAGAGCGGTTAGGGTTTCACTCTCAGACTCTGCGTCCAGATGCCCTGAGAAGTGAGCCCTAAACCGCGTATATAAAGATTACAAGGGATGCCCAAAAGCAGAGCCCCAAAAGCTTTCAAAATCAAAAGCAGTTTCTCTCTCTCTCTATCTCAAGAGAGGCCAGAATAAAAGCAATTTAACTCTCTCTCAATTTCACTTGCGTAGCCAAAAGCAGGCCAGAATTGCATCACTTGCTTTTTTTTTTTTGGTCTAATCCCGCAAATTTCGGAAGTTTTGTACACTGCTGCCACGTGGCACTAGCTCCAGGTTTTAGGGTTTCCAGCCACTTAGGGTTTCAGCCATCAGTTAGGGTTAGGGTTTCCAGAAATTAGGGTTTGCTGAAAATTAGGGTTTTTGGCAGAAATTAGGTTTTGCATGAATTTTAGGGTTTTTGGCAGAAATTAGGGTTTTTGCTGTCTGTAGCCACGTCATCACTTTGTGACATACCCCCCTCTTGAAAGCATTGTAATCGACCGCGATTACTTCTGCAAAACCGACAGAAGCCATAAACCATCTTAGCAGACACTGATTGTTAGTACCTACGTACTAGGAACACACATCTAGCACATGTACAAAGACCTGAAGCAAATGATCTCTATGTTCTGCCTCATTCTTGGAGAAAACAATGATATCGTCAAAGAAAGTGCCTACAAATAGCATGTGCTCTCGAAAAATCCTGTCCATCATCTTGTTAAATGTCGTAGGAGCACTGGTTAAGCCAAAAGGCATCACCAAAAACTCAAATAACCCAAAAGTCGTCCGAAAAGTTGTCTTGTAGACGTCTCCCTGAGCGATTCTGATATGATGATATCCACTCTTCAAATCAATCCTGCTAAAGCACGAGGATCCTTGTAATTTGTCGAATATATCATCGATCCTAGGAATCGGAAATCTGTTCTTGATGGTGATTTTGTTGAGAGCTCTATAATCGATGCACATTCTCCAAGATCTGTCTTTCTTCAAAACCAACAACATTGGAGAGCAATATGGTGAAGTACTAGGCTGGACAAGACCCTTTTCCAAGAGGTCTTTCACTTGGTTCATAATCTCTTCATTCTGTGCTCGGCTCACACGGTAAGGTGGCCGGTTCGGTGGTGTGCTTCCAGGTATCAGATCAATGGTATGGTCTTCAGGACGAGCAGGTGATAAGGTGATAACTCTCCTGGCATGCCTTCTGAGAAGCAATCGGCGTGAGTGTAGAAAATCTTGGCGTTCTTTTCTCAAGTTTAGACATATTTGTTTTATCCTCATCACTCAATTCTGTCATAAAGATAAGTAAACAAACAGACTAGATTTCATTAATTAAGAAATGGCCGAAGCCGATACAATAGGGACAGACTCGCCCTTCAATTTAATATCTAGTACAATGGTTCTGCCCTTCTGTGTAGTCAATGTCGCTTTCCTCGCCCAATAATCGACCACGGCGTTGTTCTTGTGGTACCAGGGAATCCCTAAGAGAACATCACAACCTTCCAAAGGCATTATGAAGAAGTCCTCAAGCCCCAAATACCCCTGGCAATGCAACCGAAGTTTGCCAATGACAGGTGTAATGGCCATGTCCTTGCCTCATGCCGTTTTCGGGATATAAAGATGCTTCGAAGGCTTCGTCTTTTATATAGCAGTTGACATCGCTTTCGCAGGAGGACGCTACTCGGAGCACTCCAAGATTCGGAGAGCTGCCTCTTATTTTAAGGGGAATGCTCGAACTTGGTGGTCCACGCTTCTTTTAAACAAGACTGTGCCAGTTACATGGCTGAAATTCAAGAGGCTTTTTATTTCTTCTTGTTGACGCAAGAGTTTGAACGAGATATACGAGCTGCTTGGAACCATCTTCGGATGACTAAGAGAGATACAATGAATACCTACTGTGAAAGATTTTGGAGCTCTTTTCTACCCGCCTCTTCATTCAAGAAGATCTCGTTCAGAGAACAGATTGAGCGGTTCACCTTGGGTCTACCTACAGAGATCCGAGATCACTGCTTGGAACAGAAGTCAGCTTCTATTCAGGAGTTGATGAGTCATGCAAAGCGGGGCTTTGCCATTTACTCTGGCAGTCTGACCTACCCCACAGATGAGGTCATGACACAACAAGCCAAACAGACTTCAACGAATGAAAGTAGAAAGAGAAAGAGCAACCCAGAGAAAAAGGATGCACGACCCTAGCTTACTCCTCAGGAGAGAGCTCGCTTCATCAGGGAGGGGAAGTGCTTTGGATGCGGGGAACTTGGACATATCTTCGTGAAGTGCCCTAAAAAGGCACATAAAGAACGAAACGACAAGGACAACGAAAGGCCTGAGAGTTCGAGAGCAACTGAGAACGTGTAAGAAAAGGCAAGATGAAAACAGGACTGGTTTCAGATTGTGTGGGTATCGATCCAACACCATGGACGAAAGTACAGAACTTTGCCGAGCTTGGGGCAAAGTGAAAGATCAAGAGGCCCCGATCTTCTTTGATGGAAGAGCCAAGGCCAACTTCATTTCACCGGAATTGGCGGTGCGGCTCGAGATCACTCCCGATCGGATGGGACCACTTGCAGAGGCAGTTCTAGCGGCACCAGGCAAGGACGTGGCCATTACACCTATCATTGGCAAACTTCGGTTGCATTTCCAGGGATATTTGGGCATGAGGACTTCTTCATAATGCCTTTGGAAGGTTGTGATGTTCTCTTAGGGATTTCCTGGTACCACAAGAACAACGCCGTGGTCGATTATCGGGCGAGGAAAGCGACATTGACTACAAAGAAGGACAGAACCATTGTACTAGATATTAAATTGAAGGGCGAGTCTGTCCCTATTGTATCGGCTTCGGCCATTTCTTAATTAATGAAATCCAGTCTGTTTGTTTACTCGATCTTTATGAAAGAATTGAGTGATGAGGATAAAACAAATATGTCTAAACTTGATAAAGAACGCCAAGATTTTCTACAGTCTCACGTCTATTGCTTCTCAGAAGGCCTGCCAGGAGAGTTACCACTTGCTCGTCCTGAAGATCACACCATTGATCTGGTACCTGGAAGCACACCACCGAGCCGGCCACCTTACCGTGTGAGCCGAGCACAAAATGAAAAGATTATGAACCAAGTGAAAGACCTTTTGGAAAAGGGTCTTGTCCAGCCTAGTACTTCATTGTATTGCTCTCCAGTGTTGTTGGTTTTGAAGAAAGACGGATCTTGGAGAATGTGCATCGATTATAGAGCTCTCAACAAAATCACCATCAAGACCAGATTTTCGACTCCTAGGATCGATGATATATTCGACAGATTACAGGGATCCTCGTGCTTTAGCAGGATTGATTTGAAGAGTGGATATCATCATATCAGAATCGCTCCGGGAGACGTCTACAAGACAACTTTTCAGACGACTTTTGGGTTATTTGAGTTTTTGGTGATGCCTTTTGGCTTAACCAATGCTCCTGCGACATTTAACCAGATGATGGACAAGATTTTTCGAGAGCACATGCTATTTGTTGGCACTTTCTTTGACGATATCATTGTTTTCTCCAAGAATGAGGCAGAACATAGATATCCTTTGCTTCAGGTCTTTCAGGCGTTACGAGATCACAAGTTAGTGATTAATGCAAAGAAAAGTGAAATTTTCCTACCCGAGATACACTTTTTGGGATACAATGCACATTGTGTCAGCAAAAGTGCAAATGTATCCGACCAAGATAGAAACTATCTGTGATTGGACCGATTTGAGGAATGTCCATGAAGTTAGAAGCTTCTTGGGACTGTGTTCGTACTACAGGTGGTTCATTAGAAAGTTTGCAGAGGTTGTTTCCCCTTTGCATATCTTGACACAGAAAGGAGTCCCTTTCTCGTGGGGACCCACATAGGTGACTGCCTTTCAGACATTGAAAGAGAAATTGACTAGGGGACCAGTTTTGACTTTGTCGGACTTGCAGAAGTCATTTGAAGTATATTGTGATGCTTGTGGTCGTAGTCTGGGTGCAGTCTTAATGCAAGAAGGCCATGTCATTGCTTACGAGAGCTGATTGTTCTCAAGGCCGGAGATGACAACACAGATTTATGAGAAAGAGCGTTTGGCGGTTATCCATGCTCTTACTCAGTGGCGGCATTACCTACTCGGAGCGGATTTTATTGTCTTTACAGACCATCGGAGTTTGTGCTTCTTCTTGTCACAGAAGCAGCTATCGGAAAAGCAGATGCAGTGGGCGAACATCTTTTCATAGTTTCACTTCCAGATTGTCCATGTGCAGGGACAGAAGAATGTGGTGGCAGATGTTTTGTCTCGGAAGCCGTTGGTTCTGGCTATTTCCGCGATACATCATAGAAGCTTCGAGGATATGGTTGATGAGTATGCCACAGATACAGATTTTGCAGACGTTTTCACACAGATACGGGATGGGGAGACAGTAGCAGGATATTCCATTCGGGATAGCTACTTGATGAGAAAAACCATGTTGTGCGTTACACAACCGTTGAGGGAAAAGGTTATGACTGAATGCCACTGTCCACCTTTTACGGGTCACCGCGGCATTGCTACCACCATGAAAGGGGTAGAGAGATACTTCTTTTGGCCGAGACTCAAGAAGGATGTGGAAGAGTTTGTGCGCAGTTGCTTGGTATGCCAGAAGGTCAAGTTTGACAGGCATAAAGCACAGGGATTGTTACAGCCTTTGCCCATACCCACCCGCCCCTGGGAAAGTATTGCAATGGATTTTATTTTTGATCTCCCGAGAACACAGAGTGGTCACGATGGTATCTGGACTGTTATTAACAGATTTAGCAAACAGACTCATTTCATTCTAGTGAAGAAAACAGTCAAGCCGGATCACTTAGCGAGACTGTTTGTGGCCCAGATTTTCAGATTACATGGCATGCCTGAGACGATTGTCTCCGAGATAGACCCCAGATTTACGAGTTTGTCTTGGAAGGCAATTTGGGAGAACATTGGCACGCGGTTGCAGTTCTTGTCATCGTTTCACCCGCATACTAACGGGCAATCTGAGATTTCCAATTTAGCGATTCTAGATTTATTGAAGTCTTACATCTCGGATCAGAAGACTCATTGGGAAAAGTACTTACCCTTGGTGGAATTTGCCTACAACAACACGATACACTCTTCGACGGGGAAGGCGCCATTTGAGATTATTGAAGGTGCTGCGAAGGTTCCACCCTTCCTAAGCACGAAAGATAAGATTTTTGAAGCTGATGAGTATACGCGCGACTTAGACACGGCTTTTGCCAAGGTCCGCGAGGCTTTGCAGAAATCTCAAGAACGACACAAAAAGGCAGCGGATCGCCATCGTCGCGATTTGAAACTGAAGGAGGATGATTGGGTGCTCTTTACGTTTTGAGAAGGCACGCCTGAGAAAGAAAAAGGGAAAGGAGAGGCTTTTTCCAAAGCTTCATATGCGAAACTACGGACCTTTCCAGATCTCTGAAAAGATAAATGATGTTTCCTTCCCATTGAAACTGCCTAACACTTGGAGGATTCACAATGCATTCCATGTGAGTCTCTTGAAACCTTTTAAAGGTGATGTGTCTGATGATGGGGAGCCTGATGAGCAACCCGACGTGGAAGAAAATGAGGAGATCCTTGTTCCTGAAAAGATTTTGGCACATAAAGTCCGAAGCCAGTTCTTGGTTAAGTTCAAGACCTATCCTACATTGGATGCGAAGTGGATGGAGGAGGAGGACCTAGCAGATACTCCTCAGATTGTGAAACTTTACCTCGATGCTTTTGTTTAGCATATTCTACTCCAAATGGAACTCAGAATTCAGCTTGGCCGGAGATATGGTGCAGTGGGATGCGCAAGAGGGGAGTGACTCCGCTCCTTTGTCAACAAATGCCTCGATTTTGATACTAGAGTCACTGATGTCTCTTGAGCTTCAGGGATACTGAGAGCTGACAGTATTCTACTGTATGACTTTATGAAATGGAATTCTTGAATATGATACTGATTTGTTCTTGACTTCTTTTTAAGTGCAGGAACTAATAGGCAAAATGACTGCAACATTTTGGTCTACTTGATCTCGAATAGACATGGTGGCAATAGCGGTTAGTCAATCGGACATCGATGAGGTCCCGACTAGATCTAGATGCGATTGCGAGCTACATTGCCGATAAATCATGGTCTAAGATGCGAATGAATGTTGAATGCCATGTGATGTCTAGTGATGTCCTGCGATGTGACTGTCGATTGGTACATGCTAGATGTGTGTTCCTAGTACATAGGTACTAACATTTAGTGTCTGCTAAGACGGTTTATGGCCTCTGTCTCTTTTGTAGACGTAATCAAGGGCGATTACAATGCTTTCAAGAGGGGGGTATGTCACAAAGTGATGATGTGGCTGCTCGAGAGTCGAAACCCTAACCCTAACTGTTGTTGAAACCCTAATTCTGAAAACCCTAACCCTAAAACTTGCAAACCCTAAAATCTTTCAAAAACCCTAAAACAGTAGAAACCCTAACCCTAACCCTAATGGCAGCAAGGGAGATTTCGGAATTTGCGGAGACATGATGACGTGGCACCGTACGACAGAATTCCGTGATTTGTGCCGTGATTTACGTTGGAAATACTTTTTCTAAGCGAAAAGAGAGAGAGAATCATTTGCTTTATTTAGAAGCTCAAGAGAGCTCGTGAGAGAGAAAGAGCCACTGCTTTATTTTTAGGCTTTTGAGGCTTTGCTTTTGGCAACCCTTATAAAATAAATAAGTGGATTGGGCTCCCACTATGCAGAGCATCTGGACGCAGAGTTTGAGAGTGAGACTCAACCACTCTTGTACTTTGAACTTTGATTAATACAAAAAGAAATACCGAAAGGGGCGCCAGTCTTTGGGGCCAATATCTCTAGGCACGGAACTCTGCCGGGCCAGTGTAAATCTATTGTAAACTGTGAACTGTTTTGAAGTGGTTATTTGGTGCTGTCGCGATTGATTCTCGACTTGGAGTGTCCAAGTCTGTTACATAGCCCTCCAAATCTTGGAGTGCTTTGAGTTGTCACGTGCAACCAACCCCATGTGTCCATGGACAAGCTACAGCATGATCAGGGTTCAGTTAAGTCAAGTCATTCTAGAATAGGAAGTGATCTAGCACCTTTGTGAGTCTGTTCGCAGACCGTGCATGTCCAGACACTTAGATAAGATGCATATCCTCTGGTTGCACATAGCATGATCATCAGATTTCCATCAAAACTCATCAGGAGCATTTTTACAGTGCATAGACCTATTTTCCCTATTTTTGACATTTTTCACTTATTTTTTTAAGTGACTTTTGTTGGAAAGTAGGTAGGGCAAAGTTTCTATAAATAGAAACCTAGCGCTAGTACTTTCTGGCAGAAGAGGCAGCAGGAGTACCTTGCTCAATAGGCAACTCCTCAGCAAGACCCCCAACATCAGCAAAGCTGGCGTTTTTGCATCTGCAAGGACCTAACGTTTTCATCTACAGGCAGCTTGGCGTTTTTGTGCACAGTAGATCAGCCCTGGCAACAGCAAGACAGATCAAGAAGCCTAGCGTTTTGCATTTGCAGGACAACCGGCAGCAGCAGAACAATTTTCAGCCCTAGCGTTTTTGGTTTGCAGATCAGCCCTAGTGTTTTGCAGATTCACCGTGACGGAACATCGAGAAACACCAGGGTTTTCAGTTTTCAGCACTTAGACATCGCAGAACAACCCCCGAACCTCGCAGATCTCACCTTTCCGCAGTAGATCCTCGCCGCACGGTCAGATCCCGCGAAGTTTGCAGATTCAGCCCGGAAAACGCAGATTTCAGCATCTGCGTTTTCAGCGCGTGGTCGTCGCATCGTCGTCATCGACATAGAGTCAGAATTCAGCAGATACAAGATTTGTAGATTTCAGCCCTTAGCATTTTCAGATTGCAGCCCGGCTCGTCGTCGTCCTCATCGTTGTCGACATCGTCGGCAAGTCCAAGCATTGTAGAGATTTGTGCAATCATAAGTAGAGACCACTCTCGCCATAGAGAGTGGGGCCTTCGGAGGAGGGCTTGACAACATTCTCATGTCGTATTCTCTTCTCTCTCTATCTCTCAGTCTCATGCACTTCCATTCACAGTGTTCATCCACTTTGTTTGTATCCATTGCACTCTCTCACTAAAGGAATGGAAGGCTCTCCCTTCCGTAAGTAAAAGGAACCTTGAGCTTAGTTCGGAGCACTCATCTCGAGCAAAGTTGAAACATCACTTCCGCTGCACCTTACATGAGTGATGCCCTCCAGAGAAAGCTATATCAAACTGCTATATGAAGGCCAAAGCCCTCGAAGCTTCTCGGAATCCAGAAAAAGTGTCAAACTTAATTGACTGTCCACCTTCTTTAAATTCTCAAACTTTATTGCTTTTATTCTCGAGGAAGTCATACTGGTTGGCTTTATAAAAATGCTTATTCTTTGCATAAAATCTGTGTTCGTCGGAGCCCGAACTATCTGAAGACGAGTCCTCTGTGGAACTGTCAGAAACTAGGCAAAACTTAGGCTTCTTTCCCTTTTTCTTGCCCTTTTCGAACCTTCGCTTTTTGCCTTTCCTGTCTTCTTAGCTCGAGTCAGAAGAGCTAGAAGAACTCGAAGAAGAAGAAGAAGAAGAAGAAGAAGAAGAAGAAGAAGAAGAACTGGATACTGCGTCAAATCGCACACTCTTCTTTTGCTTTCTTGCCAAGGCAAAAGTAGATTGACGATCCAAATAACACGGGAAATCAGTTGCTTTCTTTTGCTTTTTGTCGTGCTTTTTGCTTTGTTGTTCGCGTCAAAAAGTTGAGTAATCCGTGTATCAACCACCTCTGCCAATTCTTGCTCTGTAAACATCCTCGGAGTAGGAGGTTTCTTGAGTGTTGGTTTGAGGGGTGGCTATGTTGCCTTTTGCCACTAGGTGTGTGTACCTCGTCGAACGATGTCTGAGTAATTTTTTTTGCAAATTTCGGATCCTTCGCAAGGTTGATCATCATCTTTGTCGCGTCGTTAACCAATTGTCGACTTTCCATCTCGTCAATCTCTGCTTGAGTAGGCCGAGGTGGGCCGTACTCTTCGCAAGAATCTTCTCTTCCCGCATCCCCAGATGCAGAGGAAGTCGACTGTTCTTTGTTGGAATCCATAGTGTCGCGAAAAGGATCGGATTTCCCAGTAGAAGAGAAAGCGGCCGCGCTCTGATACCATTGTAACAAACTTGGACACTCCAAGTCAAGATTCTACCGCGACACAGCAAAGATTCTCTTCAAAACAGTTCACAATTCACAATTGATTCGACATGGCCCGGCGGAGTTCCGTGCCTAGAGATATTGGCCCCAAAGATTGGCGCCCCTTTCAGAATTTCTATTTGTATTAGTCTGTGTTCAAAGTACAAGAGAGTGAGAGGGTTCTCACTCTCAGGCTTTGTGTCCAGATGCTCTGAGAAGTGAGGGCCCTGCCCACTTATTTATAAGTTACAAGGGATGCCCAAAAGCAGAGCCCCAAAAGCAGAGCCCCAAAAGCAGTAATCCAAAAGCTTCTGAAAATAAAGCAGTTTATCCTCAAAAGCTACCAATAAATCTCAGCCAGCGCTAAAACAGGAAATCCGTACAACATCAGCGTAACAAGCGAAAATCTGTACGCTCTGCCAGTCAGCTTGCCTTCGCTTTTTGTGTCGGAAATTCTTGACTGCCACGTCAGCATGTCTATCGCATTTTTCGGGCCTGTCCATCCAACGAGTGTCCGGGTTTGCTTGCCCACTTGTCCAAGGCCATGCCACGTCACCAGTTTGTGACACGATTGAACGTACCCACGACACTTGTCAATCCAAAGGGCATAACAACATACTTTTATTGCCCTCGCTCTGTGTGGAAAGTCGTCTGGTGGATGTCGCCCTTGAATACCCTTACCTGATGGTTCCCACTTTTGAGATTGACTTTGCTAAACACCTTCGCGCCTTTGAGCCTATTGAGGATATACTCAATGCGAGGCATCGGAAACTTGTTCTTCACGGTCATCTTGTTGAGTGCCTTGTAATCTACACACAAATGAGACAACCCATCTTTCTTGCGAACAAACAAAATAGGAGCAGCAAAAGGACTTACACTAGGGCGTATGAAACCCCTGGTCACTAACTCGGTGAGTTGTCGCTCTAACTCTGCTTCTTGAGACTTGTTCAGACGGTAGGGAGCCTTACTGACGGACTGTGCCCCCTCCATGAGTTCAATGGGATGATCCTTCGGACGCTCGGGAGGGAGACACGGTGGAAGATCATCCTGCAAGAAAAGATGCTCATACTTCTCAAACAAACTTGAGTATCGTTCTGGGTCTTGAGATCTTGCGTCACATGAGTGGCATAGATGAATGCCGCTTGAGCGCCTCGTCGTAACTCACGCTTGGCCTGCACATGAGAAATGAGAGGTAAAGAATGGAGGCCCTGCTCACCGCGGATAACCATGGGAGAGGAACCTTTCGATGAGAGAGTGAGCGTATTTTCTTTCCAATTAATATGAGGATCGTGCTTACGAAACCATTTAATGCCGAAAATCATATCACATCTTGAGAGAGGAGAAACCACAAATTTTCGACTGAAAGATTCCTGCTTAATAGAGACTAACACACTAGGACATTCATGCGTGATGCCGAAAATCATATCACATCGTGAGAGAGGAGAAACAACAAATTTTTGACGGAAAGATGCTTGCTGATTAGAGACTAACACATTAGGACGTCCATTCATGCGTGATAAAAGAGTGCATGCCGTGAGCGAATCTAGACACCCTGATAGGTGATGCTGGAAGAGCTTCTAGGCGAGCCCTCTTTACAAGAGAATCATTGACCACATCATGCATACTGCTAGAGTCAAACAAGACCACAACACGTTGACTATTCACATGCCCATAACACTTAAAGAGAAACTCATCAAGGTGTTCATCAGAGACATGTTGTGTACTTTCTTGGTGTATCAAAGTGCTGACAGAAGATGTGGATTTTATGGATGCTTTTGGTGGTGCTTTCTTAGGACAATCTTTCTTAACATGACCCTTAGTGTGGCATTTATAGCATCTTCCTTCTTTTCCATAAGCGGCTCTTTCTTCTGGAGTTAACCATCCTCCTACAATTCCTTGAGCAGACTTTTCATCAGGTGTTAACGTAGGTTTATTTGGAGATTTGTTCTTTCCCTTGGATTCATTGCGAGAGTTCTGTGCTCTAGGTGTGGAAGAAGATTGAGAAGAAGAGTTACCGTTATGCTTACCATTGGTCTTACCGTTCCTACCATTCAATCAGTGTGACATGAAACGTTTCGTGGTTTCGCCCGTTTCGGGGTTTCGAGGTTTTGAAACGTTTCGTTTCAAGGCACAAAAATTATGAAACAGGTTTTGTAGAAATACATTTAAATAAAGATATAAAAATATATATTTATTTATATATGCATGCATGCATGTATGGATGTATGTATGTAAGTATGTATCTATGTATGGATGGATGGATAGATTAAAGATTCATGTGTGTGTGTGTACATACGGACTAGTAAACTAGTTTTATTATGTAGTCTTATTAGTGTTTATACACATACATATGCATATGTATAAGCACACGTGTATAATAGACATACATACATACATATACGTGTGTACATATATACATATATGTACGTATGTATATGTATGTACAATGTGTATAAAAGAGAGGCAATAGTGCAAAGAGAGTACAAAAAAATCTTTTTAAACTATTGAAATTTAAAAAAAAATCGCTAAATTTGTTCAAAACATAGACTTTTTTTTTTTTTCGGACAATTTCCCGTTTCGTGAGTTTCGCTGAAACGTTTCGTCCGTTTCGAGGTTTCATACCTATGAAACGCGTTTTTATGTCACACTGCATTCAATGGGTTCTGAGGGTTCTGACAAGTACTTTGAGACGACTTAGCTTCCTTGGGCTTGCCTTTGTTGTGCTTCATTTCTTGGGCGAGAGCAATCCCCACTGTCGTGTTGTAGTTCGTAGGGCTAAAGACTTGCACATTCAACTTAATGTACTCAGCTAATCCGAAAAGGAAAGCCTCCTTTCTTTTGGCATCTGACTTTCGCAATTGGACGCCAAGCTGCAAAATACGGTTAGAAAAAGACATGACTGGAGATCCATTTCGCTTGAGACCACGCTAATCTTCTTTGAACCGATCTAGGTATTGTGGTGGCATGAAGGCGTAATGAGGTTGAATCTTCGGTGTTGTTTCTATTTGACCCGAAACCGATATGAAGCGAGCCTTGAGCTTGTCTTGGAAGTCGCTCTAACTCAGAATGAGGAGAATGCCTTCCTCGGCATGCTCAAGGTGCTCATCCAACTGTGACTCCTGCCAAGCTTGATATCAATTAACGGCATCCCCTGCTAGATACATGGTAGCTATCAAAACTTTACTGTTACTTGTTTCCTGTTAGTCGCAAAGTAAGCATTAAATTGATGCAACCACGAATGAATCACAGAAGCTTCCATCTTAACGTCATACTTACTAAACGTCAACTTCTCAATGACTGGATGGTTGGAGGAGCCTTCTCTACGTGTGCTACGAGAAGATTCACTTGCTTCTTCGAGTGGCTCGGTCTTGGGGTTGAGGATCAACTCTTGCATGCGTTGATTCCTCTGCACCTCCTACTCTAAATCTATAGCCGCTCGCTTTTCTTCGGCTGCTATGCGTCGAGCCTTGCGTACTTTCTCACCCTCGAGCTCCATAGTGGCCCTTCGTTTTTCGGCCGCCATGCGTGCTTGCTCACGCTCAAGCTCCATGGCTGCCCGTCTTTCTTCCATGGCGGCGCATTGCGCCTCTTGTTGTAGCATCATTTCCATTATCGACTTGACCAAAGCCTCCATAGGGTTTGGTGGAACAATCCTCCTTGTGTAGAAACTTCTCTTCTCCAACTCCACTCTCATCACCTTCACGCAAAGTATCCATGATGCTTCGGGTGATGACCATGCATTGAATTTTTAAGGACTTGGGGTTCTTGAGGGTCGTGAGGTCTTGAGGTTCTTCGCTTGCAATCTATGTTTAACAAGGCTTTTCTCTTACCCAAGCTCAACTCCTTGTGGGTGCACCGCTTGGCGACCTTGTGCTCACATCAAGGTTGCTTTTTCCCACCTCACGTCGATTGGCCTGTCGCTAAGTGCAAGGTCCGCTCTCAATGAGTGCGAAAGAGGAACGAGGGGAGGCTGGACAAATTAGGAGTTCCATCCAATAAGGAGTCTCATCAAGAAGAGGGATGTCACAAATTGCTGATGTGTCAAGCCACGGAAGAATAGAGCCAACCTGTAGCTCTCGGCCGAGAAGCCTAAACCCTAGAAGCAACAAAAAGAGTTTCACCAACTTGAAAGTTTGATCGAGTGGCCTTTTTTAAAGAAGAGCTCCCACCAACCTATGGGAGCTCGCTGATGGGGCCCAAGTGACATAAAGGCATAAAAAATAAGCAAGCCCACACACACACACACGTGGAGAGCTGCTGACGTGGCTGATCAGTACGGATTTCCGCAATTTGCGTTGGCTGTGATGACTTGGCACTTGTACAGATTTTTGCAAAACACACTGGCAGCTTTTGGGCGCTAGTGCTTTTGGGGCCATATGATTTTGAGTTTGACTGCTTTTCGTGTAATTGCTTTTCAAGGCCAAGGGCCTTTAAATGTGTAGAGGGCTCAATTCTCTGACGCACTTCTGGGTGAAGGTGTAGAGTGTGAGTACCGGCATTGTACCGAGATCAAGTAATATAAAGAAGTACGGAAAGGGGCGCCAAGATTGGGGCCAATTCTCTCTGGGGTGGAATTCCGCCACTCCGTGTCGCATGTGCTCTCTCTCTCTCTCTCTCTCTCTCTCTCTCTCTCTCTCTCTCTCTCTCTCTCTCTCTCTCTCTCTCTCTCTCGGTTCAGTTGTTGTTGAAGTGCTAAAAGTCTGTTTAGTAAGTTGTTTTCCATTGGCACGTGGTGCTCGTCGTGTGACAAGCAAGCTAGCGTTTTTGGACATCATCAGCCAACGTCGCCGAGGACGGGGACGGGACGGGACGGGGGTCGGAACGACAAAGAAAAAAAGAGTTTTTTTGGCATTTTTTGACCTACACACATGCCACACACATAGAGCATTACTTTGACCACAAATTTACACTAAATAGACCAAAGAACATGAGTCATATAGACGCATTCAAAGTTCAAACATATGGCTATTGGAGAGGAACTAGCCACTAGAAATGATCAGTTTTTCAAATTTTAAAGAAAGTGCCCTGCCGTTCCCGGGATGTTTTGCTTGTGTTCCCACTTGGCAGCCCATTTGCCGTTCGTCCCCACCCGTCCCCACCCATCCTCACCTGTCCCCGTCCCGGAATCGGGTGTCCCCCGTCCCTAGGGTCCGTCCCCTCCGTCCCTTGTAACTATGGTTTTCGGCCCTAGTGCTCATCTTCCCAGCAGATCAGCCAGCGTTTTCAGATTTCAGCCCATCTCCTTCGCCGGAAAGCGGCTTGGATCTAGCTTCGCATGTTCCCCGTTGCGGTCCACTAGCTTGGTAGCCATCGAGCCTCCCCTTGGCCATTCCCTTGCTGGCCACAAGTGCTCCATTGCTGTCCATAGTCGTCGTCATCGATATCTGCGTTTTCACCCCTACTTTACGTGAGAGATCTGGTGCGTTTTACGTCGCAGATCTGCATTTTTGCAGCCAGCTTTTGGCCCTTCATTCCTCTCACGTCGGGAGCGCAATTCAGCCCTTGATATTCCCCTTGGTGGCCATCCGCAATCCCACATCGAGAAGGATTCAAAGGTGCATCAAATCAGCCCTGGAGGTGCCTCATCTTGAGGAGTGACCGTGGCGACAATCATCATTCGGGTCAGTAGAGTCTGCACTTGAGGTATTGTATGTGTGTACATTTCATTTATGCAATCTAAAGCAAATACCACATCGGCAACAGTGTGGGGGGGCCTTGAGAAGGTTGGTTGAGACCCCATCGGGTGTCATCCCCCCCCCCCCCCCCCCCCCCCCCCCCCCCTCTTCCCCCCTTCTCTACACATCTCTATTGCATTCTCATTCCTTTTCTTCAAGGGAAAGGAAAAGGAACCATCATTCAAGCTAAAAGGAATCACTAACGCAAGGAAAGAAAGTAAAGGATTTGTGGAAGTGTAAAACCTAGATCTTCATCATTGCAATTCCGCTGCATCTGACAAAGAGTCTAAAACTGTCTCACTAAATCCATATGAGAACAATGATAACTGGAATTTTTCTTTTTGGGAAACAGGTTTCCTTATTCAGGAATGGACATTTCTTTGTTTTGAGCCCTCGTTCCATGTGTTCCCTTTGCCTATGGCCTATGCTAGAAAGAACATTCGCAAGGAGAATATATTGATTCGCAAAAAAAGGGTTTGCCAAAGAGGTACATCAACCTTTGAGGATTTTGAGTTTTCTCTTCTTAGCTCAACTATGGAGATTGATGAAGCCACCACATACGAGGATGCATGTGGTAAGTCATGGAATAAAGATGTCTTTTTGTAAGGGAAGAAACTTATGAAGTGAGGAGAATTTCATCATGGGTTGAAGGGAATGCTCATTAGAAGTCTTCTCCACACCATTACTTGGTGTTTGTTTTTAGGGATGTTTCAAAGATGCTGTTGTAAGTTGTTGAGATGGACGCTTTTACCATTTCTCCTTATCAACAATGGATACTTCAATTTTTCCACAAATGTTCTTGCAGTACTAAATTGCAAACTGGAACATGTTGGATTTTTGTATGCCCTTTTAGGTTCAAGCTTGCCGAAATGACATTTTTTTGCGGTCCAAGATGCTAGATTTCTTGTTCCTATGTTAAAAAGTACGCAATTACAAGAAGTGGATCTCTGGATGTGAACATATAGTAAGTAACCTAGGAAGGAGGGAAGAAAATCCCACCCATTTTGAAAACTAAGTACAATATATTTGAGGCATACATACATGTGCAAGGTATGGATGAAACATACAGGAAGATAAAGATTGCTCTCGAGAAGACTCAGGCTAAGCAAAAGAAAGCTACCGATTGTCACCGTCGTGAACTTGTATTTCCACTTGGTGATTGGGTACTTTTGCGCTTTGAAAAGGCCAGGTTAAGGAAAAGGAAAAAAAAAAGAACGATTGTTTCTAAAGCTCAGTATGCGATATTATGGTCCTTTCCTGATTTCAGATTAGATCAGCGATGTAGCCTATAGGTTGAAGCTACCAGAAGGCTTGAAAATACATAATGCTTTTCATGTCAGCCTTCTAAGGCCCTTTGTTGGTGATGTGCCAGAGAATATGCTTGATAAGGAACATCCCGAAGTGGAAGAATTGGTGAGATTCTTGTTCCTGAACAAATATTGGCACATAAGGAAAGGGAGGTTAGAGGAAAGGTTGCAAGACACTACTTGGTGAAGTTCAAGAACTATCCATCGTTGGATGCCAAATGGATGGAAATGAGTGTGAATTGGTTGATTCACTAAACTATTGCAACTATATTTTGAAGCCTTTCAGATGGAACTCACAGTGACTTGACGTAGCTCTATGGAGCAAGGTGAGAGCATGGCTCATTACCCTTAGGAGCATCTCATGGTGGGACATTTACGATTTGGCGTGGCACAATGCTCTTTGATCATGCCTCAGTTTCTTTGCTTGTGAGGTTTGAGATTTCCTCAATGTCTAGATGAGGATCGCGCATACGAGACTTCGTGTTGAGGCTTGCAAATAGACAGTTGCAGAGGGACAAGGAGGCCTGTTCTGTAGGGAGTGAGCGTTTGAGTTGCATTCATTGGTAACTTTTGGAGTTTCCAGGAGATGAGGTATTGGGAGAGCGCGAGGTTGACACCAAAGAGACACTTAGTCACATTCAGAGTGAGAAATCGGAATTCGCCTATCATGCTTCGGTCTGGACATGGATATCCAAAGTGGAAAGGATGAATAAGGATTCCTTTACGCACTCTCGAGAACGTCCCAAGGGGACTTCCATTAGAGCCTTACATGATTCAACAGACATGTTACATACGGATCTTGATGAGGTCCTTGACATAGCTTCATATTATTTTGAGCATTTGTTTACGGCTGATTAGCTTGCTATATTTTGCTTGTCAGTTTCATGGAAGGATAGGTCTTCCAAAGCTATGTCGCCTCACTCACCGTATCCTCTTTCAAGCTAATAAGATTCATGATCTATCAAGTCACAAGTGTCGACTCTTGTATGTCAATGTTTGCCACTTGGCTTGTAGAATTGCTCAGTTGATGCATGTGAGAAAAACCAGAAAGCCTAGCGGGGTAGCATCCCAAGACTGCAAAAAGAACTGTCTAGTCAACCCATCCTCTCCAAGACAAGAGGCAACATCAAGGCCAATCACTCTATCATGCATCTCCTGCATAAAGAAGGGGGACTAGTAACTTATGGAACATAACCTTTGTAACCACTTGCTACACATGAGACCAAACCACTCCTTTGTCACCATGGGAAAGGAAACTTGGAGGCCTTCTCTCTCAATCCTACAACTCTCACAAAGGACGGACCAACATTGTTCATGCAGCTCACGAACTCAGAATCAATGATGAGCTGCTCATCTTGCGAGAACATTTTGTTGATGTAGTGCGAGTGTAAGGTGGACAAGGTGGTATCATGAAACAAGCTAGGCTTCTTGTAGAGAGGGTAAAGCAATGTAGTCCTCCCATTCAATTATGAATGTCCGTCTACTCTCTACGATAGCAAAGATCTCAGAACGCTTCCCAAGGAGACACAAACGTTAGAAAGGCAATGGAGTTGCAAAAGCTAAGATTAAAAGGCGAAGGAGTTGCAAGTAGCTAAGATCTTATTGCTTCGGTGTAAGCATGCGGCAAGAGGAGATCTGGTTTTTTCATCTACGTGAATAGATGAAAAACTAGACTCAATGTCGAGCCCTCCATGTAAGTAACCGGCAAGGGAATGTAAATAGGTTGAAGAGCCTTATGAGGCAGTGCACCTCCTGCCAGTCTCATCAAGCACTCTCCTCTGCATGAGAGATAGTACTCTCCTCTGCCAGTCTCATCAAGCACTCTCCTCTCCTACTAGTCTCATCAAGCACTCTCCTCTGCATGTATTGGATACGCTCGTCTTGAGCATGGTGTAGCAAGCTCCACTTTTGATCCACAACAACCGGAAATAGTGCATCTCTCACCTTATAGAGCATGTGAAGCACTAGGTACACGTAAGAAAACCTAGTCTTGGAGGGTCTAGTCATGTCCAATGTAGAATGGCTCTTGAATATGGACAAAACCTGATGCTTCTTGCGGAAGAAGGTAGTGATCTTTGCAGCATGAGAGATAGTAGGTTGCACCCATGAGAATTTACCTATGCCCTCCATAAGCAAATCCAAACAATGTGTTGCACAAGGGGTCCCCACAACGGTTTGGAACTCTGCCTCCACCATCTCTCCATGGCCTTGCAGTTTGATGCATTATCTGTGACTACTTGTACAACATTCTCTGTGCCACCTCAATGATTGCATGTCGGATATGGCCGTAAATAAACTCACCTGTAATCCTCTCACTTGCCACCCTTGCATCCACTGCACGCGAGAGTAGGTGCCCAAACATGACAACACGAGGATGTTGATCTTGTGTCGCTTCCTTATGTCACTCCACCGTCAAAAATAAATGTGTACCCAAACTCTTGCCATACAGCCTTGACAGGAGTCAAAGCTTTGCCAATCAAAGCCCTGTGCTCATCTCAGTGTAACAGGGAATCGGCGGAACACAACCGAAACGTTCCGAAACGGTGTTCCGGACGAGTCCCATTCCCAAAACGGAGTCGGGAATGGAACACCGTTCCAGAACGGAGTGTAACCGGAATGGTGTTCCGGAATGGGGGGAACATGAGACGGAACGACGAAACTCGGGGTGGAACGGGCAAAAGTATGCATTTGGGGGCAGATTTGGGGAACATATTTGGCGCAATTTGAGGGCAGGTTTAAAGGCAGATTTGGGGGCAGTTTTTGGGTTGTTTAGGAGTTTATTTGGGACTAAGCTGAATGGAGGTAGCTCAAGCCTTGCTCTAGCCGACCGTTCTGGCCCCGTTCCCGTTCCCGTCTCGTTCCGGACCCTCCCATTCCCGTTTCCTGTTCCCGTTCCGGGTAACTATGGCTCATCTAGGATTGTCGTATGTATCTTTGTATAGTCAAGACTGGTCCATGGCTGTCATGCCAATCTACGCAATCGCTCGTACCATTCTCGTCCATTGGTTAGTCTGTAAGACATTGAAGGAGATTTTTCTCTCTATTAGAGACTAGAGTGCTAGCAGTCTCCATCTCCGGAAGACGTTGCCGCTCTTTCACCCAAGAGTACGCATTCACAACAAATGGCAAGGTGGTTTGCCAAGCATGTGGGAGAGTCTCCTCGTCAACCTCATCATCATCAAGATGTGCCCTCTTCCTACTACTTGCGGGTTGGACCGATGCTTCTCCTTTATGTGTTCAAGTTAACCCATCCACAAAAGCATCATACAATGCATCTTGTGCACACTGCGATACTGTCACATTTGTAGAACCCATTGTTGGAAATAAGGTTGTCCCTCAATTTCCATGGCACTTTATTGCAATGTCCACAATGTTTGTGTACAATGCGTAACCACACAAGTCACAGTACTTGTATGACACGAGTCACAGTGCTTGTATGACAGTCTATACAGAATTTACATGTCCACATCGGTGTTCTTGCCCTTGCTTGCCCTGGTGTTTTGACCACCTGGAGAACAATAGTATAAAGTGTCCAATACGGGTTGGCCTTGTGCGACATGTTGATGCCCGTACATCACGAGAGAGTTTTTTTATTTCATGCATCAACTCGCCAAAGATGCACGAGAACTTGTGAGAGACCTGCGAGAACCTGCGAATGTAAGGTGCAACGGAAGTAAATGTTGAACTTTACTCAAGATGAGTGCTTTGAATTGTGCTCAAGGTTCCTTTTACTTACGGAAGGGAGAGCCTTCCGTTCCTTTAGTGAGAGAGTGCAATGGACACAAACAAAGTGGAGAACATTGTGATTGAAGGTGCTGAAACTGAGAGATAGAGAGGGAAGAATACGACACCAGAATGTTGTTAAACCCTCCTCTGAAGGCCCCACTCTCTATGGCGAGAGCGGACCTACTTATGATTGCACAAATCTCTACAATGCTTGGACTTGTGGACGATGTTGACGACGATGAGGACGACGACGAGACGGGCTGAAATCTGAAAATGCTAAGGGCTGAAATCTGCAGATCTTTATCTGCTGAATTCTGACTCTATGTCGGTGACGATGTCGATCGTGACGACGAGGCACTGAAAACGCAGATGCTGAAATCTGAAAATCTTTATCTGCTGAATTTTGACTCTATGTCGGTGACGATGTCGATGGCGATGATGCGACGACGAGGCGCTGAAAACGCAGATGCTGAAATCTGCGTTTTCCGGGCTGAAACTGCGAACTTTGCGGGATCTGACCGTGGCACGTGCGGCAAGGATCTGCTACGGGAAGGTGAGATCTGCGAGGTTCGGGACTTCTTCTGCGGAGTCTATGTGCTGAAAACTGAAAACGCTGGTCCTAGGGCTGAATTTGTCGCGATTGAATTGCAAAGCGTTGAGGAAGATCTGCAAACCAAAAACGCTAGGCTGAATTCTGCTTCCTACGGTGGAAATCTGCTAACTTTGGGAATTTGCTGTCTTTTGCGGGATCTGCTAACGCTAGGGCGGATCTGCTGTCTACTGATTAACTAATTCTTACAAAGCACATGAACTGGCCCTTCTGAAGCTATTTTGATGCGTCGTGGTTGGAATTTATGTAACAGACTTGGACACTCCAAGTCAAGAATCAATCGTGACAACACCAAATAACCACTTCAAAACAATTCACAGATCACAATAGATTTGCATTGGCCCGACGGAGTTCCGTGCCTAGAGATATTGGCCCAAAGACTGGCGTCCCTTTCGGTATTTCTTTTTGTATTAATCAATCTTCAAAGTACAAGAGAGCGGTTAGGGTTTCACTCTCAGACTCTGCGTCTAGATGCTCTGAGAAGTGAGCCCTAAACCACTAATTTAAAGGTTACAAGGGATGCCCAAAAGTAGAGCACCAAAAGCTTGAAAGCAAAAGCAGATTCTCTCTCTCTCTCTCTCTCTCTCTCTCTCTCTCTCTCTCTCTCTCTCTCTCCCTCCCAATGAGAGCAAGTAAAATAAAAGCAATCAACTCTCTCTCTCTCTCTCTCTCTCTCTCTCTCTCTCTCTCTCTATCCTTCTCAAATTGCATCGCTCATGCAGCTGCTTTTCACCTCCGCAATCTGCGCCGCAATTCTCGGAAATCCGTACACTGCTGCCACGTGGCACTGGCTCCAGATTTAGGGTTTTTCAGCCACTTAGGGTTTCTGCAAAATTAGGGTTTCCAGAAATTAGGGTTTCTGAAAATTAGGGCTTCTGGCAGATTTCAGGGTTTGCAGGATTTTTAGGGTTTTTGGTAGAAATTAGGGTTTTTGCTGTCGGTAGCCACGTCATCACTTTGTGACAATTTAAGATACCTGTAGTGGCTATCTTTGATGCGCGTTGTAGTCCTTTGTGTGAGAGAGGTTACTTCTAGTATCTACCTTCTTCTAGGAGTGCCAAAACAAGGTCTCTCTTGCTGAAATTTAGTCTTTTGGAGCTTGTTCGAGGGCTGAAAACTGTCTAAACAGCCAACAAAGCACTTGTATGAGTACTGCTATCTACTGAGGGACATGCACAAGCACTTGCTGGTTGCCCTCCACCTCCGTGTACGTTCCTTAGTCTCTGCACAACGAGAGAGAGAGAGAGAGAGAGAGAGAGAGAGAGAGAGAGAGAGAGAGAGAGAGAGAGAGAGAGAGAGAGAGAGAGAGAGAGAGAGAGGAGGAGGAGGAGAAGAGAAGAAGAGAGTTTTAACGTCGTAGGAAACTATCCCAAGAGACCTTAAAGATCTAGCCGACAAGGAGAGTCGAACTCAAGACCTGTTATTCAAGAGGGAAATGGCATAACCAATCTACCACGCTTGGGTGATAGAAAGGTTATACCAATTTCCTCTTTTTTTAAGGGTGCGGGCGCGCGCGCGCACACACACCCACACCCACATTGGGGAAGAAGAGAGTTTTAATGTCGTAGGAAACTATCCCAAGAGACCTTAAAGATCTAGCCGACGAGGAGAGTTGAACTCAAGACCTGTTATTCAAGAGGGAAATGGCATAACCAATCTACCACACTTGGGTTATAGAAAGGTTATACCAATTTCCTCTTTTTATTAGCACACCCACACCCACACACACACTCAAGAAGAAGAGAGTTTTAACGTCGTAGGAAACTATCCCAAGAGACCTTAAAGATCTAGCCGACGAGGAGAGTCGAACTCAAGACCTGTTATTCAAGAGGGAAATGGCATAACCAATCTACCACACTTGGGTGATAGAAAGGTTATACCATTTTCCTCTTGTATTAGCACACCCACACCCACACCCACACCCACACCCACACCCACAGCTACACACACACCCGAGAAGAAGAGAGTTTCAAAGTCGTAGGAAACTATCCCAAGAGACCTTAAAGATCTAGCCAAGGAGGAGAGTTGAACTCGACCTGTTATGTGTGAGAGAGAGAGAGATAGATAGATAGATTTTATTATCGTGCTCGGAGGTCAAATATGACCTATGGGACCAAAGTTACATGTGATGTAGTATGTGTATGGCTGATGAGTGACTCTCGATGCTCCAAAATTGTAGTGATGAGAGTCGCAATGGAGAGCCCACACTTTGGCTGGGAGAGGAAAGTGTGTAGGTCTAAGTTATGGGTGAAAATGTGAGAGAAGCAAGTTCGGATGTGATCAAAAGCTGAGCACTCTAGTAGTGTGTGGTACTCAGACTCTCGAACTTGCAGTGAGCATAATGTGCACAATCGATTTGACTCTTCTCCATTGCCTCAACGCCCTATCTCGCATCGAAGGAAATGGGAGCTAAGCCGAATTGCTGCGATAGTGCGTATCGCGGACAAGGGAATAGGCTCAAGCATGTAAGTGTGAGTACGGTTTCCTCTCTCAGCGAAGAACATGGTTTTGTAGTTGGGGGCAATATAGGTGGTGTAATGTATGAAGCGTGACCCATCGGATTTCTCCCAAGCCGTAATACATTGGCGTTGTAGAAAAGCTTCATTCACTTGAGAGTCAATTGAAGCATCATGTAGCAAGTGTAATGCATCCCATCTCCCAAACCACTTCTTTATGTCTTGCATCCATCCCGTGCTCAAGATCTTGCTTTTATGCGTCTTTTGAACTTTTTTGCTTGCTTCCCATGCAATTGTAGGAAGTCGATGTGAGGGGTTTTGACGCATCTTTATCATGTACTCCACAACCCTTTCCATGCCTATAACCTCAATTGGAAGAGATCCCGACTCAAGAAGTAGAAGCATATATGGTTTTTGTGTCTTAACTTGGAGAAAGTTTGTAAGAAAATGCTTTTGGACATTCTCAAACTCTTTCCAAGTAGACTTTGAGATGCTCCCGCCCCACACTTCAACTCCATAAAGAAGAACCGGTGTCACCAATGCATCAAAAAGATACTTCTTGAGAACCCAACACTTGATGTTTCCCGCATTACACATGTTCTCAAATGCATAATATGCTCTCTTTCCCGCTTCCAAACGACGCATAGCACATTCATGCCACTTGTGATTGGATGGAACCTCAAGGCCAAGGTACTTAAAGCTCTCAACAACTTCAAGTGTCTCGTTGTTGTACACAATGCATGGCTTCTCCTTATAATTGGTTTTCACAAGCATAACCTTTGTTTTGGATTCATTTACAATCAGCCCACTATGCAAGCAAAAGTTCTCAAGGACAACCATAAGCTTTTGTGCATCTTCTAAAGTGTGTGCTAGAAGCACTACATCATCTGCATACAACAAAAGCATGATTACCGCATTGCAAATAGTGACCTCTTCAATGCCTTCTTCTTGCATAAAGTCAAGTACCATTTGTTCCAATTGATCGATGCATAGACCAAAGAGAGTTGGTGACAATGGACATCCTTGTTTAACCCCAATAGTGCTTACAAAAATTTCTGAAATTTCTCTTCCCATGCGCAATTGACAAATCACCTTCTCATAGATTCGAGAAACCGCAAGCATAAACTCACTTGGCACTTGGAGTTCTTCCATCCTTCTCCACAAATTGTTACGTGGAATCATATCAAAGGCTTTCTTAAAGTCCACAAAACAACAATACAATCGCTTGCCTTTCAACCGACTTTCCTCCATGAGAACACGAAGAGTGACAAGATGATCAATGGTGCTATGGCATCGACGAAAACCCGCTTGTCCCTTTGCACGCTTGTCATTCTCTTCAGCCCAGTCACTCAATTTCATCTCCATTATGCACCCAAACAACTTTGCCATAAGAGACCCAATCATTATAGTCCGGTAGTTGCTTACATTCTTTACATCCCCTCCTTTATGCAAAGGCTTAACCCAATTAGTACTCCAATCATAAGGCATACCATGTTGAAGTGCAAGGTTGAACATATCACACATCCACTCATGGGTAAAATCTCCTGTCCATTTGATCATCTCCGGCTTGATACCTTGAAGATCTCCCGCTTTGCGAGTGGCCAACTTTTGAAGCCCACCGCATACATCCTCAATAGTAAAAAAAGACGGCATACATGGGAGTGAACCATAAAATGACATTTTTTCAGTATTTTCTTGCTCATATAATTGCCTACAATGTGTGTACATATCCACTAGACTCAAGTTACCAAAATTCTCAACCCGCTTGCCTCTCAAGTTTCTCCAAAATCTTCCACATGCATGTGCCTTTTCTTGGACTTGAAATTCTTGTTGCTTTACTTCCCATCTTCTTCTCTTCTTTTGAATCAATGCCTTGTATGTATGCAAATGACTTTGATAGTTGTCTTTGTCCATAGTTGCATCAAGCTTTATCAAGGACTTTTGAGTATCTTGACATTCTTTATCAAACCACCTTTTGCGTGATCTATCTTTGTTGATACCATGGAGATGCTTTATGGCAAAGCATTCTTCCGCACAAGAACAAATAGCTTTTTTGAAAGCTTCCCATTTAGTTTCCAATGGTGCATCACATTGAAGCTTTGTCATCCATAATTTTTGCTCAACCATTTCAATGTACATTGGTGCCCGTTTGAAATCCATACATAGTGATAACTTCTCTTTCCTTTGGCTGAGATTATCATGCTTAGTTGCTTCTCCACATGAAAAGTCAATACATAAGGTGCGATGGTCGGATTCCGGGGTCCATTGACCAAACATAAAACTCTTTATGCAATACATGATGGCTTCAGAGAGTAGCATATAGTCAATCACACTATCCCCATTATGTCTTCTACATGTAAATCCATTGGTTCCACTCCACAAAGATACACCATTGGCAATGAGCATACCCGTGCTATTACACATGTGTAAAAGTAACTTTCCATAGTGATCCGGCTCTTTCTCATCCATTGAAGTACGATCATACAAGTGAACTTCCTCCAACTCCCTTGAAATGTATGGCATATCAAATTGTTGAGTATCATGTTGCAATGTTTTTGTGCGAGCATTCATATCCCCAAATACAATAACATCACCTTCACATTTGAAATAAGCAATGTCCTCTTCCAAATCAGAAAATGGTTGATCTCTATCCATGCAAGCATAAAAGGGAGAATCATGATGAGGAATGTAGCAACCGGCTACAAAAATGGGTGCTCTTTTTGGTATCATAATTTTCAGCCATACATAACGTTTGTACTTGTCATCTTTCACAATTGATACAAAATCTTCTAATCCTTTCTTAACCATACATGCTAACCCTCCTTGTCCTCTTCGTTGCTTGAGATTCTTTGACCACATCAATGAATGTACATTGTAATCCTCCAAGCCGTTAATCCTTTGTGTATCATGCTCCCAAGTTTCAACAAGAAGTACAATATCGGCTTTGCTTGTTAGTTCATCAATGCCAACCCCCGCATTCCATGGGTATCCATTACAATTCCAAAAGCATATTTTCAATTGTAACTCGGTCTCATAGGTCACGCATCCCTATTTGCTTGAGAGACTTGCCTCCTCCTTGGACACATTTTTTTCATGAGAGATCTCCTTGTTTTTATTATTCTTTTCCTCATATGCCTTGCGACGCATATTTTGTTGCTTAATAGTGCGATCTTCACATACAAAACATTTTGTATCCCTCAAATAGATCCAACTATTATCAAGGATAATCTTTCTCTTGGTCTCATCTGGCATGGTGCATACAATTGGCCGTTCTCCCGAGCGAGGAGCTCCTTGCTTCCCCACTTTATGTGCTCCATAGACCATAACTCCGGACATGCCAAAGTGGGTTTTGAAGAAATCTTCAATAACAATGGCAAGAGAAGGAGGTGTCTCTAACTTCTCTTCGGGAATTCCACGAATAACAATGTTCTTGGAACGTCGCTCCCGTTCCTTCAACTCCTCCACATCCACATTCTCAACATTCTTTGTTTGAACCATAGCTTGCATGAGTGAGGAATTAGAAACCACATTGCTACCACATACATCAGCCCAAGACTTCTTTGTGCATACATTTTTCATGTCGCATACATCCCGGCTCATAGTGTCAAATTTCTCCTCTTTCAATACATGGTCATGCTCTACTTTACTCATCCGCTCCTTCAAAGCATTCAAGTCCACAAGAGAGCATTTACATTCCTTGACTTCCTCTTCAAGTTGCATCAAACGTGTTGTTTGCATCTCAAGTGTCCTCTTGAGATTCTCATTCTCAACCACAAGTACCCTGAGTGTGCCATTCTCCATTGCAAGTGCTCGTAAGTCTTCGCCTTGTTTGTTTACGGTCTCCTGCAATGATACCAAGTACGTCATGATCATGGTTTCCGATGTCGTTGGTTGGGTGGTTGTGTTGCTATCTCCACACTCAGGAGATTTTGGATCATTTTCCACAATGGTTGTGGACCTTGTTGAAGAAGAAGAACCCTTGCGAGTGCCGGAAGACATTGTATGTAAAATAGGAGATGAGAATCAATTTTGTTGAACCTGTTCACTTCGGAAATGCTGCTATAGAAATGCCTTCCATAACTCTGAAATTTTTTGTCTTTACATCAATGCGTAGAGGACTTCGTGCTCTTCGATTGAGGCTATAGATCACCCAAATCGGAGTTCGGATGAAGAAGTTATGATCAAAAGAGTGGACTGCTGTCTACTAGGTCAAAAAACGGCTGCACTGAGTGAGAGAGAGAGAGAGAGAGAGAGAGAGAGAGAGAGAGAGAGAGAGTTCTTATGTGCGTGTGTGCGCTTTGTCAGAGCCCCCCACAACAGATAGGGCCAAAAGTCCTCATAGCAAGGCATAGAGAATTTGTTGTGTAAAAGTGGCAAGTTTGTCATCTGGAGGGGTAGCGCTGGTTACTGATCTGAGCGTAACAATTTTTTTTCACGCTGGTTTTGAGTTTTTTCTGGCTTATTTTAATGTTTAGTAAGATATGACCCCTTTCATACTGGCTTGGCCACTTATTCTTAAAACGTTTTAAACCTTTGGCTTAAAAATGAGTATTAAAGGGTGAGTTTCAGTGCAATCTGGAACACGTTTGACCTTGCTACTTCCACCAAACGTAGTTTGCTTGCTCTGGCCACAGTAAAATTATTAAATCATGACTTTCGGAACAAAACTAGGGACACCATCTGATACGTGTGCTTGCTTTGATGCTTTCTGCACTGTATTTGGCTATTGCTCTACTTATCATACTACCCAAATACCGCTACATTTCCTAGATGGCACATTGCACTGGAAAAACTTACTCGTCTTAAATCAATTTAATTGGTACCACTATATTCATAACATATCTCTGTGTACAAAAATAATTTTTATAAATTTATAGCCTTATGCTAAAATTGTTACAGAAAGACTGCTTAAGAGTAGGACTGCTTAGAGTAGGCTGATGTGGTGTCACCCAGGTTGAAAGGGAAATTGCCTGTTTTTTGGAGTGGTGAAAATACAGTCTATAAAGAGGCTGTAGCCTGTAGGAGACACCTGTGCTGACTTGTGCAGAAAAATCACTTAGGGATTTGAAAAGGCTCAATTTCCAAACACCCAAAAATGGGACAGAAAGCACCACCTTTAAAAAGAAATCGAATAAGAATGGTAAATTATGTCTAACCTTGCATTCCAAGCAGTAACTTGAAGCCCTCTATACTCTAAAATGCTAAGAAGATAGATGGGTCTTTTTTCTGGTGTGTGTATTCATTGTTCTAGAGGGGAACTTGCCTCGGTTGAGTTACTGGACAGTTTTTGGATATTCGCTAGTCCATGAACAAGTTCAGCCTCTGAAGGGGACACTGGCCAAGCATACGACCTCAATTTGACTTTGAGAAATGATTTTTGTTTGTATCCTTTGGCAGACGTGGAGCAATTGTCACAGCTTTTATTATATGCTATGCTTTTACATCATTCATTGCTGGATATGTCAGTGGCGGCCTTTACTCCCGAAATGATGGTAACTCTCACGTTTGGTTTCTCAAGTCATTTCTCAAGCGTTTTCCTTGTTTGCTGAACAAGCGTTTCGTCTGATATTTTACAGGAAAGTATTGGATCAAGTCGATGCTTTTGACGGCATCACTCTTTCCTTTCTTGTGCTTCAGCATTGGTTTTGCACTGAACATAATAGCCATCTTTTATCGCTCTTTGGCAGCCATTCCCTTTGGCACCATGGTGCGCTCTTTATTTCTTCTCACTGTAATTTCTCCTTTTATCATTAGGTCCATGGTATCTGCACTTTTTATTTATCCGTTTCTAATATTTTTGTTATTTAGGTGGTGGTTTTTGTCATTTGGGCCTTCATCTCTTTTCCATTAGCTCTACTGGGTACGGTAATTGGTAGAAATTGGAGTGGTGCACCAGACAATCCATGTCGTGTCAAGACAATTCCTCGTCCCATTCCCGAGAAGAAATGGTATCTTACGCCATCAATTATTTCACTGATGGGAGGTTTACTACCGTTTGGAAGCATCTTCATAGAGATGTACTTCGTATTCACTTCGTTTTGGAACTACAAGGTACCTGTACTCATTTAGAAGCTTGCACGTTGCTCATTTAGAACCTTTTTGTGTGCAAGCTACTTAAATTTTTCTCTTTTAAAATAAAGGAAAGTTCAGGCTCTATGGTAGTGCTCCACTCAAAGCACCACCTAGGATTTCCTGGTCACCTATTGTTGGGATGAGCCCTGGATAGTCTGTTTCTTGTGAAAGTTTGCTTACTATTATAAATTTTCATCATTTTGCAGGTGTATTATGTCTATGGTTTTATGCTACTGGTATTTGTTATTCTCCTTATTGTGACCATTTGTGTCACGATAGTGGGAACTTATTTTCTGCTTAATGCGGAAAATTATCACTGGCAGTGGACATCCTTCTTTTCTGCAGCATCAACTGCTGCTTATGTGTATCTGTACTCAATATATTATTACTACATGAAGACCAAGATGTCAGGGTTCTTTCAAATGAGTTTCTATTTTGGATACACCCTGATGTTTTGCCTTGGACTTGGAATCTTATGTGGTAACTCCTACAGCTTCGTTATCTATCTCATCTGAAGATGTTTGTTGCGTATTGATGCTGCATTGTTTCTTGGATTGTTGTTCTATTGTAGGTGCTGTTGGCTACTTGGGTTCTTCCATGTTCGTAAGGCGGATTTATCGGAATATTAAATGCGATTAAGAGCCATTGATCCATGCTGTTGAGGATTTTTCATTGCTGTAGAAGCTTGCAAAGCTCATGGAAATGTTGAATGTCAGAAGGCTACATGGTACAATGGAATTCCCCACAAATTTTGTTCCAGATAATCTGTGAGGTCCTTCCAATGTTCACTTCTCACAAGTTTGAGCAAGAGCAATACAAATTGGGGGCACCGGTGATTCTTTTAGAAGTTGGTGGCAATCTGGTGGTACAGGAAATGCTGTAATCAGGAACGAGCGTTGTCAAGAAAATGTATTCTAGGTATCTTCGGCGGCTGCAACAAAGATAGAGTTGCATTTCAAGAACTTGGAATTCCACTGTTTTCTCAATCTAATAGCATATTCTTTTAATGTCATAGGACCCCCCCCCCCCCCCCCCCCCCCCCCCCCCCCTCTCGGCCCGGGCCCTCCCTAATCTCCCTAATTTGTGGCTACTTGGGCTGGTGACTCTGTTTCTGGGCGATTTGAGCTATGGCAATGCCATTTCGAGTCACAGGAGAAAGCCATGTCTTTTTAGGGTGTGCATAATTGGACCATGCTATCACCTTTGGTCCAAAGGCAACCCAATTTCAAAGTGAAATTGATTAAATGCTCACCGTGATTACATTCCCAAAAAAATTGAGGTATCCATACACAAGGTAAATATATTTGCAGAGAGGCAATGTAGAGATTCATACATGCAGTATTCGAAGGCCCCCTCTTTTTTAGTAGAAATTGAATTACTGCAGGGTAAAAAGAAAATTAAAAAAAGGGGGAGGGCAGCCCCAGTGTACAAGGCCAAATCATATACAGAGCATTTAGCATTCTAAATCTTGTGTCTGAGCAGAACTTAGGGATTTTAACCCTCCATTGCCACCACCTAGTGGATTCGGTGTGGAGGGCAGTGCATTGGTCTCTCCATGATCTTACGAAGAGGGAGCCCTTGGTGGTGTAGCATTGGCTTTGAAAAGTAACGACGAATGAGCATCAAGTTGACAGTCACCTGACTGACTGACCAACCATAAATGATCTCACCTTATAGCCGGAAACTTGGGTTGACAAATAGAGGAGAAAAAAATATCACATTCAACTTACACAAACATCAAGGCACTGAGTGTCCCGAGTCGCGAAAAAATCGAAGTGGAAGGATATAAAAACATGTCTTCCATCAGTTTGCAGCCCAATAATGTTTACACAAAAATGCAAGGGATATAGGCCGATAACATTGATGTGCATGTAAATGATTGTCCTCAATTTACTATATAGGGTTGCTCGGTCATAAGTAACTTGTGTGTAAAAGTGAGAATCCCCTCTTAAATAAAACCATATAGTTAAACTCTACTTATACAGCATAATAGTTTAGAACCATGAAAAGAGCCCAAATAACATCAATTGTTGATGACAATGCACGTATGCTTATGAGCATGATATTGCCGTGCAAGCCTCTTCACATCGGCATTATATATATATATATCCCAAGACCTAGGCAATATGGCAATAAAGTTCAAAGGCTTGAGAAAGGAGCTATTGAATTGAAGAGGAGACTCACCAACAAGTTGTTCGTAGGTTGTTGCAACATTTGAAGCTCCACAATAAACGATCCTAGAGAGCATGTCGGTATACCACAATCATAGTGTTATCCTCAGATAATAAACCATTCTCATGCATAGCATACATCCTATCCAATCAACTCCATGTAATGGAATATTGGGATGATTGGAATGTGTAGCCTCAATCATGATGATGTAGCAAAGACCAAAGTTCTTGCTAAAGCATAGAGCATTGGAAGGTTGAACACGATATATGCTCAAGGGTGTCCATGATCACATGTGGAGAGGTATTGAAAGATTGCAAGGATTGAGTACATAACTAAAAGTCACCCATAACAATCCCTCGCCAAATCTTTAGCTTTCCCCAATTCATTAGTGAGAGTAGCCTATGTAATAGATTGATCACAAGCAACATTACACACATCTAGCTTGACAAGCTAGAGAAGTTGCTCTCGATATTGAATATCCAAGATAATGTAGCATCCATTTATATCATTTTGCACTAACATGACTTGCAAAGAGGGTTCAAGAACATACATATCAACAAAATCACATCCTTGCGTGCAAAATTCAAAAGAGAGATGTATAGAAAATCACATCCTTGCTTGCAAAATTCAAAGAGAGATGTATAGCCTTTATGATGAAAAGAAGGTTTTTCTTCATTACTATGCTTATGCTCCACTACACACAAAACATCTCAAGAGCATCTCATAAAATTCACATTGTTTCCATCAAGAGAAAATGGCCCAAATATCCCAAAATCCAAACGAAATCAAAGGATCAATGATGGGTTGATATCTCACTATCATTTGATTAGCCATCACCCAAAACAGTAAAATAATAATTCCACAAATAAGGATATATGAGGTGGAAGGTTCTTTGAACAATCTCTGTGTCTTCTATATGTGCATCCCCATGGCATAACCATGTTTCCCCTCTTATCAATTTGCAATGCAATAGATAGTTGTTTAAACTGACTTGATTGAGATCTTAAATTAAATGGGTGACATTTATTGTCTCTTCACGGTGTCAAAAGAATATCTAGATTTTGATGAGGCCATGTTGCAATCACCGCTGCATGTGCATGTGTATATGCATATGCCTAGGGAGGGTTGAACACCAAGGCCTAAGTCCCTACATGCCCCAATTTAACATCTAGCTTGCGGCCCTTGTAGAGACCACTTCTTGCCATGGTTCTTTTCTTGCATTAGTTCTTTCCTTTGTTACTTGGCATAATTGACACATGAAATTTTATTGAGTGGTGGGTGATCTTTTTGTGCAAGCATGTGAAGGTCATTGTGAGTAAGAATTTATCATGACATAAGACCATCTTGAGTTGTTACATCCCTAGAAATATAAGCATTCAATTGTTTACCTACAACTAAGGAAGTGATCCAAGTCACCACATTCAAAGCATTGAACGAGAAAAGTACCCCACTTAAGTTGAAGTCTGATGGTCAACCAGTTGGTTTTGGAAGGTACCAAAAGGATGCATAATCTATTATCCATAATTCTCATGCAAGGTGGCACAAGCACCTTGCTAAAGTGTTGCATAGTTGGATGCAATAATTACTAACACAACTTGGAAATTGGCACTTCTATCCATGTGGACATTGTAAGATCGTCGATTTTTGGGTCTCTTTTAAAAATAAGAAAAATAGATTCCAATGTCTATTTCTTAAATTTTTGATCCGGAATGCTCTTTCATATGTATTGTAAGGTTTCAAAATGAAAAGTAATGTCGTTTTCATGTTCCAATAGGTCAGACAGACAGACAGACGTTTGGTTCAGGTTTGAAAAACTTTGGTTTTTTAGTTTTTTTTTCATGTTTTTTGTGCTTTTGGCGCTTTTGGAAAAAAGCATGGCCGAATCCTCAATTTATAAGTCCTAGAATGCTATGGTTTAATTTTATGAAAATCTGCTTTTCGGCGCTTTTTACGCTATTTTTAGCTTTTCAAGATTTTCGGTGTTCTTCAATGAAAAGCAAGTCCGCTTTCTTGTTCCGATGAACAAGGGGAATTCATGGTTCAATTTTTTTAAAAATTATTTGTTAATTTTTTTAAATACTATTTTTGACTTTTTGTGCTTTTCACCGTTAGAAATAAAAGCGGCCATACAATGAAGAAATTGGATTAAACAAGATTTTTTACGAGAAATAATTTTTATAAAAAGCGACACCATAAATATGCCAAGACAGTATGAGAGAGTCATAATGACAATGGGATATCACGTTGCAACATAATTCAATTACAGTCTCATTAGTTGCTGGGATGCTATTCCAATTAACGAGTTTAAAACAAAAATTGAAGGGACAGGGGTGAGAGTTGATCACCAAAAGTTGTGCCATGTTTTTAGAAAAGAATCGAGTCTTTTCCCAAAAAGCACTATCTATTTCTAGTAGAAGAGGGGATGTCCTGTTTGCCTTGGAGACACTCCAGATTGACAGAAAACCTATAAAAGCACACTCAGTGTCCATTTTTTAGTGCAAACAATTGTGTCTACTATCGCATGACTATACATACATATTATGCGAGCTCTCCATCACCATCTCCATAAGAGTTTCTCTCTCGTTTGTGGGAAGAAGAAGAACACACACTCTCTCTCTCTACTTGCGTACTATATTCTCTTCTCTTTTCACGGCGTACACGCTCCTAAGGTGACATTAGAATGCTTTAGCAAGGGGAAAAAAGTTTTGTCCATAGTATTCCACAACATGGAGACACGATTATCGAGGGATACAAGGGAACTCTTTTACCTTGAGATCAAGATTAAAGTGTTCGCAACGCTAGGAACCATGACTTGTTGGAAGAGTATTGACCGTAGTTACCTCACTTGTAACCAAGAACATTATTTATCTGTAATGATAATTGCCCACAGGATTGGTTTGACAACTTCATGCTACTCCAACTTAGGATGTGTCTAGATATATACCATTACTTGGCAATGCACTCACAAATGCTTAAGAATGTTGAAGTTGCCAAGAAGTTTGAAGCACTTGCTTCCATCCGAGGGAGGGAAATGTTAGAAGATGACTATAGATCACACTGTCGTATGAGAGGTCTAAGGGAATTTCAAGGTATTTAGAGAGTTAGCTCCACAACATGCGTGATATTGTAAACATCCATGAAAATCAAATTTTGATGAATAAAGAGCGTAGAATCAATTTTGGTATCCATGTGTACTAATTTTTTTCTCTCCTTGTCTTGTTTTTAGATGGATCTTCTTAATCGTTTAGATGAACTCCTAAGTGACTTTGCAAGAATACATGTATTTTTCAACTATGCTGTCGGGTTCAATGTTTGTTGGGGAGTTGAAGTGACTTGAACTTTGAAGGGGACTAGAGATTATCTACTTCCAAATTCCTACATAGCATGGGAATTGTATGTGGATACCCATCTTGAACACCGAACCCAAGTACTTGCCAGATATATGATCGACCCACAACTTTGGGTCAAGGAAAAGTTGTAGGAAGGCGACATCCAAGTACAAAAATGTGTTCTTTACATCAACCTATGTTCACCTTTGAAAGTGCCCATCCATGACATCATTCTTGTCAAAAAAGCACTCATGCTTACCAAAGATATGGCTTCTGTGAAAAGGTCATATTTAGGGTCTAGAAGAAGTCAAGTAGTGAGAATCGATCCTACTATGTACCTCAAGACCGGTCTAGTAAGATCTATGGCCTTACCCTTAAAAAATACAATCCTCACAATGTCATATCACTTTTGATGACTATGAGAAGCCAAGATGTAGTGAGTATTTTTATAGGGAGGATGTTAATGAACAACATACTCATGTAAACTGCATTCGTACATTAGTGTCGATCAATATCTCTTGTGGGAAAAAGTGGTGTAAGGAAGAAGATGTAAACTTAAGTGCTCAAGTAGAAGTTTTGAATTCTAAAACCCAATATGTGAGTAAATAATGGGTGGAACCTCAATTATGGAATCTAAGAATTGGTTTATTGGATCTTTTCATATTTATTTATCATCCCAAGAGTATGATGTAACCTTTTATCACTTCTTATTGAAACAAAATTAATTTTGAGTTTTTTTGAGATAATAATCATCGAGTTGCAACATAAGTTTTACCAATTCTTGAATAAATTGAGTGATGGGGAGTGTGTGCGTAGATGAATGGCATTTCACCTCATAGAATATGAAAAAACATACTCTCATGGTTGATAGGGAAAGAAAGTCTGCAAATGGGAGTTGAGGTACAATGTCTTGTCACTACTGGATGGAACGGGACAGAGAAGAAGAGACTCATATCCATAAACTGTGTAGTTTCGAATACTTTTAGAGCATGGTACTAAAGTTTAGACCACCTGAGCACAAAGAAATACCAGTGGGGAGTATTGAGTGGCTACATTCCAAAATGGAAAAAGAGTTCATCGTTATCAACCAGCTATTGTATATCAACGCCCACGAGCTTATCCTAAGACCAACAAACGAGACTTGGTTAGCAAGAGTTATACTTCCTTTACTTATGGCATCAGGGTGTTTCGACATTGTCATGTTTAATGTGTGGGGAAGGAAATGTATAAATAATTTCACCCATTCCTTCAATCGAGTGCCTCACAGATTGTTCTTTGACCTATTTAAGAGGTCCATTATCCATAACCCACACAACGTAAGGATCCTCTTCAATGGCTATAATACTAGTTCTGTAATCGGACACTCAAATGTCCTAAGACACTAAAGTGTCCTGTTTTTCTAGCAACTTGTCATAATTGTTTGGTGAATCTAGAAAAAAAAAAATCATAGGTCACGTTCATATCTTAGGTCAGTTATGAGGTCAAGAATAAAGCCAAGTTTTACTTTTGCCAAAATTAATACCTAATTAATATTATGATGATAAGTTTTAAGATGAAAAAATCATAGAAATTTAGTGCAATTTTAACAAAATTTTCATAAATTGAATATAACTTTTGATCAAAATAATATTTTTCATAGATTTCAAGGTGTATGGATAGGAAAAAACTTATTATAACAAAAAATTGAGCCTTATAACCTAGTTATGGGACTAGATTTTTGCTATAATCAAAGATCAAAATCTTGAAAACGCTGACAAAGAGGAAAATTTTGGCCTTTCAAGGCCTCTTTGATTACCATGATGAGATTATGGGACAAAACCTATATAATATATCTATAGGTCAATATCCATCAACTAAGCATTTTTCAAGGTTTGAAACTCATAGGCATCTTGTAATTTAAGCTCAATTAAAAAAATTTGTAGTGCGTAATTTCTTGCAAGAAAAAACATTGCTATGAAAAACTAATGAAAGTGTGTATATAAATCTCCCAATTGTGTCCATATGAGGTATTTGTATACAAATAAGTGAGACGAACGAAAAAACCCAAAGTGGACTTTATTTTAAGGCTTATCTTTAATAAATAAAAAATCATAATTACAACATTTTGGATATGCCATAAATCACCAAATGTGGCTTGCATAACCATAAAAATTTATCACCTTATGGAATGGAATCATAGATCTAGTATATATGCATCATAAGACATTGTAAAATTTGTTGAACTAAATGTTTTGTGTGATCCTTAATTGAATTTGTGAATGTTGCATATTTGACCCACACGACTTTCTATATTTAATTTTAGTCACAAAGGATTTTTTTCTTGCATGAAAATTGAAAAAATATCAAACACATATATAAATAGTTTTCACGAATTATTGCATGCACCCTGCTCATTTTTTCCTTAGACTAGAGTAAGAGTTTTAATGAAACATTGAGTGCTATTTTGCATAGGTTCTTTTCATTGAGGTTATGATCAAAAGTGAGGGATTATAATTTCTATAAGTACTTTGAATAACATTTTATAAGTTTGCAAAAGCATTTCTTGAGATGTGCTCTAGATTTCATGTACCATTTTATTTAAATTCACGAAAAAAGGACATTAAAGTGTCCTTTATGTACCAAACTAGTAACATACCTCTTCAATGCCTAGCTGACTTTGCTAGCATACACCGTATAGATGGGTGGGAGACACCAAAAGAATTACAAGAATTTTGCTTTCCTCATTGATTATTTTTCCTTAAAAAATGCTACAATCCATAGCGATATACAGATGCTTGTGAGGAATCGCTCACTCTCACAAAAATGGAATGATTTGCATGCATACAAAGATATGTTCACACCCTCAGTTCAAAGATACGATTGTAATACTTTGGAGAATATACTTGTAGAGTAGGACAACTATGATCTAGTGGTTGAAGGATGCTACAACCAATTTCATAAAGTGCATTACATTAGAACCATTAGAAAATATTGATAGCCTTCACAAGACAGTGTATTAGAAGACTTTTGAACACCAAGAACTTTTTGATGTAGAAATTGATTTGATTCATTCTTTTTTATTTTGTTTCTTCCTTGCATTTCATATTTTCAATTTGTTGGATTTAAGTCTTTAAGATAGACTAGGGCGTTTTGGACTAAGAGAGATCTTGCCTTGATATGGTGCAATAGTTAATCATGTTTCCTAGCAAAAATAGAGTGGCTGCAAATACCAATGTCCCAATTGCACCTCAAACGATGATCATTGATCAAGACATTGATGCTGTACTCCAAAAGTCTCAGCCTAGGAACTTCAGCTGGGGGAAGGCAAAGATGTGGAAAAAGTTCTTGAGTATTAGATTGATTGTATAGACAATTACTTTGAGTTAGCTCATTCATAAGCAGATAAACAACCATTATTGTCAAATCCAAATTAAAGAAGATGGCCAAGCGTTGGTGGAAAGATCATTGTAATGAGAATAATGTTGACCCAAATACATTATACAACAACGTGGAATTATCTTAAAACACAACTAAAGAAATACCATCAAACAAGGTATATCGTTCCGATCGCATGAACAAGTTCCTTGATTATACTTGGGGAACCAAAGCTCTGGAATCATACTATCAACATTCTTGACCCTTGTCAAATATGATCCAGTGGAAACAACTCAAGCGGTCAAATTGACACAATTTGTGTTGGGTTTACACAACCCTATAAAGACTAGATTTCAAAGTCTTCATGTGATAAAGTTTGCAGATGTTCTTGATGTGGGTAAACCTAAATTATCTAATAGTGGAAAATGAAAACAAGGGCTTGCTCCTGTTTATGAGATCAAAAGACCTCGGCCTGAAGATGAACAAAGATTTGGAAACTCACAACAAAGAAGGGAGAATTTATCGCATATGAAGGCTAGGCGAGACCACCTTTGTTACACGTGCCTTGACCCTGATCATCAATATGAAGATTGCCTATTTAATGAATCAAGCTATACATGACCATCAAAGAATTATGAGTCCACATACCAGAATCCAAACCAAAACAAGAATTTTAGACCTAGACCACCTGCAACTCGACAAAACTTCACTCTAAAAAAAACTTAAATTAGAATCAAAGGCCTCCTCAAAATTAGGAAAAGTTTAGACCAAGAAACCCAATTTTTGTGAAGAATGGACTACCCAACAACGACAACAATAATAATGGAAATAGCTTGAACAAAAAATCTCATCTAGGAAGAGAAGGAGGAGGAAATTAAAGACATCAAGGAAGACCTCAAGTTGAGAGATCTTAGGGTGCTAGAGACGATGGAAATCAAGTAAATACGTATGTTCATGCTGCAATCAAACATCAAGAAGTTAATGAATAATTTTCAGTAATTCAAACCCCAGTGGAGTATTTAGGTAAGCATTTTACCTTATTGATTAAATTTGGGAGTACACATTCTTTCATCTCTCCTAAACGCATCAGAAATCTCATTCTGCGTGAACATCCTGATACTGACCCTATTAGGTACGGGTAGGAAAGTTAAATCTTTTACTTCAGTGGATGACTGGAATTTGGTTTTGGATGGCCACAGTACTTCAATCATTTTAGAGTCTTACCCATAGGATTCTATGATAATTTTTTTAGGGATAGATTGGCTTAAGGCCAATGATGATCTCTTACATTGTAAAAACCCTTCATTGAATTTGGTAAATGAGCATAAGTCAACCAGAAAGTGACAACAACTTAAACTTCAACTTGTAAACTTGTTACTTCACTAAATTGATGAAGAGCTATAGAACAAATGAGATGATTTATACCATAAAGCTTAACCGAGCGGGGAAGTCAGAAACACCTAAACCTGAGTGGCTAACAAAATTTGATGATGTGTTTCTTGAAGAACTTTGACAGTTACCACCCAAGTATGAGGTTGATCATGCATTAGAGCTTATTCCATGAGATCAACTAGTTGCTCATAGGCCATACAAGACGTCGATACCTGAGCTTGCAGAACTCAAAGAGCAACTTACTCAACTTCTTGAATAGGGCTTCATTCAACCTAGTGTTTCTCCTTGGAGCACTTCTGTTCTTTTTAATCGGAAGAAGGATGATACTCTATGCCTTTGTGTTGATTATTGTGGATTAAATCAGGTAACAACTAAGAATAAGTATGCAACACCAAGATTGATGATTTGATCGGTTACATGGAGCTTCTATTTTCACAAAAAATGATCTTTATTATGGGTATTATCAAATCTGAATCAACGAGGAAGATATACCAAAGAAATGATTCAACACTTGATTTAGACATTACGACTTTACAACTATGCCTTTTGGACTTACGAATGCTCTAGCAAGTTTCAACCACCTTATGATTGATGTGTTTAGAGAACAACTTGATTGTTTTGTTCTTATCTTCTTTGATGATATTTTGATTTACTCAAAGAGTAAGAAAGAACGTGAACAACATGTGCGTCGAGTACTTGGACTTTTCCGCAAAACCAGCTTTATGCTAAGTGTGACAAGTGTACCTTCTTCACAGACAAAGTGGAATACTTGGGATTTATTGTATCCAAGAATGGCATCTCCATTGACACAAGTAATATTGAAGCCATTGTAGCTTGGCCTACACCTAAATCTCTCAAAGAAGTGCATAGACTTCTTGGATTAACAGGATGGTATTGTCCTTTTATTGAAGGCTATGCTAAGATAGCTTCTCCATTGACCAATACCATTTAGAAGACTAAAGTATTTGCTTGGAATAGGATGGTATTGTACTTTTATTCAAGGCTATGGTAAGATAGCTCATTGACCAATACCATTCAGAAGACTAAAGTGTTTGCTTGGAATGATTGGGCTCAAGCTAGTTTTGAGCAACTCAAACAAGCTTTGGTGAATGTTCCAATTTTACAACTTTTGGACTTCACAAAGACATTCATTGTCCTCATTGATATAAGTGGACAAGCAATTTGTGGCGTTCTATCTCAAGAGGGAAGACCTGTAGCTTATGAATCTCATAAGTTATGCATTCATGAGTTAAATTACCCTACGCATTGGAATTGTTAGCTGTCATGCTCATAAAATGGTAGATGTTGTGGCCCCTTATGTCATCACAAAAAGAATCAACGACAAAGCTTACCAACTATTGTTAGCATCGCATATCAAGGTAAATGATGTTCCCAGCTTGCTGGAAAGGTATATACCTCATCCAAATCCTTGATCCAAATCACATTTTTGATGATTCAATTTTATCAACTTCCATTGATGGAACTTTTGAAGTACACCATGAAGCTATTCTCAAAGTACACCTCTACACAAGAGGACCATCATTGAACATCTTGTCAAATGATCAACATATTATGAGGAGGATGATACTTGGAAATGTGATGATAGATTGAGGCTTAATTAAGTAGCTTCATATTGAGGCGAGGACACCTCAAAATTTTCAAGTGATGGAGGATGTAAGATTTCCGATTATGGGGTCTCTTTTGAAAATTCAAAAATAGATTCCAATGTCCACTTCTTAGGTTTTTGATATGGAATGCTTGTTCGACAGTATTGTAAAGTTTTAAAATAAATAGCAAAGTCATTTTCATATTCCACTAGGTTAGACGGGCGTTTGGTTCAATTTTTTAAAAATTACATTTCAAAAGCTTTTTCATGCTTTTTTGGAAAAAACAGGGCCGGATCCTTAATCTATGAGTCTCGGGGATGCTATGGTTCAATTTTGTGAAAATCTGCCTTTCGAGTATTTTTCACGTTATTTTTAGCTTTTCATGATTTTTGATGCTTTTCAATGAAAAACAAGTTCGTTTTCTTGTTCGAGTGGACAAAGAAAACTCGTGGTTCAATTTTAGAAAATTTTGTTTTTTTACTTTTTATGCTATTTTTAGCTTTTTGTGTTTTTTGGTGTTTTCAAAAAGCAATGTGCTTTTTAGGATGAAATAAATCTTAAAATAGTAAGTTCAATCGCACCGCCAGGAATAAAAACGGCTATACGATGAAGAAATGGGATTAAATAGGATTTTTATATTTGAGGGGCTCACACATAGCCTACACACACCGACACCCTTGCAAAAGAGAAGAGAAGACAAGAAGGGATAGGGGAGACAACACCAAAGACGTAGCAATCAAAACTTGCTTCTTTCCCAAGTGATTGGCTATGGTGGAGCATACACAAAAAGGCTCTCTTAAAGCTCTCTCTCCTTCTTTGTCCTGCCTGCAGCCTGAAAAAATAGTAGGTTACAAAAACTAAAATATCTTCTAACTGGTGCTGAATTAGCTTACGTGTGTGAAACACAAAAAATGTCCAAAATGGCCTTTCCCTTGTGTTGAATAGCCAATTTTTACAAAAATTGAGTTCTTCAAAAACTTTACAGAATAGGACTTTTTGGCCCTTCTCATGCATTCAAGTTAAGCCACACATACACTTTCCTTTCCCCCACTCACCACATGGTCTTCACTTCCCAAATTGCTTTGCATGGTAGAAGAGGCATTTCACATGAAGAACCTTCTTTAAAACATCGAATCCCTACCTTGGTCCACATAACTGCATAAGTCATACACATCACGGTCTTCACGCATGCTTTGAAAATTTGGCACCCATCTGTAATCACCCTTGATACCACTTTCCATGCTTTTTGATATCAACATTTTTGGTTGTACCAACATCATATGGTACTCCCCCTAGGTAGCACCCCTAACTACATGCGTAAGTAACCTTGTACAAGGAACGATTAATAACTCGTATTCACGAAGTGATACCAATGATCTAAATATATTTCTCAACAAGTTTTATCAAGCTTTTGATTTGGCTAAGTGGGTTTCTTCATCCGATGAATCGATATAGTGGTTCTCCAAGGAACTTGGGTTCCAAAATATTGATTGTGCAGTAGACAACAAGCTTCTTTTTGGATTATGGTTGTGTTTCCAAAATGCTTACAAATTTTTTGAAGCCATGTTATGTGCTAAAGTGGTCTTGCAGGTTGGATATGCATCTCCTTAAGTTTGGTAGAGTGCTCACCCATGTGATGGGATTGGATTATGATTTATTGTCTTGGATTGGATTATGAATTGGTTTTGATGGTTTATGGTGGACGTGTAAGGGTAGAGACTTTGTATAGTCCGAATGCTTAGAAATGATTGTTTGTGCATATGCAAGATACTATTTTGATTGGACTCATGTGTATTGTTTCTCACAACAACGTCGCAACAAGATTAGGATCACCTACATCATTTAGCCTTAGATGAAAGAGATGATGACCTGGGGCTTTGCTGGTTCAAGGTGTTGCCTAGATCTTATTCTTTTTTGTTAGGCTCATCTACACGGTTGGTGCCATGGCGAGGTTGAACGACCTACACAACTAATGCGTCGGGGATCTTGTCTTGACTTTGCTGAAACACCCAATGTTGGGCATCAAAGGGCGTGGCGCCTAAATTGGTGCGGTTGGTGTTGATTTCCTACCACGTGCTAATCCTTTCAGAGCTCGGGTTCATAGAGGAAGGCAAAGAGGCCTCAACTTATGTCTGACTCAGGTTAGTTGGAGGTGTTTTGGCTCGCTCTCCGTGAATTGAAATTCTTTCGGTCTATAATAGGAGCGGAAATGGATGGGTGGACCCGTTGATCCATATACAAGGTCCAATGCTTCTACTAAACATTTATATTTTTTGAAGTTTTGATATACTCAAATTTTATATTTGCAACAATTCATGGTTGCCTGTTTCATTTAGATGGGGAATTTAAAGATTCTCTTTTGTCATTCTCGTGCGTCTCTGTGCACTCTATTTCAACATCCACTCTTCTGTCTTTCTCTCTCTCTCTCTCTCTCTCTCTCTCTCTCTCTCTCTCTCTCTCCCCCCCCCCCCCCTTGCAATGAGGTGTACACATATATTCACCCTCCACTTGGTCATCTTCTTGAGTAAAATTTCATTCATACCACTCATTCAGGGGTAGCACTAGTTGCTAGGTACCTCTGGATTGTATCTGGCTTATGGATTAAACTCCATGCTAGGTCAAGCGCTAAGAAGTCCTCCCATATGAAAACGCTTTCGCAATTTTGATGTATATTGAAATAGTATAAAAGTGTAAGTTGTATAATTTTCACATAGAACCTTGGGGAGGGGTATCTCTTAAGCATTATTGCTTGAAGATTGGTTTAAATTCAACTAGAGGGTGCGATGCAACCATTTGCACCAACTTCTCCTCATAGAAAATACACATGCATTGCAACATAGTTTCTTGAGCTTGCATAATTCACAAAAGCATTTCATAAACTCCTCAAGTCCTACAAAAATTCTATCCACAAGACCTTGTCAAGGAGAATATTAAGTGATTGCAACTATGAGGAACGCGGGAAGGGCAACCTTTTGGTGAAGAAAAGGATGCAAGCTTGTTTATAAAACATGCAAAGACACAAAGTGCCTCTTTTGTATTGATAGAAGCATGTAAAGCATCATCTTCTTTAGGCTGATCAACTTCCAATCTATGGCTCTTAGCATAATCTTATAAATTGAGCTAGAAAAGACATTTATGATCTTCTTCTAGCTTACCTATAGCATTTTCAATCAACTCAAGACAATGCATAAACTTAAGAGAGATATTGCAACAATATGGGCATATCGTTAGCCACCAATGTGTGATACTTGTGAGTATTCTTTTGCACCCAAAAGCGTATTGATGGAGATTGAAGAGTCACATTTGACTCACTTGGTGACCCAATTTGCATTGAATTCCAAGTTTTCTTCATCATTTACATCAACATCTAGCCCTATTGTGAAGTATATTTGCATTAGGAAAAAGCTGGACTCACTTTTGTAGAGAGAGAGTGGCGCTCGACCAATGAGGAAGAGGGTAACATTACGTTGAAAATCGACATTTTGGAGTCAAGCTCTTTAAAAAAAAGGGAGGAAATATTATTTTGGTTCATCAAATTGCACAATTTCACGCTTTCAAGGCATAAATGCCGTAAGTCATACTAACTATGTACCGAGGAATTTCAGAACTTTCATTGAAAACTCTATCTAGTATCTTTGTTCCCGTCCACATATGACTTTGAGTAGCTCTACTTCCCTCTCAAAACTTCATCCCTTTTTCATATTTGCGCTAACCTTTCTGTGTATTCATTCTACTACACACCATGTCTACTTCTCGAAGGCCTAGCACTACCATTGACCCTGTTAGCATTTTTAACAATTATACTACAGATGATCAAGCATGGATTCCATCTCGAATAACTATCGGAAGTTGGGTTCTACTGCAAACTAGGAGGAGGAAGAGGAGGCAATGCAATGACTTTGTGGAGGCTTTCAAGGGTCAAGTTAAAGAGTTTAAAGTGTGTGCACAAAGCAAGCGGGTAAAAGAGATCCTCATACAACATGCTTCCAGCATGCAGACTTAAGGTTGCAAATATCTCCTCCAAGTTTTCCAAGGCATCGACCCAACTGTAAGTTATTTCATCATCTCGCTTAGTGCATGATTATATTCGAATATTAAGTAGTGGATATCATCTTTGGTATGTTTCAGATATTTATCCATCGAATAGGACAGATTGGCAACCAGTTGAGAGCTTAGTTGAGATTTTTGATGCTTTCCATGCGTTTATTGGTGAGCATATGTACCGAGGAAGACAACACAAGGAACTTGCAGATAATGGAATTTTCTTTTATGATATGTCATATGTGGAACCGAGAACTTCCATTGGTTGGGGTCGTGTAGCTCCTTTGTCACTTCCATCCTTTGACAGCAAGGATTGGTCCTTGCCTGCTTCGCAAACTAGTGAAAGCTTCAAGAATAAGTTGTTTCAAGATATACAAAAGTCCCTCAAGTATTCAATTGCCACAAAAATAGTTCGGTTCGCACTATTTATGCCTCTTGAAGTGTTTGTAGATTTTTTCTTCGATGAGAAAATAAGAACTACCGCAACAATGTTCATTTGCAAGCCTGAGAGCTGTTTGGACTTTTTAGATGATAACTGGGATAGGAAACAATCACAGAACAAAATCTGTATTTTGCAAAAGAAGTCCATAATTTGCAAGTTCATTATAAGCTCTCAAAATTTCTTAGTATCGTTTTACTATATTAGATATCATCTTCTTAGTGGGCAGCTTATTCCACTCGACCAAGATATAGAGAACAGCCTCGAGAACAAACCTTTATCAATGGAGCTCTACTTTCGAGACAGCCTACTTACTGTGATGGAGACAATGTCAAACACAACTCTTGCACAGATCAAGATAGATCTTACATGTGAAGAACTTCCACTTTTGCCGAAATTGTATGCATTCAGCCTCAACAATAGAAAGGTGCTTACTAAATCGATAAATTTTGATTGTCTTTAATACACTATGACAGAATCTAACTTTTTCTTCTTTTCAGATTCCAAGGCGCAAGGAGAAAACAACATTGTGCAAGGAGTCACTAACAAATACACTTCACTTATTTTCTTCCACCGGAAGCTAGGTCACATACCTTGTGCACGCAAAGAGCTTTGATGCCAGGCAAACCATGATGTACTCTTCGAAATGACTAATGCAGAGACATTTTTTGGCGGTCAAACAATGTTTCAAAAATGTACATTTTCAATGTTTCAAAACTTTACATATTGTGTTGTTTCTGTCAAGATTTATACAAGTAATTTGCTCCCTTTCCCTGCTACTGTCCTCTCCCCCGGTTTGTGCCACTTGTCCCTTGCCCTCTGCTCCGATTGCTCCCCTGCCCTCTGCTCCGGTTGCTGCTACCTCTGCCTCTGGGGACGCCGGTCTCGGGCATCCTTTCGCGTCGCTCGAAATCATGGGCCTCTTCCATGGCTTCTCATGCTTCTTGCACCTGTGAACCTTCCCGCTGTTCTTGCTCTTGCCGTCGACGTGTAGCCCATTCCTCTACTTCTGTGGCGTCCGCATAATATTGGTTTATTGCTTCTTGCATATTTCGAACTTCTTCTTGAGTTTGATTGTGGCGTTGCGTCATTTCGTTAATGCGAGCCTCTTCGAACTCCTTAGCTCTCGCCGATTCCTCTCTTGTGCGTCTGTTTACCGAGATTATAATATGCTGGATGGCCATTACAGAAAAATGTTGCACATCGTTGGGGGTGTCGTTATGTAATCGAAGTTCCTGTAGAAGCATGATACAGACATTTGTTGCTTCATACATACGTTGCAGCAAACAATAAAACAGCAAATTACTTACGTTCGATATATCCATAATTTGATTGATAAGCAACAAGGCATTCAAACAAGTTTGCCAACCACAGCTATAGTCATCAGTCTGCGTGGGCATAATTACCCGTTCGTGCCGGACTACATTTCCTAGATCATGTTCTAACAAAAGATGCTCTACACAGCATACAAGTTTTCTCGCGGCACTACATACATAACCAATAGTGACCTCAGAAAATAGTAATAGCAGACACGAATTCTATTTTTTGAGGTCACTACCGAGCGAATAGGTGCATAGGAAAGAGTTTGCCTTGAATTATTCGCTCGGTAGTGACCTCAGAAAATAGTAATAGCAGACACAACTTACATTTTCTGAGGTCACTACCGAGTGATTAGGTGCATAGGAAAGAGCTTGCCTTGCCTTATTCGCTCGGTAGTGACCTCAAAAAATAGTAATAGCAGACATCACTTGTAATGGAATTTGCCTATTCAATTTGAGAGTAGCGGAATTTAATGAGAGTACTTTCAAGAAATGATTTTGTGAGCATAGCGGGTTGACATAATTGAAGATAGCAACATAATCATAGCAATTAGTTAACTTGGCATAGACAATACTTTTGCAAGAGAGAGAATTTAGAGAACATGACAACAGTTGAAGACTGGATTTATGTGGAGCCGGTCCCCCCTCCAATAGGCATTTGTATTATGATTTCTCCCATAAAGAGAGACTTGTTACAATACATTCTTTGTGTTCCTTGTGACCTAGGTGAAGCAATGAAGATGGAAAGCTTCATGCATCACCATCATAGCATAACCTAAACTTGAAGAAAGCTTTAACTATACCAAGCCTCAGTCCCAAGACCTCAAACACCTTCGAAGGTGGAGAGAGCTAGCAGGGAATGAGGGAAGGGAAGAGGAAGAAGAAACATTTCGTAGGAGAAAGAATTAGTTCCTCACTTATCATACTCTTGTTGCTAGCATACATAATAGCATAGTAATGAAGAAGAAGGAGATGGCAAGCTTAAGCATTGAAGCATGGCTCTTGGTTGGATTTGCACTCCATAGCCAAGAGTGTTGGTGTAGGCTCTCAACCTCTACTTGCTTGGAGAAGGAGAGGGAGCTCTTGCACTTTGCATAGTACACAATGAGAATGTTTGTGTGTGTGTGTGTGGGTGAGTATACCCCCTAAGCACCCCCCTAGCTTGCTTGGGTCGACCCCCCCTTGTAGCTCATGCTTGAAGCTCATTGGACCCCTCCAGGCCTAGCCAATCACAAGCAGGAGCCATTACAAGCAACAGGGATAGCCTTGGGACAAGTGTTCCCCTTTCCCCTTTGAGAGAGAGGACTTGATAAATGCAAAAACAATTAGATAATTCAATTAATTTATCATTGGACCCCTTTGAAGCCTAGCCAATAGGCTTCAAGCAACACATGAAGGTAACATGGGTAGGGACCTGACATGTGTCCTTGCTGCCTCTTCAAGTTGGGGCTTCCCTTGTGAGTGTGAGTGTGTGTTCTCTCTCTAATCCCTAGGAAAAGGGCTCGCCCCCCCTCTTGTAGGGATGCTTTTGACTTTAGGAGCTCAAGCACCTTAGTCATCAAGCATGACAAAGCACTTGGACTAGAGGGTATTCCCATAAGCATCTCAGGCAAGCATGTCAAGGCACCTCAAGCACCTTAATCAAGCGGCAAGTCAAGCACCTCAAGCATGGATTAAGTCAAGCACCTCAAGCACCTTAATCAAGCACCTCAAGCAGGACAAACACCTCAAGCACGACAAGCACCTCAAGCAGGTCAAGCACCTCGAGCTTGGGCCGGGTTCCCACCTCAAGCTCAACCCTAGCTTACCTAAGGTCAAAGGACTTTTACACACATTATTGGAGGTCTTCAATGAAGCTAACCCTAAGGTCTTATGCTCCATTGGTTAGCCTTGCTCTTGATAGACCATCTCCCATTTGGGCCCCTTTACTATTGGCCCTGTGTTGAGATAGATCTATAAGCACATATCTATATCTTAACACTTGTTCCTGTTTATTCTCCCACATTAAGTGATCAATTTAATATGAGAAAATCATTTGGGTTGGTTAGATATTAGATTTTATGACATTACCTCTCTCTTGAAATCATAGTCGTCCTCGACTATGAGGTAGAAGAGATATAGGCTTAGTCATTAGTCAATCGTACTTACCGGGTAGAGGATCCCTTTTTTACCCTACGACATCTTTCCAAGATGGATGACTAATCCATTTGGTGCTTGGGAGACATAGCTGCCGCAAGCATGTCTGCTCTTTAGTCCATTTCATTCTCCCAAAGTAGAGTGACAAATTCTACTTGGTGTTTGAGAGACGTCGTCATCACAAACATGATTCTAAGCATGCATACTAGTTAAATTTGTGCACAATTAAAAAGAGGACTAGTCATATAAGACAAAAACATGATTCATTTAAAAGAAATTTGTACATTTGCTTACTCTAATGTAGCATTGTAAGCATTGACAAGGTTCATACTATCCTTAAGTTGTACTCCTTGCATCCATCTAGCATCTTCAAAGGATAATTTTAAAACTTAATAAGATACCGTCGGATTATCTTACCATGTCGTAGTACCTTGTCTTCATGCCGAAGGACAGCTTCGGGTTGTAGCACCTCTTCTTGGTCTTCAACTTCGGGAGGGTCTTCAATAATTGGTTCAGTTGGTGGATCTCCTTTGTAGGGCTTAAGTAGGCTTACATGAAAGGCATTGTGTATAAGCCAATGGTTGGGCAACTTGAGTTGATAAGCCGTCTCATTGATGGGCTTCAAGATTTGGAAAGGACCATAGTATCTTTTTGCTAGTTTAGCATAATACTTTTGATGGCCCGTAAGATTTTTGCTCGTCGTTTACCTTAATCGAGCCTTAGGAAACTTGAGTAAGACCCAATCATTTTCTTCGAACATTAAGGCTCTTCTGTGCTTATCAGCAGCAGCTTTTTGCCTTTGTTGAGAGATGGCTATAGCCTCCCTAATCTTTTGAAAAGATTCTTGTAGGTCACGGCTATACTCATCGGCGGCGAAGATCTTCCCATGTACTTTGAGTAGCAAGGGACTTTTAGGTCTTCCCTCTATGATCTCGAAAGGTGCTTTCCCCGTAGAAGTATGGACAATATTATTGTAGGCATACTCTACTAGAGGTAAATACTTTTCCCATTGTGAGCGTTGATCTACTTCGGTAACATAAGTCTTGAGTAGATCGAGTATCGTAAGATTGGCTATCTCACTTTGGCCATCCGTTTGTGGGTGATAGGCCGAAGAGAAATTCAATCTTGTTCCTAAATTTTCAAAGAGACCTTTCTAGAAATTACCGGTCATTCTAGGATCTCTATCTGACACGATGGATGTGGGTAATCCATGGTGCTTGAAAATCTGAGATATGAAGAGAGTTGCCATTTGATGTGCCTTAATAGTCTTTTTGACAGGAATAAAATGTGCTTGCTTGCTAAACCTGTCGACTATTGTCCATATTCCTGTATTCCCATGGATAGACTTGGGTAATCCAAAGATGAAATCCATGGATATACTCTCCCATGGTGAATTTGGAATAGGCAATGGCTGGAGTAATCCAGGTTGCTTCCCTCTATCATACTTGGTCTTTTGGCATACTACACATTTTGAAACATACTCTTGTATGTCCATTTTCATGGTAGGCCAATAGAAATACGTCTCTACTCCTCGGAGAGTAGGTTGAATACCTCTATGCCCGGCATATGGAGGAGCATGGGATTCATACATAACCTTCTCACGAAAGGAATGGGTAACACATAGCCTATTGCCGTGGAGAAGATAACCATCCTGCAAGGTGAATGGTTCCTCTTTCTTCCCCAAAGCAAGGGCTGACATTATGTCTCTAAAGTCAGGGTCAGTAGCATACTCATCTATCATAGAGGATAGATCATTGTCAGTAGCTATAGACACCACATTAACTTTTGGTCGTCGTGAAAGTGCATCGGCAACTTGATTGTGCTTACCAGCTATGTGAGCAATATGGAAATTAAATTGCGAAAGAAAATTTGCCCACCTCATTTGTTTGTCGGAAAGCTTGGTTTGCGTCATGAAATACTTGAGACTTTGGTGGTCGGTTCATAGGATAAATGGAGTCCCCAATAGGTAGTGCTTCCATGTGTCTAGGGCATGTAGAACAGCTAAAAGCTCTTTCTCATAAATGCCCAAGACTCGTTCATCACTATTGAGCCTTCGGCTCTCATATGCTATGGCATGCCCTTCTTGAAGCAAAACCGCTCCAAGGCAATCACCACAAGCATCACATTGGACCTCAAATGGTTTTGAGAGATCCGGAAGCACGAGGACTGGTTGGGAAGTAAGCTTCTCTTTGAGTTTTTCAAAAGCATTTTGCTCGTTAGCAGTCCATACAAACTTAACGTTCTTCTTTGTTAAGTCGTGTAGTGGTCCTGCTACTTGAGAGAATTTTGCTATGAAGCGTCTATAGTATGCACACATACCAATAAAGCTTCTTAGCTCATGTAGATTCCTTTGGTTAGGCCATGATTTTATTACCTCTAACTTTGATGGATCCATACGAATACCATCGTGAGAGATAATATGACCTAGATATTGAATCTCTTGAAGGAAGAATTCACTTTTCTTTTGGTTGAGAAAAAGTTTGTTTTCCCTCAAGGCTTGAAAAATCACTTGGAGATGTTGCTTATGTTCCTCCAAAGATTTGGAGTAGATGATGATATCATCAAAGAACACTCCAGTGAATTTACGATATGGTCTAAAAATTTTCTCCATGAGACGGTTGAAAGTAGCTGGTGCATTAGTCAAGCCAAAAGGCATGACTAGATATTCATAAAGACCAAATGTTGTGCGAAACGCGGTCTTTAGGATATCTTCATCCACTATCCTTATTTGATGATAGACACTCTTAAGGTCAATCCTACTGAAGTAGGTAGAGCCTTGTAGCTTATCAAACAGATCTTCTACCCGAGGTACGGGAAATCTGTTTTTGATAGTGATATGGTTTAGTGCTCGATAGTCCACACACATACGGTATGTACCATCTTTCTTTTGCACTAAAAGAACTGGAGAACAAAAGGGAGAGGAACTAGGCCTCACCATCCCTTTGTCTACCAATTCCTGTACTTGCCTCATTATCTCCTCTTGTTGAGCTTGTGAGACTCGATAAGGAGGTTTGTGAGGCGGTGAGCTTCTTGGAAGGAGGTCAATACGATGGTCATCATTCCCTCGTTTTGGAGGTAGGTCCATAGGAATATCATCGATGAATACATCTTGGAATCCTTTTAGGAACGTAGACAAGTTTAACTCTTCTTGATTCCTATCATTTTCATTTGATGAAACATTATTAGCTTTTAGAGACTCTTTGACATAAATCATGTACGCAAAAACTGAGCTCTTCATTGATTTATCAAAAGAAAGAGGATTTACAAGTGGAATAGTACGACCACGCTCACTAGCATCTATATACATGTTCTTTCCCCTGTAGGTGAAGTAAATTCTCCTTTCAGGGAACTTCATGTTGGCAGCCATGCGATCAAACCATGGTGCCCCTAGGATAACATCCTGATGTTGGAGAGGAGAGATGAAAAAGTCTTCTTTGTCGACATAGCTTTGGACATGAAGCCTCAACTTCCCAATCAAGGGAGTAACGAAGGCTTGTTGTCCCTTGAAAGCTGCATCAACTGTTACTATATCTCCCATCTCAAAAGCTTGAATGCCCAACTTGGTGGCCAACTCTATTGATATGAAGTTGAGAGTAGAACCACGGTCAAACAAGATGAAGGCATCATGCTGTCTTACCTTTCCCCAAGCATAGGAGAGTGATGATCCTTTGCAATGAGCATCCTCTTTTGGAGCTTCAATGGTGGAAGCCCTAGGAGTCTCATTGCGAGTATTCTTCTTGGGGCAAGAACGATAGCAATGTCCTTGCTCCCCACACTTGAAACATTTATGGTCCTTGCGAAAAGCTTCAAGCTCTTCAGGAGAGAGTTTGTTTTTACCTTTGTAAACTCCCTTCTCCTTGGACCGATTGTTGTTGTTGTTGGAAGTGCCTTGGGAATTATTTTGAGCATTGGATTTCCCCTTTGCATCATTTTTATCTTTGTTTTCCATGGGCTTGACATTACGTCTAGCCCCTTGATGGAAATTGATGCGTGAAGCAACCATGGTGTGGTGGATTACTTCGGTAATAGTACCGGGCCGTTGAGAGTTGATGTATTCGGCCATCTCTTCAGGTAATCCCGCACAGAATTGTTGTCTTTGTTCGGCAAAGTCTATCTTTTGAAAGACAGTAGCTTTGAGATGTAAATCCCAAAACTTGTCTACATACTTGTTGATAGACTCATGAGAGAGATGCTTCAAGCCGCGCCATTCGGTAAGAACTTTATCTTTAGTATCGCTTGGAAGAAATTGCTTCATGATGGAAACTCGTAGAGTTTTCCATGTCTTTGGGGCTTCTCCATTGCCACGAAGGCTAGCCCACCATTGACGAGCTGATTTTTGGAAGTGCATAGCTACATGGTGTAGCTTGGAGGACTCTGTGAAGCCCTCGTCTGCAAAGGCCGCATCAAATTGCTGGATGAAGGCCAACACTTTGTCGGTAGCACCAAAGGTGCCATCGTAGGTGAGAAAAGAGATACTCTTTCCTCCCTCCTTGAACTTCTTTAGCTTTTGTGACCTTCGCCATGCAGGAAATGATTTGTGATGTCCTCCCCTCTTGTATTCTCTAGGAGAATAGCCATAACTTTCATCGAAAGAGGAGGAAGGTGAAGAAGAAGGAGAAGAGGGTGACCTCTTCCTAGCCCTTTTCTTCCTTTGTTTCCTCTCTTGCCTTTCAGAGTGATGAGGAGAAGGACTATAGGTTGCTCTTTTCCTCTTGGGAGGAGTAGGCGATCGTCTAGACCGCTGTCTTCGTGGAGCCACATCTTCAGAAGAACTTAGACTGTCATTGCTTTCTATCTCTTTGGATTCCTCCTCTCGAATGGGAGAGAGTCTTCTTTTGGGGGTCTCTTCAAGAGGCCTCCTAAGCTCTCTCTCCTCTGGGAGAGGAAGGGAAATTCCATAAGCACGAAGTTGTTGAATAACTTCGGCTTGCAAAGCAGGGTTGCCCATAGCTTGTTGCAACCTAGTGATGAGATAATTCACAAACATGGGAGCATCATCATTAGCACCTTCATGTGCAAAATCAAAGCTATCAATGTTCATTCTACTCTCTTGATTATTGTTAGCCATGTTAACAAAATTTATGTTTATACTTAGTATATGCTTTGGCAATACAAAACCTTAGTTGCCACTCCTCTTAGCCTTTGAAAATCGGCTCTTAAGTATCTACACCCACGGCTCAAAGTGGTTAATTATAGAGAGTAGAGGAGTAGGTCTAACATAGCAGAGTTGCCAAGGGCTAGCTCCTTTCGGACTTCTTATGGCTCAATAATGGTAAAGCCGTAGGCAAGTCTAAAAAGACTCCATTATTAAGTCCAAAGTTCCCGAGGTGTGCACCATCCCCCACATAGTGGGCTTAACAAAACCGATATTAGATCCCAGTTCCACTTACTCTATTATAATTAACAACATCAACCATTTATAGGCTACTTAAGGACCTCTCTTCTTAAGCAAGAAAAGAGAAACCAAATGCTCTGATACCAATGTAATGGAATTTGCCTATTCAATTTGAGAGTAGCGGAATTTAATGAGAGTACTTTCAAGAAATAATTTTGTGAGCATAGCGGGTTGACATAATTGAAGATAGCAACATAATCATAGCAATTAGTTAACTTGGCATAGACAATACTTTTGCAAGAGAGAGAATTTAGAGAACATGACAACAGTTGAAGACTGGATTTATGTGGAGCCGGTCCCCCCTCCAATAGGCATTTGTATTATGATTTCTCCCATAAAGAGAGACTTGTTACAATACATTCTTTGTGTTCCTTGTGACCTAGGTGAAGCAATGAAGATGGAAAGCTTCATGCATCACCATCATAGCATAACCTAAACTTGAAGAAAGCTTTAACTATACCAAGCCTCAGTCCCAAGACCTCAAACACCTTCGAAGGTGGAGAGAGCTAGCAGGGAATGAGGGAAGGGAAGAGGAAGAAGAAACATTTCGTAGGAGAAAGAATTAGTTCCTCACTTATCATACTCTTGTTGCTAGCATACATAATAGCATAGTAATGAAGAAGAAGGAGATGGCAAGCTTAAGCATTGAAGCATGGCTCTTGGTTGGATTTGCACTCCATAGCCAAGAGTGTTGGTGTAGGCTCTCAACCTCTACTTGCTTGGAGAAGGAGAGGGAGCTCTTGCACTTTGCATAGTACACAATGAGAATGTTTGTGTGTGTGTGTGTGGGTGAGTATACCCCCTAAGCACCCCCCTAGCTTGCTTGGGTCGACCCCCCCTTGTAGCTCATGCTTGAAGCTCATTGGACCCCTCCAGGCCTAGCCAATCACAAGCAGGAGCCATTACAAGCAACAGGGATAGCCTTGGGACAAGTGTTCCCCTTTCCCCTTTGAGAGAGAGGACTTGATAAATTCAAAAACAATTAGATAATTCAAGTAATTTATCATTGGACCCCTTTGAAGCCTAGCCAATAGGCTTCAAGCAACACATGAAGGTAACATGGGTAGGGACCTGACATGTGTCCTTGCTGCCTCTTCAAGTTGGGGCTTCCCTTGTGAGTGTGAGTGTGTGTTCTCTCTCTAATCCCTAGGAAAAGGGCTCTCCCCCCCTCTTGTGGGGATGCTTTTGACTTTAGGAGCTCAAGCACCTTAGTCATCAAGCATGACAAAGCACTTGGACTAGAGGGTATTCCCACAAGCATCTCAGGCAAGCATGTCAAGGCACCTCAAGCACCTTAATCAAGCGGCAAGTCAAGCACCTCAAGCCTAAGGTCAAAGGAATTTTACACACATTATTGGAGGTCTTCAATGAAGCTAACCCTAAGGTCTTATGCTCCATTGGTTAGCCTTGCTCTTGATAGACCATCTCCCATTTGGGCCCCTTTACTATTGGCCCCGTGTTGAGATAGATCTATAAGCACATATCTATATCTTAACACTTGTTCCCGTTTATTCTCCCACATTAAGTGATCAATTTAATATGAGAAAATCATTTGGGTTGGTTAGATATTAGATTTTATGACATCACTTACATTTTCTGAGGTCACTACCAAGCGACCAGGTTTGCATCCCTTGCAACAAAATACCTTATTCGTTGGGTAGTGACCTCAGAAAAGTGTACAAGCAAGCGAACATGTTTGCATCCGTTGCAACAAAATACCAATGTGAAGGACATGTTTAAATCCATGCGGTCCTAACTATCATGTCGTTCTCTCCCATCACCTCCCCTAATCTCAGGGGGATGATACCATTGATTCTCTCTCCCACGTCCACCTCTCATGAAACCGCATGGCGGTACCACCCCTCACAGACCACTCACTCATAAGCCAGAACCCATGCTCTGCTTTTTAGGCATGTTTGAAAGTCTATTTAAGCAGCAGTTGTTTCAGAACCTCCCTCACGGTTTCATAGAACAACTACAAGAAGCTTAGGATAGTGGTGATGCCTTTCCAAGGTATACTCCTGCAGCGCCAGCAGTACCGCATCTGGGCCCTCCTCATGAGGTCCCCCCTTGGCCCTCCCCCAATGTTACCCTTAATGTTTTCGACCGACACAGCCCGGGAGTGGCTGCTATCAACACGGGAGTCAATTCTCGAGGTAAGCCGCTGGTAATTCTTTGCTTTCTGCTCCGAATTTCCAAGCTCCTAGTTTGAAGAGCTTATTTGCTAAATGCTCTGTGTAGGATGCTAGCCTGAAGCTGCAGCAAATGCTGATCGTCAAGCAGAGGGTCTCAATCCTTAAAGACTCTCTGGAAGCAAGAAGGCCTGAAGACATGCAGCGATTGCTCACCGAGAATGGCTCTATGGAGGCTATCATTAACTGGCTTCAGGAAATGAAGGATGAAGTGCTTGAGCTAGCCAGTAAATAAGAGGAAGCCATTCACTTTGCCAACAGGCTTCAAGAAGAGATAGTCTGGCTATGAAGGAAAAGGACTACATGGTTATTGCAAACCCTAAACCTCTGGAAATTAGTCGGCCACTCTTTGTAAAGTCTGAAGTGTTTTCTAACTCAAAACCCGGTGTTCAGTTGTAATTTTGTTTCTTTCTTATAAAATCAAAATGCGTATTTGGAAAAAAAAAACCCTAAATCCGTAACAAATAGGGTTTACCTTCCCCTTATTTGCTTAGTATTGACCACTGTACTAGCAGACATCACTTAACTTTTCTCAGGTTCTCCATGATGCCATGATCTTGCAGATATCTTTTAGGAGTTGAAAATTAGCTTTGTATGCTTTAGTGACGATCCCAACCTCATCACAAGCTTGTTGCACATCACCTTCACTAACCACATTTGTCAATTTATGCATAAGCTCCTTGGTGACTATATAACTAATCCACTTCCCCCTAGGTGAATATAAGATAGAAATCACATTATGGGTATTGTGAGAAGGTTGACTCAATCATCTTGGCTTGTTCCACCGCATGCCTCTTGAATAAAGTTTCCAACAACCAACAAGATAAATATTAGTGATTAGTGTGAAGTAGAAACGTCTCTTGCAAGTGAAGAGCAAATCATCTTGTGTTTGTCACTCATTGTTTGTGTGCTTCACCCACATGTGTAAGTGTTTCAGTGGATGAATATGTGCACTTGTGTCTCTTGCACCGAGAGATGTTTCTTTCAAATGTGTGATGGTGTTTCCAAGATTCTTATGGTCAGTACCAAGCGAATAGGGCTCTTCGGACAAGTGACCTTACCTTATTCGCTTGGTACTGACCAAGGATGATGGTCAGTACCAAGCGAACAGGTGCAGCAAACAGGGTTTACCTTCTCTTATTCGCCTGGTACTGACTACACAAAATACAAGTGCACAGAAGGGTAGTAAGTAGCATACCTCTTCACTGTGTGTAGAGTTCCGCGTCACTGAAGCACTGCAGAACAAGAGTAAGAGAAGGAGGATGCGCGAGAGTAAGAGGTGATGGAGTTTGCTTACCGCGTAGCGTCGATGGGGGTAGAGTTAATTAGAATGGTGTGTAGTCGAGGACGCGAAAAGAGGCAGAATAGTTGAAACTTGAGATGTTTGGCTGGGGTAATGCCTCAACTTAGAATGCTTACCTCGGGGAGGGTGACAACTTCACTTATGCGCGAGATTGTGGTTGGTAAATCGTACTGCATGGAAATCCGAGACCATTTATTATTGGTTGTCCTTGAGAGCGCAGCCCGCGTGCCTTTTTGAGTGACCGTTTAGGGTCAGACAGATGCCAATCGCCCTTGCAGTCGCCATCTCCATCTCCATCTCCATCTCCAAGTGGAACAAACAGATCGTCGCTGCCTTTGCCTTTTCTGCGCTCTTCCCCTTGGCCAGTTCTCGTGATCCTCCGTTTAGAGTCAGACGCCGATCGCCCTTGCATTTTCCATCTCCATCTCCAATTAGAACAAACAGATCGCCATCACCTTTGCATTTTCTGCGCTCTTTCCCTTGGCCACTTCTCGTGATCCTGCGTTGAGAGTCAGACGCCGATCGCCCTTGCAGTCGCCATCTCCATGTCCAAGTAGAACAAATAGATCGCCGTTGCCTTTGCATTTTCTGCACTCTTCCACTTGGCTACCTCTCGTGATCCTGCATTGAGCGACCTCCATTGGGTCGAGTCCTTTGCTGCCGCGTCGCCATCGCCATCGCCATCGCCCCCCTCTGGTTCTTGCTGTTGGTGGCCTGCGATATCACCATCCAACTCGACGCCATTGGATTGCAGAGACAGGTTCTTTCTCCCTGCCTCTCCCCTTCCTGTGTGCTGCTAACTGTGTGCGCACCGAAGCCACTGCGTTAGGGTAAAATTAAAAGTCTCAAAATGCATGCATGGTTGGAATAATTACTCCTTATGTGACCATACCGCATTCATGGTTGGAATAATTACTCCTTATGTGACCGTGCCTGAGTTTGGGCATAGTGAGTGAGTAGGCCTACAAATCTATCACTGATAACATTAAATGCTCTGTTCTTATCCACTTGTTTTGAATGCTTGGGTCACAGGACAGAACCAAGCGAATAGGGCCCTTCGGAGATTCTTGGGGCCCCTACTCGCTTGGTTCTGACTCAACTAACATCACCTCTTATGACATTAGCGCACGGGATAGAACCAAGCGAATAGGGCCCTTCGGTGATTCTTGGAGCCCCTACTCGCTTGGTTCTAACTCAACTAACGTCACCTCTTATGACATTAGCGCACGGGACAGAACCAAGCGAATAGGGCCCTTCGGTGATTCTTCGGGCCCCTACTCGCTTGGTTCTGACTCAACTAACGTCACCTCTTATGACATTAGCGCACGGGATAGAACCAAGTGAATAGGGCCCTTCGGAGATTCTTGGGCCCCCTACTCGCTTGGTTCTGACTCAACTAACGTCACCTCTTATGACATTAGCGCACGGAACAGAACCATGCGAAAAGAGACATTGAGGGGTACTTGAGGCTCAATATTCGCTTGGTTATGACACCAAATAGTTTTGGCTTGCTTTTTCTTTCAGTCATGGGGATCATAGTCCTGGAGACAGACGTGAGCGAGGATACATGTGAAGAAAAACTATTCACGTTCTTATAACGCCCGTGCTCATCACCGTGCACCAGAACTATTAGGAATGTTCAATGCAAAGTTTTCTATACAGAGGATTATAGATTGCTCATTTGAGTACCTACAAACCCATTTGCAATAGTATGAGGCAGTCACTTGTGACAATTCCATGCACAGTTGATGGCATGAGATATGTGCACCCAGCCGACTTTGACCCTGACAAGAGTGCTTCAAGGAGACTGAATCGATGTCTAGAAAAGTGTCCCTCCAATGCACTGCTTGTACAAGACAGGTAAAGAACGGCTCCGTTTCTTTGTTCACTGATGATAGAAGGAATTTGGGTTTGACTAAAAACCTAATCAAGGATTTCAAAATTTCCTTATCAACCTGCAGTGAAAAATGAAAACACAAAATCAACAACCAAATAATCAATATTTTTGTTATCATAGAGTGAACGAAGTATACCTGAAATGATCCTAGAGTTAGAATGTTGTTTTCTGATTGCACGCTAAAGTATCGTGGATCCTCTTTCGTTATTGATGGATCCAGAGCTCTGTTCATGAGGGTAATGGTGATTCTCTCCAACTTCTTGTTCTTCAGGACCTCGCACTCGTTGAGCCAAAACAAACTTGAGAACCCCACCGCACTCGTCTCGACTGATGTCAAAGAAGTGAACTGCATACCTTTGCAATGCTTCAAGATCAATGAAGAGGTTGTTGTGCTCGTTAAACTGTACCTCTCTGTCGCCCTTGCCTAAGAACGTTGCTTCAATATGGAATGGTGACCCAAGTTTCTCAAACACCTCATCGTTTACGTGCCAGCGAGCAGCCTTTACATGTGATGGCTTTGGCAGCAATGATCCTCTCGGTAGTTTATTTTGAGACTTTTTAGCTAATGCTTTGAAGAGTGCCCTGTATCCCATCTGCGAGATGCCACTCTCATCAAGTATTGCTTGCACTTCCATTGGTTCCAGCCGATTCTCGTTCATGAAGGAGGTAAGTAGCCTCCCTTTCAACTTATGAAATTTTTTCTGAGTTATCATCTCTTCAACTACTTCTTTTGGAACTAGATGGCTGTAATGCACTCTGACATTGAAGCCTACACTGTTCAAGTTTGGATGCAGTAAAGACCTGCCAAAAAAGCACAATGCGTTATGATCATGTATAGGAAAGTAAGTGTATCCATTTCTTAACACTAGGTTGGTAACCTAACAGGACATAAAAGTGTCCTTTCAGGGTTTTGAAAAAAACCTCCAAAACCATAGTAGATCCACTCATTTTGTAAAATCCTTTCATGAGGTTATAGTTCAAGGCCTACTACACATGGAAAAAATAAGAAACTTCTAAAATTTCTCATCTTTTGGTCACACTAAGCCTCCAAAGTTGATGGACCAGTGCATTTTCATCAAAACAGTCATTTCTTACGTTTTGTTGCATAAAAATAAGATTAGGGATTTTTGTAGGACTTGAGATAAATTCCCTAGTTAACTTCAATGGGTTGGTGATCAGAACATATGATTGCTTCTCACTCACTATTTTTTGTGTTGCCAAAATAAATAGGTACACAAAAGTTGAATTTTTACCATTCTGCAAACCTATCATCAAAGTTTCTATAGCCACACTCAATACAAATAATATATGCATGTTTTCTTAGTTCCCTATTGTCCTTTATGTTCATAAGGAGCCATGGAGCATGTCAAAAGAATAATACATCTCTTACCAAGGGGAATCTTGGGGACAAAGATGAAGTGCTAAATACAGCAAACATGAAAAAACTGGGTTCAACATTATGAGTTGTAGAATCCCATAGAAACTATTCAATATCTAGCCAAATTTGATCCTTATGACTAGATATGGTTACTACCTACAAAATGCATGTAGTTGTCACAAGAAACTAACAATATTGAAAAAGCTATACTTGATATACTAGAATGTGTCGTTTTCTTCTATAATTGAAAAAATGAACCATCATTGTGTACTATGCAAAATAGGGTATTAGGTGCCCCAAAACTCAAGGAATATTAGCTTTATGTTAGAATATGCGACATAGAAAATCAAAAAGGCATTTGGATATCATGAAATCCACCAAAAAAATCATAGAAGAGCTAAAATTGGCAAAAAAACAGGATTTGATAATTTTTGTAATTTGGTCATAACTTACAACTTTAATATTTATTTCTCCCTGGAAGAATTGGGACATGTTGAGGACTACTAAAGATAGTTCTTTAGCATTATATACCTCACAAAAATGAATTCTAGAGTGGTATAGTTGCAAAAAGTTGAAAAAAGCCAAAAACAGGACCCGTTTTTTCACACAGTTTAGGTTGTGAAATGTTGTGCAAGGACAAGGTTAAAGATGATAGTGATATTCCAAAAAAATGTCGAGTTTTTTTCAGCTCACGAGACAAATTTTTAGATAGATAGCACCTCAAAATCAATTTTGAAACTCTTGACAAAATTCAAGGAAAATGGTCACTTAACAGGACATAAAAGTGTCCCATTACCAACCTAGTGTTAATGAAGCACATTGAAGAAACAAACTTCGAGTTACCTTAAAGCTCGTATCATTTTTTCAGGCCCCCACTACCAACCTTCATGTTCTCAATGTTACACAGATCTCGTTTTCTTTTCCGACTACCAAGCACGATGTCTTTCTCTCGCAAACTTGTGATCTTCTTCTCAAGGCCTTGGATTGTCTCTCTGTTTGATGAAATCTTTTGAGAGCATGCTTCATTAATTTTCTTTAGCTGCATGTTCTCCATTGCCAGGAAGTTTCTTTGCCTTTCCGCATTCAGTCCTCTCATTTCCAAATGTTTGGTGTATCCCAATAGCCCATCCTTGCCATCACCTGTGAAATGTAAGAGGTTAGTGATATTAGCAAAGGGAGGTGGCGCATTTGTCGTAGGATCCTTTGGATAAATAGACCCATCGGTCCACAAATCCAAATGATTTTCCTTGTTTGTCCTTTTAAGTTCTTTCTCCCGTTGAGATAAGAAAGACTCCCTCCTACGTTTCTGCAACGGTGCGTACTCTTGCAATACATCAACATGAAGATGATGTGTGTTCTTTCTTTGGGTAAGTGTTAAAGATGAAGGGGCTGAGAATTGTAAGTTCAAATTAGTGTTTTCATCAGGAAAAGATGCGTTCTCAATTCCTAGAGTTGATAGAGAAGAAGACGGAGAAATATCTTAGGTTTTGGGAGGGAAGGCCATATTCTCAAGTTTAGAGTTGATAGAGTTCGTGTGGCTTATGTTTCTGGAGGGAACGCTTATAAGTTGGCATTTCAAATCATTAGTCATATGGTTAGTTGGATTCCTGACAAGAGAACGAAGGATAAGAATGATAAAGACGGCGGCTACCTACCAAAGAATGTCATTATGGATTTTTGTTGCGCAGAAAAGTATCACATAAAATGCACAATTTAACATTTTCATTTTCTCTCTCTAAGCCGACGTGACACTTCTTACAGGGCCCAAAAGTGAGTCCAACTTTCTCCTAATGATACAAAATTTGGAGAAAATTGACAATTAATGATTAAATAATACACATTCCCCATTGTGGATACCTACTAGAGAAGTCTATGTTGATGCCATTATGCCAAAATACGTAGAAGAGTGTTGTATTCCAAAGACACTCTAGGAACACTGTTTGTTGAACACGGTAGCCACCCATGCACAAAATTTTTGTAATCTTGATAACTTTCTTACATACTCGAGCCCAAACCATGCCAATGAGGGATTAAACCATAATAGAGAGCATGAGTATCCCATTGATATCCCTTTTTTGTAATATAATATGCTAGAACTAAGTTTAGAGACACAATTATCCTAGGTAAATTGGTTTAATTTGGAAAAAAACTCATATAACCAAGAAATTTCTCTTTCAACTTTGATAAGGGTAATTACTCTTCAAGATTTCTAAAACCCTTTGTACCCCATTCTAGAAGTTAGTTTTATAATAATGTGTCCAAGAATGTCAACTAAACCATTTGTCCCAAAATGGGGTATTGCTTCATAGCATACCTTAATACCTTAATATCGTATGTATAGGTAGCACTGATGATTCTAGTAGGTTTATTAAAAAAAAAAGCATATTGATTATTAATGATCCAATAGCTATCACAAGAAAATTTGTAAAATGTCATTAGCGTCTTTTGAGAACTTTTTGTGTGTTCAAAGAGTCCAGAGTTAATACCTTAAGAAATAAAGTCAAAAGGATAGCTAGTGGGGAAAACACACAATCATGTGCTGTGGCTACCCATTTAAAATCTTGCTTATGAACTTTGTAATTACCCATTAGATATGGAAGTTAGTTTTAGAAGGTGATGTAATTTCATTGTTTACCGAAAATTGTGAGATTGAAGAAACAATGTCTTCCTTGAACACATGGCACATTTGAGTTTCATTCGATGATAGCCTACTACAGGTTAAAACTCTAGCAAGTTCTTTGCAAATAAACACAAGGGGTTGAAAAACTCGTCGTCCATAGATAAATATATGTTGAAGCATAAAATGTCATTAAATCAGGAACCAAAAACCACGACAATTGGATCATTCTATGATTTGGAAAATTGTACTTTAAAAGTTCACTGACATTTTTAGAACTATTGGTATGATGTACTATTGATTCTTTGATTCCAATGAGTTTTGACCACCTCGTTATCAATCCTTTGGATACCTTGATGGGCTAAATAGGTAACATTGGATGCGGTTTATACCTTTACGCAAAAAATCATTTAACATAAATTGGCGACCAATTGTAGTGACTATAGTGAGAATGTGCATACCAAAGGGCTCAATATTCTCAAGAAATCTAGAAACTCTATCGTGAGACATACATCTTCATTTGGTTGATACATAAAATGATTCAAAGAATGAAGTAAAAGATGTATACATGGCACTTTGTAGATTCATACAAGGCACTTTAACATTTCTAGTGTATTTCCACCCAAATTTGATATTTCTTGTGTACTTCCAACCACATTTGATATTGAAGTATGACAATGCTCTTGGTATAACTAAATATTCAATAAGTCTTGGTATAAAATAGCAAGCTCTATTAAATCCATAAATTTATTACAAAATGCTAGAGTTATATATCTACCTTTGGATTTACAAGATCAAACCATTTGTTTTAAGTGAATTAACTCTAGTAAAGTCAACCAAACTTGTTCATAATTGGAATGGAATTCTAAAGCTTTGAAAGTATCTCCAATTCTTATGCTCCTCTAATTGCTCAGATTTCTTGTGTGCTGTACATGGTGCACTTCTAAGAGTCTGCATGGTTCTCATCATAAGTTCTTGTCTTTTACTAGCCCATATCAATGTATTTTGTAGTGTCACATGCCTTCAAGATGAAAGCGTAGGTGATTTCATGCAGGTTTTCTTTCATCAGCCTCTGACTAACAATATCATTGTGGTTAAATTTCCTTGGCATTTCCATATCTCATTGAGATTATTTGTGCCAAGAAACTTGTCTTGGGAAAGACATGGACCTTTTCTCATAATATGTGTAACAGGCTTGGATACTCCAAGGAAGAAATCAATAGCAACACACGAATAGAAACTTCAAAAATCACTGAGCTTTAATAGAGAGAGACAACTTCAGAATTTCCTTGGGTCATAAGTCTCCAAGTACTAGCAAAAGTCAACATTGGAGTGCATGGAGAGTAGAGTACCAAATCTTGTGATGCTTCTTATGCTCATGGAACTGATAATAGACAAGAAATCTATGGTAGATCTCAAGAGGTATTGAAGCCACCCATGCTATAAATGCATAAACCCATGCAACTCTAGAAGAAAACTCTAAAAGGGATAATAGACAAGAAGTATATGGTAGATCTCAAGAGGTATTGAAGCCACCCATGCTATGAATGCATAAACCCATGCAACTCTAGAAGAAAGTTCTAAAAAACAAACCAAAGTAAATAGCCTACCCATAAAATGGGCACATTACATGCTGAACCAGGATCCTGCTTCTTGTAGGCACACTTCACGAAGGGACGATATGTGTTCCAACAATTTTAGAGAAACTTCTTTGTGTCTTTAGTTTGACTAGTCAGAGATAATCCTTTGGTTCTTGCTATGAGGGATGCATTGAAACATTTTTCAGAATCCACTACTGCTACTGAGATTTATTGTAGCTCAAAAGTGAGGTCATTGCAGAACAAATGTTTGGAATGTAAAGCCATAGTCTTGCTAAAGAGTTGATTGTAGAAGGCGCCTATTTATTTATCAATTCAAAGTTCCAAAGCTGATTGTGAAGTTGGATAGAGTCCAATTCAACCCTTTTTGTTGTGTGTGTGCCGGTGTGTGTGTGTGTGTGTGTGTGTGTGTGTGTGGGTGGGGAGGGGGGTTAAGGGACTACTCCTAAAAACAAATAAGATATAAAGTTTTAGGTTTAGATGCTGAAGGGATACCGAATCGATTGGAAAGAGAGTCTTGTTTCTCTGAATCTGGAATATCAAAGTCAAGTAGTAAGCTTAATGATAATATCAGGTTGCTTTATCTCTAAAGGTAGGACATGGGAATTATTGATAAAATAGAGCTTGTTAACATAGTGGGTAAAGAGTAAAAATAGAAATCCAAATCAAAGTTATGGATAAGGGTAAAGTCCCTAAGAAGTTCTCAAAAAAGGTTTTTTGTTTTTGCAATACTCACAAAATGTGAGTGAATTGAATTAATCACGAAAATTTTACAAAGAGAGCCATGCTTAGAACAAACAATGGAATCATAGATTACCAAACCAAAACATCCATGGTTAAGAAGGGGAGCCACCCCGAGAGGAAGATACGATTGACATGGGTGCCACCCAAACAAAAAAAGACATGGAGATGCCACCAAGGAAGGAAGATCTAACACATCCTCAACCTTGTCCACCAAGACAAAGAGCAGCAAACTAAATAGAACCTAAGAGAGGAGCTAAAGCCATCGACAAAGTGGAGTCCATGGACTCCATCACCTTGCAAGAGCAAGTTGAAGATGTCTCGATCCCAAACCCGAGCCAGAACCTAGAACAACACATCTGATAAGCCAAAAAATTGAACCTCAAAGAAAGAATCACTCAACCACAATCCCCTTTTGGCTATTATAGAAGATCCAAGCTCCAATAGAAGATGATACAAACTAGGACAAATCAAGTTTTTGCGATGCCATCATGCAACCCAAGGCTGCCATCCACCAAGAGCATGCTGCAACAACTGACGAGATCCACCCTTCCAACGAACAGGACTGAGTGCCAATCTCCCCCCCAAGAGAGGGGCGGGATGCCGATCTCTCTCGACATGCCAAAAAGAAGGGGGTAGGGGCTATGGCAAAGTGCATGGGCAAGGCTATTGGGGACTCCTTCGTAGGCAATCCCAACCCCTCGGGCTTCTCCCCTTTCCACAACACTCCCCCAAATCCATAAAGAAAAGTGTCGAGCCCACCCTACTACAAGCCACCCTCTTCACACTTCGCAAGCTGCATACAAACACATCGAAGCTCCCCGCAACCCTTGTAAGGTGTGAGATTTGTCCTAGCGTACTAGAGTATGAGTCAAGGAGAGGAAAGGTGGATTTATCTCACATGCAATGGTGCAAGGGTGTAGAGCTACTTAAAGCTCATTTTAGGAATGAATAAACCAAGTCTATTTTGCATTACATCTTCCTTGTTTATGGTGAGCTTGTGTTGGCTTAGCAAATACTCAAGATCATGTTATGAGTCCAAGTTAATTGATCTTGGAACCTGATTCGCTTAAGTGATAATCTAGACAACACACGCTCACTTGTGTGCACGATGTTTCTGTTTCATCCACCATAGCTAGCATGATCCCATTCCCATCAAGTGGTATCAGAGCTCCATGGTTTGCTAGTTAGGTTCATTACTATGCTTTTATGTGATAATATAATTATCGTTTCCATTAGGCTCGTCTTCCCTCTAAGAAATTCATGATTAGGCTATGTGTGGGCAAGTTCATGGTGAAAGTCCATTGATCCACTACCCTCCATAGCTCGTTCAAGCTCGATTAAGAGTTGAAGGATCTTTGCATTTAATTCATGCATGATTGAATTCGTATTTAGGTTTCACCTAGTGTCAATTTTTGCTAATTTGCACCGTCAATTAATTCTATCAAGTTTGCTTTCTTGTTGCATTGTCACACAGTCTTGAAGTGCTTGTCTCAATCTCTCCATAGAGCCCTTGATTGCCTCATTGCGATACCATATGCCCATTCAATTTAATTATCATGTTTAGGTGTGTGTGACGAGTTTTGTGTGTGTGCATCTCCCTGTAGAGCCGATGATAAGATCTTTTTTTTTTCCCGCATATCCTCACACGCAAGCCCTTGGGGCCCCTTGGTCTACCTTGTCACACTAGAAATAGTGTGGTTGTGGTGTGTCGTGGGCTCGAGTTGCGTTGTTTCACTTGAGCGATGTGGGCGGATTTGTTTGCAAAATACTTTTGTTATTGACATACTGAAAGATAGCATCTAGATAAGGTCCAACTTTAGTAGTCTTGTCCTTCCTTCTCTGCTTTGTATAGATCTCAAACTTGATTCTATCAAATAAGATATTGGCCCATCCCATTTTTCTACAACTCTCAGCTGCCAACAAAATGCCATAGTTTTCTCTACCGATGTATTCTAATTTCACCAGCAAAAAGACTCTCTCTATAAACCACCTCACCTGCTATAATTTGATTGAATTCTTCATGCCTGATAGTTGATAATAATGCATTTCCCCCTCAGACTGACCAAAGGCCTTGGTCATATCCTTTTCAGTTGCCTTACTTACTTCATTGTTATTTGCAATAGAAAGATCAAACACCTTGGCAACTTACTCTTCAGTCAAGTACTCTTCTTTGAAAACCTGTCCATCATTTGTTTGCAGGTGCTTCAGGTAGACTATGGCCATCTAGTTATTTCTCCAACTTACCCAAGGCAATTTTGAAAAATCAAGCAAGGCAATCCTTTTAAGCCATGTAGTGTTTGCTTTAATATGCTCTAAATCATACCTAAAGTCGAGAAAAGTGTAATAAAAAATTAGTTCCTCCCTTGTAGTCTATACCATGCGGGTAGGAGTAACCATTTTTGGCTCATCATCCAAACTCGAGTCTGGCATTATTGGACCTTGATAGCGAGTCTTCCTTGTAGAACACATTAGTGTAGGTGTAATTTCATCCTCTTCTCTTGTATCCGGACCAACACTCGCAGATGACTTACAGACTATTGACATGTTCACCCCCGTCGTAAAATGCAGAGGTTGGTTGTACCTAAGGTGGTGATTACGCGTTGCCCCTCTGCATGCATAACTAGTCACTATCCCAAATTCATCATTAATAGGATGTCCCCCTTGATTCCGGACATTTGTCCCAAAAAATGGTTTGAGTGGGAATCCCTTTTCTAATCAGGCAAGTATGAAAGTATTTGGTCCCACTGGCCTGACTATTTGAAATGGCCCCACATACCTAAGTTTGAGTTTGCCTGGCCTCAATCCCAATTTGCTGTTATAGGCCAACACCCAATCACCTGAAGAAAAAAATTTGAACTTCATATTTCTACAAATCCAAGTTTCTTCTTTGCTGGATAATATTTGCAATATACTGGCTATGGATTCTGTCCTCTTCCAATCTCAATAAAGCCTCCTTCATGTAACTGACTGGGGCCCTTCAGGGGATAATTTTTCTTGACCTGCAACCTTGAGGCTTGGGACTATAGATTCCATGGGCACCACTGCTTCCAACCCATACACCAACTTAAATGGTGTCATGCCAGTAGTCACTTTATATGCTCTCCTAAAAGCCCATAGTGCTGAGTCCAATTTCTTGTCCCAGTTTGTCCTGCTTTGATTGACCAGCTTCATGATAATCCTGACCAAAATCTTATTTGTACGTTTTGCTTGTCCATTGGTTTGGGGATAGTACACTGTGGACTTCTTATGCAATATCATATGCAGTTCAATCAGTTTACTGATCACCTTATTAATGAAATGTTCTCCCTGATTAGAAACTAGCTCAATGGGACGATCAAACCTGGTCATAATGTTTCTGTACAAAAAAGTGGCTACAATTTTTGCTTTATTATCTCTTAAAGCCATTGCTTCTACCCACTTTGTACAGTAGTCAGTTGCAACCAATATATACATGTTATGTGTAAATCTTGCAGGTGGTTTGATTGGACATACAAAATCCAATCCCCACTTATGGAATGGCTCTAAAGGCAAAATAGGTTGCAATGGCATTCTATCCACATTCAGTGACCTGCCATCTCTTTGGCACAAAAAACAGTTCTTACTAAACTCCTCAACATCTTTAATTATTGCTGGCCACCAAAGTCCTGCTTGGAATACTTTCCTTGCAGTTACCTCACCTGACCTGAAAAATGTCCTCTTGCAATACCTGCATGAGCTTCTGCTAGTACTGCTTTCTGCTCAAACTGAGGGACACATCTCCTTATCACCTGATCAATTCCTCTCTTATATAAGAGTCTTGCAATAATTGTAAATGGTTCAATCCTCAATGCCATTCTCTTCCTGTGATCTTTGGTCATTGTTTCATGTAACACCCCTTCAGTCAAAAACTGAAACATGTCATCTTACCAATCCCTTGATTGGTCCGTCACCTGAACTAAAAACAATTTTGCATCAGGTACTCTTGAGGAATCATCCTCACTTATTTCCAATCTACTAGGATAGTTAGCCACGACATGAAGTCTCCCAGGAGTACGTATTACCACATATTCAAATTCTTGCAAGAGCAGTATCCATCTGGCCAACCTTCCTGACAGATGTGGTTTGTTCACCAAATAGATAAGAGCGTGATGATCTACATGGAAGATTACCCTATTGGCTAAAAGGTAATGTCTAAATTTTTTCAATGTATAGATAATTCCCAAGCATTCTCTCTCTGTCACTGTATAATTCTTCTTTGCAGGTGTTAGTACCCTACTTGCATAGTAAATTGGTTTAAACCAACCTCTTCTAGTTTCTTGTATCAATGCTACACCCACTGCCACATGAGATGCATCCAAAAAAATATGGAATGGTAATTTCCAATCAAGAACATTTAAAATTGGTGCTACAATCAAAATATTCTTTAGAATCCTGGATGCTCTACCCTGCTCTTCTCCCCATTCAAATACTGCATCTTTCTTTGTAAGCTTTGTTAGTGGTGTACAAACATGTGCTAAATATCTCAAAAATTAGTTTTGCCACTTCACTCGATCCAAAAATCTAGCCAATTGCTTAATTATCCTTGGTTCTGGTGCTTTACAGATTGCTTCCACCTTCCTTGGATTTATAGATACTCCTTCTTCAAAAATTACATGTCCCAAGAGAACTCCTCTCTTAATTGCAAATGCACACTTGGTTGGGTTCAGTGACAGTCAGAATTCCCTGCATTTCTGAAAACACAACCTCAAGTGCTCAAGATGCTCTGCTTCTCTCCAAAAACACTAAAATCATCCAAAAAAACCCTCATAAATGTTGTAAGGAATTCAACAAACACACGTTGTACCACCTTCTGAAATGTTGGTGGAGATTCTTTAAGCCAAATGTCATCACATTGCTAGCATAAACTCCCCACTTAGTGACATCTCTGTCTTCAAGTGCCATTGAGTTCTGGTTGTATCCACTAAAACCATCCAGGAAACTATAAAGCTCATGTCTAGCTACTACATCTAATAGTGTATCACAAAAAGGTAATGGAAATGGATCAGTTACTGTAGCAGCATTCAGTTTCTTGTAATCTACATACACCCTGATCTTTCCATTCTTCTTGGGAACTACAACAATTGGTGACAACCAAGTAACCTCATCCAATGGGTAAATGAAACTCATAGCCAACAGTTTATCAATCTCCTCTTTAACTTGTTTGGCATAGTTAAGATTCATCCTGTACCTTTATTGTACAACTGGAACTGCATTTGCTTTCAAGTTAATTTTATGTTGACAAAAGCTAGCATATACTCCCTTCATATCTTCATATTTCCGTGCAAAAATATCTTTGAATTCTAGCAACAACTCCTTTAGTTTCTGCCTAAACTCCTCATCCAGTTCAGTTGACACCTTCACTGTTTGTGGTTCTTCATGAGTGTTTGGGTTCAGTTCCTGTAGTTCATCCTGAGTAACCCTAGTAGTTCTTTCCATCTGATGTTCAAAAGCTCTTTCTGCTTGCTTTACTGCTTCAATAGCTTCCAATACTTCTCTGTTTCCAATCTGTAAATTTTTCAACAACTCATTACCCAATTTGGTAGTGTGCTTATCCCAAGCAATCAGTGCTTTTTGAGTCAAAGACTTCAACCCATCATCCTGATGCTACAAAACATACTTAGTTGCTATCTTTTGCACATCCACTTCAAAAATAGGTACCACTAATGAATTGGTTCTCAGAAATTCTTCTTCTACATCCTCTCCAATTTCTTCTACCATGTTTAGTCCTTTTGCATGCAGTGCCGTGAAACCTGGTGGTATTACCTTTGTGGTATCCATTTGCATTCTGACTTTCTTCTTTTCTCTTTTGATCACAATGGAGTCTGCTCTCCATAACTACTTTACTCTTACTGCTCTTAACCATGGTTTTCCCAACATTATTGAATAAGAACAAACAGATTCTTCCAACCTAAGTACTACAAAGTTGGCTACAAACTGCAGTCCCCCAAATGAGATCTACAAATTCCTCAAAATTCCCAAAGGTTGAACCCGCCTTTGGTTTGACATTTTCACTTGAAAAGGACTTGGATCTCACTTCAAGAGATTCAAAGTTTGCAGGTTGACTCCGGGAGGATATTAACTCTTGACCCCCCATCCAAGAGTACACCGGGAAAAAACACCTTTCCAATGGAAGCCCCAACTACTGGTACCTTGTAACCAACATCCAAAGGTAGAACCTCACAAGCTTCCATGCAAATAGTTTCCTCAATATACATTCCTGTTTCCTGATTCTTTCCTACTACTTCCTTAGTAAGTCTCTTTAACAATTGTTGTGAAAATGCAGGTACCAGCCTCAACATTTGCTTTACTATGATGGTTATCGGAGCTGACAACAAAGCTTCATAAAATTCATCACCACCAACCTATTCTTGCAGTACAATCTTGAAGTTCTTCTTCCCTGGTCATCCAATGATCTTATAACAAAATTCCAATCCTCAGGTGGTACACCCCCTCTTTGAGAGCCGTGCACTTCCTTGAGTGCCCCAGTCCTTACTACCTTTTGATCTTTCCAGTTCAAGTTGTCTACTTCTTCCAAGGTGGATTTTCCAACCTTGGCCTTTGCCCTAGTGACCAACGTGGCATCAGTACATCCACTGGTTCTGGAATATCCTCAATTAGGATACAATTCATGCAGTCACAATTATAATGCCTCGGTGTTTCCTGAGCAAGGTTACTCTCTTGCACCTGTTGATCAGTTTTCTGTTTGTCTTTGGGGAACTCTGCTCAATCCATTCTTCCTCAGTCCATGCTTCTTTAGTCCATTCCTCCAAAATCACTAAATTAGCATGACTTGGAGGTCTTTATTGTTGTTGTGGTGGAAGTGGCTAATTCTGTTCTCGAGGTCGATTATTATTGTTATTGTTGTACGTGATAATAGGGATTCCCCTATCATTCCAATGTCTACACCAGAGTTCACAATCAAGTCCTTGTCTGTCTCATGACCCCATAATAATTGCATGGTGACTGTTGCATATTTTTTTGATTTCTATTCTGGAACCTTCTTTGAGGTGCAGGTCCCTGATATCTCCTATTAGAACCCTGAAAGCTACCACATTTTTGTAACACGAAGGTAATTGCATGCCCCAAAAGGTAAAAATGAAGTAACTACCTTGTCAGCAATTGCAATTTTGATTTCCCCTGGCAGATTCGGGAAGAACTCCTCCAAGAATTTGTTGCATATTCCTCAGACTCTTCCTGCAGGATTACCCAATTGGAGAATTCCCTAAGGTGGTCTACTTGCATATCAGTTCCTTGCTTTATTCCTGACTGCCATATGGTTCAGGCTGAATTCGAACCGATTGCATGATTGCCAAAGTGTTAGAGGCTAACCACCCTAACAATATTTCGGTATGATTGCCAAAGTGTTAGAGGCTAACCACCCTAACAGTATTTCGGTATAGGTACACAGTAAAACTGCATATTACACTACACTATTGCATACGAGAATATTGAGAAGAACACCATGAATAGAGAGAAGAAGGTACTGTATTACTCAATGTTCATCAACACACAAGCGCTTACAAGCAGTACCGAGAACAATACGACTACATAAGAGAAAGACCAACTGCCCAATTGCAAGACAATGTCAAAAACTAACTGCTCGCCTAAAACTAACCCCCTTAAAACATCAACCACTGGTGTAAAACACCCTTAAGTTTCAAAGGTTCCATCCTTAGTTACAAACACCCTTAAGGTTCAAAGGTTCCATCCTTATTTACAAACAAAAGTAATTAGACTGACACTGATGTATCAGGGCAGTAACAACGCTGTTCAAACCCTAGCAAGACTCCTCATCGTGATTCATTCTAACTTAATAATTCCTCATCGTACATGCCATTCTTTAAAAAGATCAGGAGCAACTAGGATAATACATGTGTGTGTGCACTACATGGTGTAAAAATATTGCATGATTTTAATATGTTGTATCTTTGAGTGTAGCATGGTACCCATCCTATGTTGGCATGTTGATGCATATTTCCCATGCATTGGTGGAATCATAGAGGGCATGATTGAGGGAGTGAGAAAGGTGGTTTCTGTGAGGAGTGACAAAAGTTATGTAGATAGAGGTCAGTGAAGAAGGAGGAGGCTAGCAAGATTGAGAAGGCGGTGGAGGTTGAGCTTGATAGAGAATGATGGAGAGCTCCAAAATGGAGAGGTAGCCAAAAGTGGTAAAGGCATACAATATGCACTATTTGAAGTAGGGTCTTTTTGAATCTCTAGCATATGGTTGTGGGTATATTTGTACACAAGCTTTCCCACACACAATACCACCTATACCCATGAATATACCAATAATTGGGCATGGCTTCAAAAGACCCTTTCTCTTTCTCTGTTTTGCTTCACCTCTCTCCTCTCTCTCTTCTTTCCATGTGGCGATAAACCTCCTTAGTTCTAGAGTGAGCCTCACATAGTGGATAAGTCTTGAACTTAGGTCTTGATATTTGGGGAGAGAGAGAGAGAGAGAGAGAGAGAGAGAGAGAGAGAGAGAGACCCATTTATCAAGTGGATCTTTGATGTTTGCCTTTTCAAAATTTTGGTTTTTTGGAATCTTTGGACTAAGCGTCCCTTGTTGACATTGAGGGTTGCATATTAGCTAACATTCCTAGTAATTGGCAATTGGCCTCCTCCACCACTAGAGGCATTTATCTAAAATAGAGGAATTAGGGCACTGTTCCTCTACAATTAACATTTGGGGGAGGCTTATGCCTGCAAGTCCTTTCGACGCTTACGTAAATTTATTTTCTTTTATTTTCACACTGAGCGCTTGTGCGTGTTCTCTCTCTCTCTCTCTCTCTCACACACACACACACACACACACACACACACCGTTTCAATATGCTATCATATATACAATGACATACAAAACTTGGACATCCTATTTACTTTCTGATTGGCCTTATCTTCTTCCATTAAAAAAAAAAAAAGACACGCCTCTCACGTCAATTTATGGTTTATTGAATAGCAGCTTTCCACAAGAAGGCTACCCAACTTGCTTTTCATGCTCGAATCATTCGTTCTATGTAAAACTGCTAGATTAGGTTCGTCTAAAGAGTTTTTAAAAGTGAATTTTTAATGATTATAACACTTTTTTTTAATCTATAAAATTTAATATTGAAGTTCCCTAAATGTTACCCTATGCAAGTAAGAATGTAACAATATTTGAAATTGAAATATATTTTTCTTGAACCACATGATAGGTGCATATATATATAAAATTATAAACCCCCCCCCCCCCCCCCCCCCCCCCCCCCCCCCCCCAAAAAAAAAAAAATCTCGTCTATAAAGGCCACGGGTGAGAGTCATGGGATCACGACGAAGAATCAATCCATCGTTGAATCCATCGTTGATCCCATCTCTGTCATGCAAAAAAATCAACCTCTTCGTCAATCATGTCGCGACTCGAACCCCTTACCTCTCACACAGGACTCGTGCTCCGTATCCAACTTGTCTATCACGAAACATTAAAAACATTACGACTCTTAAGCTATAAATCTTTGCCCCCCCTATTGCGTTGATCCGACGGTTCAAAGCCTCTCGCCCCGCCGAAAAGACGTCTATCGTAGATCCACGACTCCCACCCCGTGTTCCCCCCCCCCCCCCCCCCCCCCACACACACACACACGAAAAAAAAACCACCAACAACAACAAAAAACAAATAATAAAAGGAAAAATTACCAAAATATCCCTCTAATTTGAGGAAATTCCCAAAATACCCCTCAAATTTCAAAAATTCTCAAATTACCCCTAGTTGTGAGAGTAAATTTCTCGAAAAATAAATTTTCTTGTAGGTCTTCACAAGAAGAGTGGTTGTCTATCGTACAAGATGCTAAAACTACAATTTGAGTTGGTTAAGTAGGCTTTGGAGTTGAATTGCTTCATTATTTTTTAACATACTTGCCTTTTTTGCGATGGTAACGGGTGACAAATTACATGCTGAGCACTCAAAAACGGATCTCAATTGTCAAATACGAATGAAGATTAAAAAATCTTGAACAATCCAACTAAAATAGATACAAGGGTATTTTGAGAATTTTTGAAATTTGAAGGGTATTTTGGGAATTTCCTCAAATTAGAGGGGTATTTTGGTAATTTTCCCAAAAAAAAAAATCACCCCTTCCCCTTCCCTTTTCACGATTGAGTTTATGATTTTATGTAGTAGTGAATATAGAGAGCTTGCTTTTTCTTTGTGAATGACCGACCTTGCTTTGTTCTTTCGTTTGAACGAGGTTAGATAAGTCGAAAGCAAGAAATCCCAAGCAACATGGCAGCATTAAAGAGAGCCGCAAGTAGCAAGCACCCGGTTCATCAGCATCGAAGCGCTCCCTCAAGAGAATAGCATGTCTTTATTCATGACCCACTTCACACCGCCCGTTCTTCCTCTCTGCTAACTTGCGCTCCTCTCCCAACGCGTAGCAAAACGGTACTGTGTAGTAATATACATGCAGAAAGTCTATGCGCTAACGCCCACTTCCATATCTCTACAGCTGCAGGGCTAGTTCACTCATTCTCAATTAGCACTTGCACACATATACTTGCTTCTCTCTCTCTCTCTCTCTCTCTCTCTCTCTCTCTTTTTCGCTCTCGGAATGTATGCTTCCAAAGGGCCGCTTGCCAAGAGGAGAAGCCTTGTAAGATCCTATAGTTTGGGTTCCTCATTCGCAAGATGCTTTGGAGGGACAGCCGCTCATGGACCCATCAGCCCAACCAGCTATGGCGTGCTCATGGTGGATAAGGTAGGCTACAACAAGCTCAGCTCTGCCGAGGAAGGTAATGAAGACGACGACGACGACAATGATAATGGGGGCGATGACAATGGCACCAATGACGGAGGTAAGAAGGGGAACGTCCTCTCTGCAGATAAGATGGCCACAAAAAGAAAAGGAGGAGCTTCTTCTCCTAACGACTCTTCTGCTTCTAATTCTCTAGAGCACCCTAGCTTTGGTGCAAAAGTGAGGCTTGCTTGTGAGCAAATGTTAGAGAGTGCCAAGAAGAGCAGCCCCCACCTTAGCGAGCTCTTTGTGGGCACCGCCCTCTTGCTGAAGGTCACCTCTACTGCGCGCCCTCCTTGTAACCAACACTCCTTGTCTCCCTCCCCTGGCTTTGTCCATATCTCGTCTGTTCACCACTCATAGTGTGCCCACCTTTGTTCACGTGTAATTTGCTCTATGCTGCCCATGTTGTCCATGTAAACAAACAGGAAATGATAATCTTCAACACATCGTTTGTACATTAATTGCAACATTTTCAGGGCAGTTAGCCCAATGATCATTTTTTAAAATCTCAAAGGTCAGCTATGCAACGTCAGCGAAGAGGCGCGATGAGGCATCGTGACTTTTCTCTCTCCCACTTTTCTCTGCACGCGACGTTCAATTGCTTCGCTTTATTCAAACTGCTAATGCACACTTTGTGAGGGAGTCTTTCCTAAATATGGTAAGTTAAGTTTCAACTAATTATCTTGCTGATAAACAAGCTTTGTGCAATCAAGAAGAATTTGCTTTGATAGTGTGATCTTCATGGCAAAGTCTCAGAAACGTTGGATGGAGCTATTTCCTTGCATTGTTACCAAAGCTAATATGGGAGAAATAGCCCAATTACCCAAGTTGGTGCCTTTCACCTGGTATGCAACGATCTATGCATATCTTAACCTTGACAGCATGAGTTGTGTATGGCAAAAAAACTACAAAAATGTGTATATGCAAAGGCAATTATGTGGACGCAAATCGTCAGGAAAAACATAACTCATATTGCTTTGCATCTTAACATGCAGATGTTTGCTGATATCCAAGTGCCTTCCCCAATTGTACCAACTCACCAAGTCTACTTCCTTAGCTCCTATAAGATGGTAAGTGAGGGTACGTGGGCTGCGGTCGACGTTTCTGTCGACAACCTGCCAGGAGATTTACCATCAATAGCACACAAATGTCGGAAAAGGCCAGCGGGTTGCCTGATCCAGTTGCTACCTAATGGATTGTCAAAGGTGAGTCACTCTCAAAGGAAAATTCTGATGTATGTTAGAAATGTAACAATGCAACAGTACAAACCAAGTACTATTCCAAGCAAAAAATGTAACAATATTTTCTCAGATAACTTGGATAGAACACTTTGAATTTGATAATAGCATTCATCAGCATCCTTATAGGCCATTGGTGATGAGTGGTACAACTTTCGGTGCTCAAAGATGGTTAGCAACCTTGAAAAGGCAGTGTGCATGGCATGCTATTCTTATAGCCAACACCTTGTCAAGCAGAGGTGAGAAGCACTAAAAGGTTCAATAGGAGGTGCAACAATTCAGCCATCTGCATGGTATGTGTACATAATGTGTGTGATGTGTGGAGCCCAGCTTACAATGTGTTTATATGAGTGCAGGGCTTGGAAGTGAGGAAGTAGGCAAAGTAGCACTCCTGAAGTTGGGGCAGAGCATGACAAAGCAACTCTGCTGCAATGTGAGCTCCTCATTGGGGTGGGTTACTCTGATGGGAGATTTCAAAGGCAAAACTGAGGAAAGAGTAATGATGAGAGAAAATGCTCCTCTTATGAACCCCTATAACACTTTCAGAATGATCCTTAGTGCCACATCATCCTTCTGGCTGCCTGCTCTACCGTATGTCATGTTTGAGTTCCTATCCAACCCTGATAGACGCAAAGATGCAAGTAAAACGGTTTTTCAAGAGTGCATATTGTGGTGGTCTATAATGGTAGTCTTAGAATGCATGTTCAAATAACATATTTACTGAAGAACCCTCTTTAACATATCTAGCAACCTGCGGCATCTTCAAAAGGGTCATACAACCTTAGGACATGCTTACATACTGCATTTCTGCTTTTCATAACCTCTTACTGAATATAACTTTCTTCTTTTTTTGTATACCATAAGCTTAGGGCTTGTGTGTGTTTTGGTAACTTTCATGTGTTGTGCAGTGGGATATTCTGTCACTTAATGGATCTGTGGAAGAGCTTGTTAGGGCAGTTAAGAATCATTTAGGCATGGCAACCTAGCTCACATGAATCTCAGAAAGTGTTTTTCAATTGCAACACCCGAATATTTTTGCTTGGAGTACAAGTAAATTTCTCCAAATCGCAATAAAAAGATGGTATTGTATCTGAAGGAGCATCATGGGTTATTGCACTGACTGAAAATATGAAGCGCAAGGGTCTACAACCTAACATTCAGACTTAGAATGCTGTAATTTGAGATTGTGCACAAAATGCAAGAGGCAATTTGTGTCCTACAGCAGATGCAAGATATGGACATAAAACCGAATAATGTAACATGGAATGGTGTGATTGCTGGATTTGCTCAGCATGGCGATGTGCAAGAGGCCCTTCAGGCATTTTAGCAAATGCAACAGGTTGGCATGGAGCCAGATCAACTTACATACATCAACATTCTATGTTTTTTCTTGGAGTGCAATTATATCTGCGCATGCAAAGCTGGGAATAGTGAGGAGGCAATCAGACATTATTACTTGGTGCGGAAGTCGGGCTTGCACATGGACGGACAAGTCTTTGTTGTTGCACTTGAAGCCTGTGCAAGTTTGCAATTTCTCAGTAAAGGAAAATGCATTCACAAGCATATTACTAAGAGTGGGCTTGAAGCAGATTTGTTGTGATGTGCAGTCTTGTGGAGATGTATGTTCAATGTCAAAAGCTTACAGATGCCTTTAATGTGTTCAAAAGAGTGCCGGTTTGGAATGTTGTGTTATAGAATATGATGATTGGAACATATGCTCAGCAGGGGAGTTGGCTTGAAGCAGATTTGTTCCTCTTGCACATTGCCAACCTGAGCAAATGCACCAGGTTGGCATTGAGCTAGATCAACTTACATACATCAGCATTCTAAAAGCTTGTTATAGTGTAGCACCTACGAATTACGCGAACTTGGTACTTGCCTAGAATGGAAAAAAAGACCTACAAAACTCTTCAATGGCACAACACGCCTGGCTCTACGGAGACCGGGTGACTTCGCATACATAAGCCCTTTGCAGGCGATGGCACCAGTTTCTTGTGGACTGTAGTGTTAATGTTTCCTGATAGATGTCTAGGGACAGCTTGGCCTGCTCTAGATTGTTTCTATTGCAGATGCTCCTCTCTCTGCTAGGGCATTGTACATCTCAAATCCCAATGCAAGAATTTAAGTCACCAGTTAATGTGTGATAAGGTTGAAGCCCTAGAGGCCCCCCGTGTTCAATTTGAGTTTTGTGCTGATGCAATTGAGCTAGAAAATGTATCGGATGTGTGGAACATGGGCCAGCAAAGGCCTCTCAACGCGTCTTTTTTGGACAAGAGGTTTCTAGGTGGGAAAAGGGTGCAATACTAAACCCATTAGATGATGATGTTTGCAATTTGGCTGGTGACTGTTGTGATGAGAGTTGGATAGAGAATCGGAGTGCGACTATGGAAGAGACTCAAGAGGCTATAGGTGTCACGAGTGTCGTTAAAGAAAATGTATGGCCAGAGGAAGATGCTTTGTGCCGACCATCGAGGTCTTTTGGAATGGCGATATGAGTAGCCAAAAAGAGCAAACACTCGTGTATGCGCAAAGGTGTACGATGGTCGATGAGGACCATATGGAAAGCCTGATGTTGCTGAAGATACTTGTTTTTCTGAGCTTGAAGGTGCTCATTTTGATGGGTGACTGGAATATGCTGCAACGTCAGTTACGACCAGATGCGATATGTTTTGGATTATCAAAGATGGTTTTAGGAACCTTGCATGGGTCTGTCATTAATACTGAAGGTTGCTTGGGGTACAATTTGGCAGTTACAATGCGTGGTGCTTGCGAATTGCACTAGATTTTGGGTCCAACAAAACTTCCTTTTGCAATAGACTTGCAAGTACAACAGGTGTCGAGGTGCACCGAGCTAGACAACAACTGTTGGTTCTTGTTAGGGATGCACGTATGCGGTTTGAAAGTATCGAACCTGAAACTTTTTGTCGGTCAGCAAGCAATTGACTTTCTTTTGCAAATGTATTGTTTTGCCGGCTTTGGGCGATAGAACCTAGAGCCTTGGGTATGCTTGTTTTGTTGTATTGGAAGCCGATGCTTTCTCGAAGCGAAACTAAAGTGAAGTTGAAGTCACGTGGATGGAAGAACCGAGTTTTGGACCTACTTGATTATGAACTCTGATGGGCCATGAGCGCCTTTTTGAGCCCTGAATAGAGGGTTTGTGACATGTATAAAGATTGAGTGCTATCGGGATTACGAGTGGTGGCCAGGGTTGGCTCTTCTTTCGGCTCATGAGCCCACCAAATAGGCATGCAATAGGGCTGAGAGAGGCCTAATGATGGTGGATGTATACGAGGTTTGTCCGATGTACAATCGCGACGATCTGGTGTGTGACAGTGAAAGTCTTAGAGTTGAGACGGTGACTCCTCGAGCTGGGTTATGTGGGAAAGACAATGGGCATAAAGGCCTAATATGGGACCCTAGGACACGGGCCAGCAAAGGCCTTTCGACACATGCATTTTGGACAGGACGTTTCTAGGTGAGAAAACGAGTACAATGCTAATCTAGTTAGCTGATGATGTTTGTGTTTTGGCTGATGACGGTTGTGTTGAAAGCTGGGTAGAGAATCGGAGTGCGGCTATGGAGGAGAGGCTACATGCATTTACTCTCTTCACTTTGCTCCCTCACATTTGCCACCTATAAATTGGTTAAAGATAGTAGCCCTTGTTGGCAAGGCATATGCATTCTCGACTAAGCCAAATCCCTCATGGAACTACCACCTTCATTGGGTTGTTCTTTTGCGCCCAATGATGAGCTTGACATAAGGACTAGAACTTCTTGTTAGATCCTTCACTAATAGCCCCCTTGCCTCCACCAATTTTCACACAAGTACTGCATTTTCTCCACCAGATCATGGCCTTATACTGACAAGAATAATCCGATGAAAACACGCCAGAGCTTGGAGATAAGCGCCCCCATGTTCAGCTGGAGATTTGTACAAATTCCATTGAGTTAGAGAATGTATTGGATATCTAGGACATGGGCGAGCAAAGGCATTTCGACACATGCATTTTGGACAGGACGTTTCTAGGTGAGAAAACAAGTACAATGATAATCCAGTTAGTTGATGATGTTTGCGTTTTGGCTGATGACGGTTGTGATGAAAGCCGGGTAGGGAATCGGAGTGCGGCTATGGAGGAGAGGCTACAGGCATTTACTCTTTTCACTTTGCTCCCTCACATTTGCCACGTGCAAATTGGTTAAAGATAGCAGCCCTTGTTGGCAAGGCATATGCATTCCGGACTGAGCCAAATTACTCATGGAACTACCACCTTCATTGGGTTGTTCTTTTCCACCCAATGATGAGCTTGATATAAGGACCAGAACTTCCTGTTAGATCCTTCACTAATAGCTCCCTTGCCTCCACCAATTTTCACACAAGTACTGCATTTTCTCCACCAGATCATGGCCTTATACTGCCAAGAATAATCCGATGAAAACACACCAGAGCTTGGAGATAAGCACCCCCATATTCAGCTGGAGATTTGTACAAATTCCATTGAGTTAGAGAATGTATTGGATATCTAGGACATGGGCGAGCAAAGGCCTTTCGACACATGCATTTTGGACAGGAAGTTTCTAGGTGAGAAAACAAGGACAATGATGATCCAGTTAGCTGATGATGTTTGCGTTTTGGCTGATGACAGTTGTGATGAAAGCTGGGTAGGGAATCGGAGTGCGGCTATGGAGGAGAGGCTACATGTGTCATGGGTGGTGTTAAAGAAAAGGTATGGCCAGAGGAAGATGTTTGGTGCTGAGTTTAGAACGAGGATAGGGAGTAGTGAAAAAGAGCAGACACTTGTGTTTGCGCAAAGGTGCATGAAGGTCGATGAGGACCCTATGGAAAGCCTAATGGGGATGAGGATGCTTGATTTTTTGACCCAAAAAGTGCTCGTTTTGATGGGTGACTGGAATAGGCGGCAAGATCAGTTACGATCACATGAAATATGCTTTGGATTAGCAAAGATGATTTTAGGAACCTCGCATTGGTCGGTCATTAAAATACAAAGGATAACGGAAGGTTGCTTGGGATATGGCCTGGCGGTTATGATGCATGGTGCTTGCAGATTACGTGAAAATTTGGGTCCACCAGCACTGTCGTTTGTGGTAATTTTGCAGGAATAACGGGTGTCGAGGTGTGCCGAGATAGTCAGTAGTGTTTAGTGAACAACTATGCGGGAAAAAACCATGGGCATCATTGCTTGGTATGGGACCCGGGTAAGAGGCTTAGTTTTGGATTGCGGCTATAGTAAGAGCGAAGTGCAAAGTAATCAGGATGTATGAGAAGTTGGAAGCAAGGAGGCATCCATGCGATTTTGGTCGAGGATAGCGCTCAACTTTTCAACCCTAAATCTTGCCTTCCACACCAACTCTGCATCCGATGCCTTGCCGATCTTGTTCCTCTTAAGATCATCAGATTTCAGCCATACTTCCACTGCTGTTTTCCATTTTTTTAGCTCACCAGGGGCTTTGACATTGATTCCCCACCCTCCCTACACCATGTAGACTGTTCCGGACTCGACTGGGAGCGTATGAGCACGCTGAAAATCGCTGGACAACAGCATTTTCATCACCTGAGTTGCGTTTTTTGGTAAACAGAAGCCTCTTGGCTTGTGTTTTTCGCAAAGGATGAAGCTACCTCCTGCTAGAACACCATCTCGTGGTGGTCCGTATGGTCTCTCAATGACTGTTGTAGTACACGGTATCTTTGACATCGGCTTGATCATCTACAAGCGTACAGTCCTTGGGAGATCCATTCATTCCAATCATCATTCGACAGTTGCGCACTCCAAATGAGATGGTGACTTGTGGTTTGCTATGGACACACCTATGCACTCATCAAAGGAGTTCACATGAGATATGGCCATGCTCATGGCATACAGGATTCTGACATTTCTAGAGAAAACACCACCATCTTGGGTGGACAAACATTTACCATTTGACCTTGACACGTTAGATCACTAGCTTACACAAGCATCTACATGGACTTAGGGAGAGGATCTTCGATCTCTTTCTAGACAAGTTCGTTGCTTGGAATCTCCTGGAGAGTTTACTTGCATTTGATTGAATTGAGGGGTTTGGGTGTGAGCGTACGCTGCAAAGATCATTCTTTACATCTATAACATTAAGTACAGATGCATTCGACATAAGATGCTTGAGCTTGCCCACCGCTCAATGCGCTTCAGGTGGAAATAACAAGGTAATCTTTCTTTGATTCCTATGCAAGTCCAGCCCCGTTGCTTGCTACTCTATGCATAGTGGTAGATGGAGTACGCAATTCATTCAGAATCTTATAAGCTCACTATCTCTTCCTTTTTCAATTGGAGTCTTGCCAAGGAAAGTAATCGTTGACAGGACATCATCTCAGCATTGCTCACCTACTCTTCATGCATCTTGCGTTGCATTGCTCACCTACTCTTCATGCATCTTGCGTTGCAGCTTTGGATGCGTGGTTGTGTTGTTTATGCGATAAGTGGGATGCACCAATTGTTAGTTGGGCGTTCACAAATGTAGGTAGAGGGAGATGGAAAGGGAGAGGGGATGGAAGAAACTGTGAGAGTGCTCGCCGGAAATGCCCCTCTTCGATTAGCCTTTTCATCTGCCCTTGGAAATTTTTTGGGGAGCTGCGTTTTTGGACAACTGTACTATTTTTGTAGCAAGAGGAGAGCGCTCAGCTTTTCAACCCTAGATCTTGCCTTCCACACCAACTCTGCATCGGGTGCCTTGCCGATCTTGTTCCTCTTAAGATCATCAGATTTCAGCCATACTTCCACTACTGTTTTCTCTATTTTTAGCTCACCAGGGGCTCTGACATTGATTCCCCACCCTCCCTACACCATGTACACTGTTTCGGACTCTGCTGGGAGCGTATGAGCACACTGAAAATTGCTGGATAGCAGCATTTGCATCACCTCGCAGTTGCGTTTTTGGGTAAGCAGCAGCCTCTTGGATTTTGTTTTTCACAGAGGATGAAGTTACCTCCTGCCAGAACACCATCTTGTTGTGGTCCGTATGGTCTCTCAATAACTGTTGTACTACATGGTATCTTCGACATCAGCTTGATCATCTACAAGCGTACAGTCCTTGGGAGATCCATTCATTCTAGTCATCATTCGGCAGTTGTGCACTCTAGATGAGCTGGTGACTTGTGGTTTGCTATGGACACACCTATGCACTCATCAAAGGAGTTCACACGAGATATGGCCATGCTCATGGCATACAGGATTCTGACATTCCTAGAGAAAACACCACCATCTTGGGTGGACAAACATTTACCACTTGACCTTGACACGTCAGATCACTTGCTTACACGAGCATCTACATGGACTTAGGGAGAGGATCTTCGATCTCTTCCTAGACAAGTTCTTTGCTTGGAATATCTGCAAAAGTTTATCCGCATTAGATTGAATTGAGGGGTTGGGTGTGAGGTATGCTGCAAAGATGATTCTTTGCAGCTATAACATTAAGTACATATGCATTTGGCATAAGATGCTTGAGCTTGCCCACCGCTCAATGTGCTTTAGGTGGAAATAACAAGGTAATCTTTCTTTGATTCCTATGCAAGTCCAAACCCATTGCTTGCTGTTGCATTGCATCTCTATGCATAGCGGCAAATGGAGTACACAATTCATTCAGAATCTTATAAGCTCACTGTCTCTTCCTGTTTTAATTGTAGCCTTGCCAAGCAAAGCAATTGTTCATAGGACATCAACTTGGCATTCCTCAATCACCCTTCATGCATCTTGCGCTACGGCTACGGATGCGGATGTGGATGCAGATGCGTGGTTGTGTTGTTTATGCGATAAATGGGATACACCAATTGCTAGTTGGGTATTCACAAATGCAAGAAGAGGGAGACGGAGAGGGATGTAAGCAACTATGAGAGTGTGTGTGTGTGTCTGGAAACGTGATAGAGGAGAGAAGAGAGAGACAATAAACCACAAACGTAAGGTATGAGAGGAGGGGGCAATCAACCCCTCATGACTAACATCAACCACAAGGCCTGTTTGTGCATGAGATGTGTGATTCTATGTATGTCTCTCCTCTCCTCTATCACGCTTCTGCACACACGCACTCTCACATGGTATCGGTCACCAGTGTTGAGGGTGCACCACTCGAATGAAGGTACTCCTCCCAAGAAGAACTAGCATCAACGTTTTTATGTAGATCTGCTAGAATTTTGCAAAAAACTAGGCAAACGATCGGACAGTTGCATTTTCATCATGGAGCACCTTGCTGCACATGCATCTTTGCAAGATCTCATCATCCTTGCATGCGTTTTTGCTACTGGCTACCAGCACTAGACTCTACATGCCTTTTCCTCGCCGGAAATGCCCTCTTTAATTAGCATTTTTGTCTGCCCCTAGCGTTTTTTGGGGAGCTGTGTTTTTGAACTACTATTTGTTTTGTAGCAAGAGGGCAACACTCACCTTTACAGCCCTAAATCTTGCCTTTCACATCCTGTTCCTCTTCAGATTATCAGATTTCAGCCATACTTCCACTGCTTTTTTCTCTGTTTGCAGCCCACCTGGGGCTTTGACATTGATTCCCCACCCTCCCTACATCCTCTACACCATTACAGACCCTGTCGGGAGCGTATGAGCACGCTAAAAATTGTTGGACAACAGCATTTTCATCTCCTTGTAGTTGCGTTTTTGGGTGGATAGCAGCCTTTTGGCTTGCGTTTTTCAAAGAGGATGAAGTTACCTCCTCCCATGACACCATCTCGTGGTGGTCCATGCAGTCTCTCAATGACTGTTGAAGTACACAGTATCTTTGACATGGGCTTGATCATCATCCATTCATTCCAGTCATCATTTGGCGGTTACGCACTCCAGAGGAGCTAATGACTTGTGGTTTGCTATGGACACACCTATGCACTCATCAAAGAAGTGCACACGAGATATGGCCATGCTCATGGCATACGGGTTTCCGACATTTCTAGAGAAAACACCACCATCTTGGGTGGACAAACATTAACCACTTGACCTTGACACGTCGCATCACTTGCTTACACGAGCATCTACATGGACTTAGGGAGAGGATCTTGGACTCAAGGAGAGGATCTTGAAACTCTTCCTAGACAAGTTCATTGCTTGAAATATCTTGGAGAGTTTACCCGCATTTGATTGAATTTAGGGGTTGGGTGTGAGCGTACGCTGCAAAGATGATTCTTTGCAGCTATAACATAAAGTACAGATGCATTCGACATAAGATGCTTGAGCTCGCTCATTGCTCAACGTGCTTCAGGTGGAAATAACAAGGTAATCTTTCTTTGATTCCTATGAAAGTCTAGTCCCATTGCTTGTTGCTGCATTGCATCTCTATGCGTAGTGGAAAATGGAGTACGCAATTCATTCAAAATCTTATAAGCTCACCGTCTCTTCCTTTTTTAATTGTAGTCTTGCCAAGCAAAGAAATTGTTAGTAGGTCTTACACATTTTGAAAAAGAAATAGTTGAAGAATCTTGGGAGATCCAGAAGGGTGTATGGAAAGGGTCCTCATGATAATCTTGAACACATGCATATGTGGAAGAAGTTGGAGAAGGCTGGCATGCAAACTGTCTGAATATTGGAGAGAGAGAGAGAGAGAGAGAGAGAGAGAGAGAGAGAGAGATTTTTCATTCGCCTCTACCTTGTGAGCCATCTTTGCCTCTGCATCACCTCTTGCTCGCAAGGCAGCCCTACTTACATGGCCTTGCAACTCTGTGTGTGTGTGTGTGTGTGTGTGTGTGTGTGTGTGTGTGTGCTGAAGTTGACCGCAAGGGAGAAGGCGCAAAGGAGTTGAGGAGGGGCTGCTTGGGAGAAGGTGCACAAGCCACAGGAAGAGGTTGCTAGGAAGGCATACGCAAGGTTGCAAACAGTAGAGAGCCAAAGGCATGCTGGGTGGGGGGAAGGGAATCTGAGGAGGGTATCTCCAAACTATTGGGTTTTTTAAAAAGAGAGCGAGTAGAGGATGAGCGAGTAGAGGACATCAACTTGGAATTCCTCACCTTCCCTTTATGCATCTTCGGATGCGGCTGTGGATGCGTGGTTGTGTTGTTTATGCGATAAATGGGATGCGCCAATTGTTAGTTGGGCATTCACAAATGCAGGAAGAGGGAGACGGAGAGGGAGAGGGGATGGAAGCAACTATGAGACCGCGTGTGTCCGGAAACGTGATAGAGAAGAGAAGAGAGAGACAATAAACCACAAATTCAAGGTATGAGAGGAGGGGGTAATCGGCCCCTCATGACTACCATCAACCACAAGACCTGTTTGTACATCAGATGTGTGATTCTATGTCTCTCTCTCCTCTCCTCTATCACGCTTCCGCACACGTGCACTCTCACATGGTATCAGTCACAAGCGTTGGGGACACACCACTCGAATGAAGGTACTCCTTCCAAGAAGAACCAGCATCAGCGTTTTTATATAGATCTGCCAGTGTTTTGCAAAGAACCAGGCAAACGATTGGGCAGCTGAATTTTCATTGCGGAGCACCTTGTTGCACCTTGTTTCATTGCGGAGCACCTTGTTGCACATGCGTTTTTGCAAGATCTCATCATCCTTGCGTGCGTTTTTTGTGTAGCGGCAAATGGAGTATGCAATTCATTCAAAATCTTATAAGCGTCTCTTCCTTTTTTAATTGTAGTCTTGCCAAGCAAAGAAACTGTTACAAGACATCAACTCGTCATTCCTCACCTTCCCTTTATGCATCTTTGGATGCGGCTATGGATGCGTGGTTGTGTTGTTTATGCGATAAATGGGATGCGCCAATTGTCAGTTGGCCAATCACAAATGCAGGGAGAGGGAGACGGAGAGGGAGAGGGGATGGAAGCAATTATGAGAGCGCGTGTGTCTGGAAACGTGATAGAGGAGAGAAGAGAGAGACAATAAACCACAAACGCAAGGTATGAGAGGAGGGGACAATCGGCCCCTCATGACTACCATCAACCACAAGACCTGTTTGTACATCAGATGTGTGATTCTATGTCTCTCTCTCCTCTCCTCTATCACGCTTCCGCACACGCACACTCTCACATGGTATCAGTCACAAGGGTTGAGGGCACACCACTCGAATGAAGGTACTCCTCCCAAGAAGAACCAGCATCAGCATTTTTATGTAGATCTGCCAGTGTTTTGCAAACAACTAGGCAAACAATTGGACAGCTGAATTTTCATTGCGGAGCACCTTGTTGCACATGTGTTTTTGCAAGATCTCATCATCCTTGCATGCGTTTTTGCTACTGGCCGCCAGCACTAGACTCTACAGGCCTTTTCCTCGCCGGAAATGCCCTCTTCCATTAGCATTTTTGTCTACCCTTAGCGTTTTTTGGGGAGCTGCGTTTTTGGACAACTGTATCGTTTTTGTAGCAAGAGGGCAGGGCTCACCTTTTCAAATCTAAATCTTGCCTTACACATCCTCTCCTCTTCAGATCATTAGATTTCAGCCATACTTCCACTGTTGTTTCTTTGTTTTCAGCCCACTACGGGCTCCGACATTGATTCCACACCCTCCCTACATCCTCTACATCATTACAAACCCTGCCGAGAGCGTACGAGCACACTGAAAATTGCTAGACAGTAGCATTTTCATCACCTCGTAGTTGCATTTTTGGGTGGACAACATCCTTTTGGCTTGTGTTTTTCACAGAGGATGAAGTTACCTCCTACCAGGACACCATCTCGTGGTGGTTTATGTCGTCTCTCAGTGACTGTTGCAGTACACAATATCTTTGACATCAGCTTCATCACCTACGGGTGTACAATCCTTGGGAGATCCATTCATTCTAGCCATCATTTGGCGGTTGTGCACTCCAGAGGAGGTGGTAACTTGTGGTTTGCTATAGACACGCCTATGCACTCATCAAAGGAGTTCACATGAAATATGGCCATGCTCAGGCCATATGGGATTTTGATATTCCCAAAGAAAACATCACCATCTTGGGTGGACAAACACTTACCACTTGACCTCGACACGTCAGATCACTTGCTTACACAGGAGCATCTACATGGACTTAGGGAGAGGATCTTCGATCTCTTCCTAAACAAATTCATTGCTTGGATCTACAGACTAGAGTGGGACTTCAGTGCTTTGGAACCTCTTGGAGAGTTTACCCGCGAGATATAGGAGATGAAGCATCCCATGACTACATCTGGAGTCACCCGGAGCTTGGCTTGGATGGTAGTGCAGTTACTCTTCTACACTCCTGATCATTTGGATTGCTACCTTCAAAGTTGCTTACAAAAAGGATGAAGTTACCTCCTTCCAAGACACCATCTCGTGGTGGTCCGTGCGTTTTCTTAGTGACTGTTGCAGTACACAGTATGTTCAACATCGGCTTGATCATCTACGGATGTAGAGTCCTTGGGAAATCCATTCATTCCAACCATCATTCGATGGTTGCGCACTCCAGAGGAAGTGGTGACTTGTGGTTTGCTATGGACACACCTGACACGATATGTGGACATGCTCGTGGCATATGGGATTCCGACATTCCCAGAGAAAACACCACCATCTTGGGTGGACAGACACTTACCACTTGACCTCAACACGTCAAATCACTTGCTTATGCAAGAGGATCTACATGGACTTAGGGAGCTGCGTTTTTTGACAACTGTATCGTTTTTGTAACAAGAAGGCAGCGCTCAACTTTTCAACCCTAAATCTTGCCTTCCACACCAACTCGGCATCCGGTGCCTTGTCGATTCTATTCCTTTTCAGATCATAAGATTTTAGCCATACTTCCACTGCTGTTTTCTCTGTTTTCAGGCCTCCAGGGGCTCTGACATTGATTCCCTACCCTCCCTACACCCTTTGCACTGTTCCGGACCCTGCCATGAGCATATGAGCACACTGAAAATCGATGGATAGAAGCGTTTTTATCAACTCGCAGTCACATTTTTGGGTAGACAACAACCTTTTGGTTTGTGTTTCTCATAGATGAAGTTACCTCTTGCCAGGACACCATCTCGTGGTGGTCTGTTCAGTCTCTTAGTGACTATTGCAGTACACAGTATCCTTGACATTGGCTTGATCATCTACGGGCGTACAATCCTTGGGAGATCCATTCATTCTAGCTATCATTCGGCGGTTGCGCACTCCAGAGGAGGTGGTGACTTGTGGTTTGCTATGGACACACGTATGCACTCATCAAAGGAGTTCACATGAGATATATCCATGCTCATAGCATATGGGATTCCGACATTCATAGAGACAACACCACCATCTTGGGTGGACAGACACTTACCACTTGACCTCGACACGTCAGATCACTTGTTTACATAGGATCATCTACATGGACTTAGAGAGAGGATCTTCGATCTCTTCCTAGACAAGTTCATGGTTTGGAATCTCTTGGAGAGTTTACTCGTGAGATGCAGGAAATCAAGCATCCTGCGACTACATCTGGAGTCACCCGGAGCTTGGCTTGGATGATAGTGCAGTAACTCTTTTACGCTTTGGATTTTTTTGGATTGCTACCTTCAGAGTTGCTTACACTCACCCTGGATAACCTTACAACAGACTTATCCCCCGACATCGGCAATAGGCCACTCCTAGATCATTCACATTGAGAGCCACATTGAGATGCGGTTTGATGGCGTTGTTGGCAGAAATTATTTTTTGGTTGACAACATAATATTGAACACATGAGATGCATGAAAAACGGCACAAAAAGATTGGTCTGGCCTTTCCTTTTCTTAGAGATTATTCACAATGCAGACTGCTCAGTCTGGCTTCCCTACTTCATACAGGATGATCACGGTGCAGACAACTTCGACTGAGACAAATAATACATTCTTTGTCACATGACACATCCAACCCTATGTGTCCGTGGACAAGCTATAGCATGACAAGGGTTCAGTCAGTCTAGATTTAGAAGTGATCTGGCACTTTTTGTGAGTCTATTCGTAGACCATGCATGCCCAGTCACTTAGTGTAGATGCATATCCTCTGGTTGCACACAACATGATCATAAGCATTCCCATCAGAATCCATCAGAATCCTTCAGGGGAATTTTCCAGTGCATTTAGCCTATTTTACCTATTTTTGACATTTTTCACTTATTAATTTAAGTGACTTTTGTTGGAAAGTAGGTAGGGCAAATTGGGTAAGAAAATATATAAGCAAACCTAGACTAGCACTATTTGGCAGAAGAGGCAGCAGGAGCACTAGTGCTCAATAGGCAACTTCTCAGCAAGAACCTCCCTTGGTGGCGTTTTCTCCTCCAAGCAAGACTCAACCTAGCATTTTCTTCATCTGCATCAGCCTTGCGTTTTCAGCATTGCATCATTGCCAGCAAGTCCCTTGCCTTAGCGTTTTTGCATCAGCAGATCTTCACTGCAAGCAAGCCCATGCCTAGCGTTTTTGGTCATAACAAGCTTCAGCCCTAAAGAGTAGCAGATTCAGCCCGGAAAGACCAGTAGTTTTCAGCCCTTAAGAACCTCAGTTTTCAGCCCTAAACGTGCAGATTTTCAGCGACAAAGATCATCAGAAAACAACCCCAAAATCAGCGTTTTTGGACTAGCCGCAAATTTCAGCCCATAGCGTTTTTGGACAGCAGATAAAAGATTGTAGATTTCAGCCCTAGTGTCGGTGTCGTCATCCCCGTCGTCATCGTCGACATAGCCTAGACTTGCATCAGTCACATGCATTCAGTTTGTACCAGTTTATGCAATCATAAATAGACTACTCTTGCTGACGAGAGTGGGGCCTTCAGAGGAGGGTTTTACAACATCTCTGGTGTCGTATCTCTCTTCTCTCTCTATCTCTCAGTCTCATACACTTGCACGCACAGTGTCCATTCACTTTGTTCGTGATCATAGCATCTCTCATTAAGAACGGAAGGCTCTACCTTCCATAGGAACAAAAGGAACCTTGAGCACAGTTCGGAGCAGTCATCTTGAGCAAAGCGCAAACATTCATTCCGCTGCACCTAACATTCTTACATTTCTCTCTTTAACTCTCTCTCTCTCTCTCTCTCTCTCTCTCTCTCTACCCAAATGTGAATCCATTGTTTACTTTATATACCTTATATATATTTATACTAAAACTCATAAAACTTTATACAAAATCATTTTAATAGAGTCTAATTGATATTTTAATAGAGTCTAATAAAGGACAAAGCAAACCACTTAGAAACACTTTATATTAAGAAATTTAGATCAATTACTCCAAATGGATACAATGTTTGTTTCAAAAATCCTTCTTCTTTAACAAATACTATTACCTAAAGAAAGAGATCTTATTTAAATTAAAGGGTTGTTATCTCTTTCCAAGTCTCTCTCTCTCTCTCTCTCTCTCTCTCTCTCTCTCTCGTACTCCAAGAGCTTCCTTAAAGATACACCATCAAAATACTTCTAATAAACATAAAGTGTTGATTTTAGAAAATTTTATTCAAAACAATACATTATAGACATAATCTATTGCAAAAATGTATACATTTTCACGTTAGATCTAACCCTCCACAACCACTTCACACTCAACCATTAGCTAACTGCCCCATACTAGTTCCTTCAGTTTCAATTACAGGCTTATAGCTAGTGTGTCCTCCTTCAATAAGGTCCGGTGGATCACTACAAGGACCTATATAATACCCTATATAGGGGTAATTGCAAGATCCCTAATCTACATATTCTTGAGGTATATAAGCACTCCTTATGTAGCAAATTTTTTGTTTTTTCATGTCAAATTAAAATGTTACCTCTTATGTAAGTGGATTTCCTATTTATGTTTATCTCATATTGCAGTCCATTTCACTAAGTGATGTGGGATGTGGAGGTCTTAATCTCATGGAGTAACAAGTACAATATAGGCAGCAAATTGCACGATAGCTTGTGCATAACAGACATGGAAAGCACAATCCTCCACATATAGGTGCTTTCTGTCCACAAGGTCGCAACTTTGTATGCAATGTAATGGGTGATTGTGCCTTTCAAGCATACATCATCACCTCATTGGCATAATTCCAAGTGCACCCTCAGAAGACGCATGGAGTTGCACGAGGAGCATGCTGAACTTGTTGATCTGGTTGTCACCATTGAGGACAACACGTAAGCCATTGTGATGGTATACATGATAGAGCAGATGTGGACGAGACAGTCACCATAGTTGCAGAGTAGATAATGATAGAGATCAAAACAATAGATACAATTGCCACAGTGATGTAGATCATGGTAGACATGATTGACACAAGAGAAGATATGAAAGACGAAGAGACAAAATGCCATAAAGGATGAATATAGAAGTGATCATAGCCACATGGATGGTGGTTAATACACTCTCAAAAACTATGATGATAGTAAGGATAGATACAATGGATATGATGGCATTTATGACGATGATGAACGTAGAGACTAGAGTAGGAGGGATCAAGATGATAGAAACCCTAGCTCTTTGAAAGGGCATTAACCATAGGAACTTGAGTTGGTCAATTTTTTAGTAAACCTAATGCCTTTTTTTGGCAGTCAGACCTTTGGATGTAGACTTTCAAGTGTCATGGATCATGGTTTCTTTAAACAAAGTGCGGGATTTTGTGATTGAAAGGAAGGGATTGTGCATTGCTTGCAAATTGAAACACCTATGATTGCTAATGCAAACAATGTGGTGAAAAGAGATCAAGAGGTATAGGTTACGGTTCTTTCCATAATTGGGGGTGAAATTAGCCTTTTCATCAGGGATGTGGACCAAACAATAGGGCAAGATCTTATACTGATGAAAAGAAGCGCTTTGGATGAGCAATCTTATCTTTCCAACATGAACCAGTCTTCAACAAATTGCAAAGGGCTTTCTAGGATTATCAACACCACAAAGGAGGATGAGAATGGCCTTTCTAGGCGATTGACTAAAGAAAATGAGTTTGCCTAAGAGATGGGAAGCTAACCAACTTCCATTCAAATTATCACAAAGAAATTCAGGTTTGTTATCTTGTTTTTGAATACCGTGAGTATATATAGTAGCACATAGAGGATAGAAAAGTTGGATGTTGAACCTTATGAAGATGTCCTTTGGCATTGAAAGAATGTGGAATTTGGAAGGAAAAAAAAAGCGAAAAGCTATGCACACCACACTAATCAAAAGTTTTAGAAGCTTGGTTCAATCTACTTGTTGTAATTAAATGCTCAATGATCAAAGATTGTAGCATACATGGTCAAGTCATTTTGTTGAGAATACATGGCTGGTCAACAATATGTTTGTTCAACACCATATTAATGAATTTGGGAATTTCCCAATCCTTACTTTCAACAAGAGTTTAAGATTTGACCACATGGTCAAATCTTAGCCAAAGTTTTGAGAGCATGGCTCAAAAGATCTTTTCAAGTATTACCGTGTGGAAGGCCTTGATCTTAAAAAATAGTTCAAGATTTGTCCATATGGTCAAATCTTCAAGATATTATTGATTCCAAAATTGGCTCTAAAGTCTCAAAATCTCTAATATGGTGTTGTTCAACAACAAGGTCTCATGTATAGACAATGCAATGAGGGGCTAGCATGCTCCCCCCATGGTGGAATTTGTATTTTCATTCAAATTAATATGACTACATCAAAAGAATGTTATATACATAAAAAAAATGTATACAACATCACTTATTTTAGAAACACATTGAAGGGGAGTGCATACCCTTCCTTCAATTAGAACTCACCATCTCACATGGGGAACCTCTGCAAAAAAGTCTAAAGGGATTTACTATTAAAATCCCCCTAATATAACGTACGTTTGTAGGGTAGTTAAAAACCCCTCTTAAAATGTGGAAATGAATATCTTGACCCCTTTTTTTTTGATAAATTAACTAGTTTTCTCCAAGATGGATAAAAATTAAAACCCCTCTTGTTAATGTGTCTCTATTAAATTGCTTAATTTTTCAAAAATAAAAAACCCCTCTCATTGAACTCATGGGATATATTAACATAATTTATATAGTGGACCCCTGAGAAAAAACTATATGACAAGAAGGCGAAACTACCCTGCTCTCTTATCAAATACCTTTATAGAGGTAGTAATAGACCATCTAAATGGGCACACAAGGTTGTCTCATCCACAATCTTAACAAGTTTAAGGAGAACCTTCAACTACTAAAAAAATCATTCAAGAGAGTATGGGATGTCACTCAAATTACTCATTGAACGGTATTCTTTAAGCACTCTTGTAATTAAAAAGAACTATGTGAGGGTTTTATTTCCTTAATTATCTGTTTAATTTGTATCACATCATTTTAACCCATTTACCATATTTTCTTCAAAAGTATGAAAACCCAAGTATATGGAATACCCAAGGTTTGAAAAAGCCTCATTACATGGCCAGGAATGCCTACTTTAGACACACATAGCATGGTGGCTCTTAAGACGACAAATGATTTGAAAGAGCTATTTCAATGGTTCTATCCTTCGACGCAGCAACAACAAAACAAGTATTAGCTCTTCACCAACAACACAAGCAATTAGACACTTACAAAAAAACAGAGGAAGTGATTAAAGGCATTCAACAACTCTAGTGCTCGTGAAGGCCAATGAAAATCGAGGGAGACAATGAAATATTTGAACCATAGGTAGAGCAAGAGACTCTGCGTCTAGATATTACATAAACGCTATTGTTTTTAACACAACATGTACAAGTCACAAGTTGCGTTTCAACTTGTCAAGGATTTGCATATATCATTTGGCACATCTCCCTTGTCAGATCATTAAGTGTTTTCCATACTCTAAGAGAATTTGAGTTTTATTTCCCTAATGAGAGCACAATTGTTGTGTATGTGTAGTAATGTGCTAGACGATCGCAAAAACTATCTTGCAAAAACTTTGTTGATGAGGATAACTTTTTCCACATTTTATGGTAGCGTTGGTCCACCTAGATAGTGTGAGAGTGTATTCAAGGCAAACAATGTAGTAGTCCCCTCTTGCAACATTCCATTGTGAAAGACTAAGGTGGGTGCCACAAAGTTTGGCAAGATATTGTGCTAGGGCTGCATCCCTTCCACGATACTCTTTGGTCTAACAATGAAGAAAGTCATCCTTTTCAGAAATCTAGGACTCTAGCCACAAAGGAGAGAGAGAGAGAGAGAGAGAGAGAGAGAGAGAGAGAGAGAGAGAGAGAGAGAGAGAGAGAGAGAGAGAGCCCGGGGGTGTGTGGGGGAGGGACTTAACATGAAGCCCTAAATCTTGCATCCAAAATTCATCCCTCCATAGGTCCACCGACCCGCTTGACCCTTGTGCTAGGCACCTATACCAATTCTCAAGTTCTTGATTGCTAGTTGAGGGCCCGAGATTATTTTGAATTGCTTGAAAGGCAGCCTTTATACTTTTTTGCCTTTTCAAAGTAGAGTTTGAGGCACTTTAAAGGGTTATTGAAGATTCCCATTGCCTCATCATTACTATTGTCATCGGAGACAAACCCGCTCCTCTCCTCTTGGAATTTTGAGATAATGGCTAGTATAAAGTAATTCCCTTAGATAGAAAACACTCTGAATGGACAATATTGTAAAGTATTCCCTTAGATAGAAAACACTCTGATGTCATGGAGGAAAATATATGATCTATCACCAATTTTAAACTTTGTCACGCCAGGCAGCATCAAGACAGCTTGTTGTCTCTCTCATTGAACCCAGATACACCACCCCTTTTGAACCTCTAGCTCAAACCTCTCTCTTTCAGGCTTGGGTGAAGTCAATATTTTTCTTATGGAACCTTCGAAAAATTTAGGAGGATCTTCTTTTGCATGTATGTTCCCAATCACACACTTTGGATCTTTTCCTTCTCTTAGCTCTTAATCCTACCAATACACAATAAATGCACTGAACGATAAATTTTGGATCAAGAAACACCACGGTTTTAAATAAACAAAAAATTAAGGAAACAAAAACTCTTTAAGACATGGGTTCAATTTTGTCTCAAAATTTAGCAATTTATCTATCTATCGACACATAAAACGAAGAACATTTTAAGAAATTTTCTCAAATATACTTCTATATTTACATTTAACATATCCGTAAGTAAAAAAAATAACATATATCTCCTACACATGTAAATCCATGTGTGTGCGCGTGCGTGCACATGCGCGTGCACGTGCTCGTGTGCGCATGCTCGCGTGCACACACACACACACACACACACACACACACACACACACACACACACACACACACACACACACACACACACACACACTTTATATTAGTTGACCGATAATTACTACTACAGGAAGAATAAATCATTACAATGGTTTGGCCACCATATTGCTATTTACTTACAAAGCCCACATGTTGATATCTAACACATGTTACATGATGCATACCAGTCTTGTTCCTGGGAAAACCAAGTCCACAGGCAGTATCATAGGTTTCTAGTGGTTTGAAGCCCTAAGAATTTAGGAATCAATCAATGATGTTGTTTTTGCTATTGATGTAGATATCACTATTACTTCTTCTAATGTTGTCTACCCATATTGCATACCGTGTTGTCAGACAATATGGTTATATCATCTTTCCAATGTACTCTTCTATGGTCTTTAATGAACAATTTTGTTTGCATTCCAAAATAAGAGAGCGTCTTTTGAGCACTTGATGACAATCAAAAGTTTTTTGATGACTATAAATGCCTCCACATGCCCATTCATTGGAGTCGTTACATTTTTTCCTTTACCTTTATGACAGGGAGATTTTCCTAAATACATAATAGGGCAGTTAACTCGTATAGTAAGGCTAACGTTTGTAAAGGGTGGACAACACAAGGCCATAAAGTTCTAAAACATACATCTAATGGCACATGAGATTTGGCACCTCTAGTGGACTTTGGTTGACACTTTTAACCCATATGGGGTGTTGATAATACACTGCATGCATAGTTGGTTCAATATATGTCACCACCAAAGTTAGCAGATGCCTTCAACACTCATCTTTATTTATCCCTAATATGTAGAACCAATTTTAGCTTGATAGAACATGATATGAAATAACTCCCTAGCCTACAAGAATGCTTGGCACTTTCACTATGGAGGGAGATGTAGTGCTTTATTGTTTTGTTGGGATATGCACACTATGACAAGGGTGTGTAAAACTCTCAACCAACATTGCATTATCATAGAGATGGAAGAGAGGTGCTTTCAAAAATGCATTGCTCCCATCATGTACTACCCTAATTTGGACAATAGTCTCATATTGGCGAGGCTTTCCACTTTGCAAAATTGTAGCCAACATTGGGTTCTAAAACTATACTTCCATCCACCCATCCAACCGTATTTCCTATGAGAAGTCTTGTCAGGAGTCTCACACACTTCACATCCACCATGCCACTTGGTGTTCCATATTGGATCCTACACTCGCATCTTAGCACGACATAGCTGGACGTCCCTTCCCACCTCTAACAATGGGTGCGCCCCCCCTTACTTTTTTGCATGGATATAAAGGTTTTGTCCCATACCAAAGACCATATGAAATTCATCACACATGTTTCCACTGTTGCCTTACCCACATCCACCTCCCTATTGAGGTGGTTGTAAACATGCTTTTGATTGTAATGAAAGTTTTCTCTGGCTCATCAATTCTCTCTCTTCATGATCAGCTATGGATGAATTTGTGGAGAGAGAGAGAGAGAGAGAGAGAGAGAGAGAGAGAGAGAGAGAGAGAGAGAGAGAGAGAGAGAGAGAGAGAGAGAGAGAGAGAGAGAGAGATTTCATTATCATCCACAGAGGTCAAATATGACCCATGGGACCAAAACAAGCATTACATCTAGTTTTTTGGGGTGACGACATTAAATACATATCAGTTAGGGACTGAGTGTCCATCAAGGGGTGAAGGAAAACAAGAAAAGAACACAAAAAAAACCTAAGGAGGGTCAGGTGGAGGAGGAAACCTAGATTGGGATTTCATAATTCCTGGATGATGGCTTTACTGCCACTATAGACTGCCCATTTACCTTGTTTACAAGCTTCATGTATCTTCTTGAACTTGCTTGCTTTAAGATTGAGTTGATTTGTGGTCAGCAATTCCTCTGCAATCCAAAGATTTGTGCCGTTGAGGCGGTAGGATTGACATAGCATCCTCGTCCGTTGTTCTTTGTTTTTAAAAGTGAGGATGCCTTGACCAAGTGACACACGCCTATGCATATTGTTGATCCAAGAGACAATGTTGGGCTCGATGTTAACTAGTTGAAGAATGTCGTTGAGCTTGGTGGTGGCTTCTTTGAGGGTGTCCTCCACAGTGCACCATGGGGAACAAAGCCCTCTAATTTGAATCTTAAGACCGAAGGCTTCCTGTAGCCGAAATTCTTATAAGGCTGCTTGTATTTTGCTATCAATCTTCTTATGTACTGCCTTGTGGGCTTCTTTCTGAGCAATCTTAACAGTCTTCGTGAGAAAAGCTTTGACTTTGTGTGTTTTTGCAAGAAAAAGTTCACTCTCCTTTGCCTTTGTGTCCTCAAGCTTACTCAAGCGTTCTTTGATTTGAGAGAGAGAGAGAGAGAGAGAGAGAGAGAGAGAGAGAGAGAGAGAGAGAGAGAGAGAGAGAGAGAGAGAGAGAGAGAGAGCTAACAGGATCATCACTATCATTCTTTTATCTTGCTAGCCACTTACTGTATCAAAACCCCATTTATTAATTTGAAACCCCGTAAAGTCCAAACTTTTTGTATCACATTTATTCGCCAAGAGTGTAAAAGGGGCCAAGAGCTTCTAGAGTTGTAATTATTTGATGTTCCTAGCCTTCCATTTGTGAGAAATTGGAGAAAGTAAAGTCACTTTTTGGCCAAACATTAAAACCAGAGCATGAGTAAGCTTTAAACATTGGGGAAAATTAGACTGTGAATTAAAATTTTCAAAAAGCTAAAATTTTGGAGAATTTTATCTTTGGCGCGCTAAAGATAGATTTTAAAGGTGATAAAACACTCACCTACAATCCGGACTTTGTGAAACTCAGTTGAGAGACTTGAAATTACATGTAAAACCCTAGGAAAGTCATATTGGACAAAAATCACTTGAAATAGTGGAATTTTATCTTCGATGCACCTACGATAGAAATTCTACCAGAAAGGTGATTTTTGATCTTGACACTAGGGTTAGCTTTGTCTCATCATAGGAACCCCATTCAAGTGGTCAAAGTCAAATTCCATCTCTAAGAAATGGTATAGCCATCTTTGGCACACCCAAGATAGCTTGCACACATTAACTATATTATGGCTCATTGAGTGAATCCAATGATTAGTGGTAGGAATTTTCAGATGATTTATGAATTCAAATTCACAATTATGAAATCACAAATGGCTTGAAGTGCTGGTGTTCAAGAAATCACATCTTGGCAGAAAAGGGCAAGGCACAACTCAAATTCACTGTGTCTAAACGAAAGAGCATCTTCCCAAGTTTGAAGTATCTTTAAATTGCTTGTGTCCATTTATGAACTTGAGATCTGGTAGGGTGTTAGGTAATCTCGGCACTTTGGGAGAAATTTGAGTATGACATCCACCAAAGAGAGCGTAAACCAAGAGAGACTGTTAGAGACTATAGTGGAAGAAGTGCCAGGCACTTACTCTGACTCAAGTTCTGAGATGTCTTTGTTTTCAACCCAATTGAAGACTAGAATCTCATTCAAGTTCAAGCAAAATTTGACCTTTTATAAGAGTAATAAGCATGGGACCCAGATTTCTCTGGATCCTAACAAGGAATATGTCATAAGGGTAGATGACCATACTGTCGATTTGAAGAGGAGGTTTGCGCAAACAAGAAAGATACCTTCTACATGGACCAAAATGGGGTGCAATACCTTAGAATACAAAATCCTGACACTTTAGATAGACGAGGATTGGAATTTGACACTCTGATTCCAAATATGACTGTGAAGGAAGGACCACTAGTGTTGGAGTTAGAAGGATATGACTTAATAGACACCAAACCTCTAAAGCGCATACCTACTGACAACCCAAGGCTTGGAGTCTATTGTTGGGACGACAATAGTGTTACGAACTTGATCTAGATTGCTCATACGGAACCTGGGCAATTGACATCCTTGAAAATCATGTATATTATCAAGATAAGGGAGAATGGCTTAGCATACCTTCATCTCCACCTCTTTAGGGATTGTTATAACAATAATTTTATTGTGTTGACTCCAAAGGAGATTGAACATACATAATACTAGGGATACTCAATATGAGAAGTCATTATGGAAACAATACCTGAAACATAATAGAACTTGGGGCCAAATGAGAGAGCCTATGGTAGCATTGCCAATCAACAGGGAAGTACAGCTCGAGGCACTCACCTCAATGATGGAAATGGGGGAAGAGATGCGGAGAAGAATGAGTGACACCAGGACAAGAAGAGGTCACCATAGAGTCAGACCATCTGATTCCAAAAAATGGGTCAAAAAATATAGCGGGTCTCAAGGGATCCGTATGACCATTTATCCAGCTTCAAACAAGTTCTAAGAGACATGAACGTATAAAAAACTTCCACATGCAATTTGAGGGGTTTGGGATGACTCTAGAAGGAAAAGATTTACTTGGTTACAGACCACGCCTCCTGGATCATCAACCGATCTACCGACTTTGGCTATAGGATTTGTTTTTGTTTGCACAAAAATGGGAATCAAGCATAGCATCGTGGCATAAATCTACAGCTTCAAACAAAAACAAAGAGAAATCGTAAGAGATTGTGTGAGTCGGCGGATGAGGCAAGACATTGATTGATGCCTGGAGTTGGAAATTCCAACCGAGGAGAGGCTTGTCTCATCGTTCTTAGAAGGATTACTTAACAAGGATTTGCATGCCATTTTGTATAGTAAAATTCATACAAGTTGGGAAACATGTAGCCTGGATGCAATTGACTTGGTTGACAATTGTGAGATTTTAAATGAAGAGAGCATTGTTAAGGATGCATAGAGCGAGCAAAACACACATATCGTGCCAACACAAGTAAGACCAACTGTGAGCTCTTGTCAATGCTATGGAGGAAATGGTTAAGCGCATGAATGACATGATGAACAACATGCAAAGGGTGCTTATGAGAGGACCAAGATAGGGTTCACCACAAAGACAACCTATGGGACAACATAGACCATTAAATTGGTGTGCCATCAAAGGAAAGGGACAAACCACGAAATGACAGTGCTATTATAAGCCTAAATATGATGAAAATTTCCAGAAGGTACCAATGAGACAACAAGGACAACCCATGTATAGGTATCTACTGAAGGGGATCGGGGAGCACCACAAACGGAGAGTGAGCAAGAGAGAAAAGGAGACACACAACACAGATATGGGTGGGGAGACTCCAAAGAGTGAGCAACCCCCTGTACACTTATGCTATGTATAAGGTATACAAGTCAGTGGGCGCCCAGACTCTGGGCGGCCAGGCAAGGCACAGACACCTATACCCCAACAACCTCCCACTTAAAGGCGACTGTGCCTTTAAGCAAGAGAACCTAGTCTAAAGACTACAAAAGGCGAGAGAAAACCGCTCTCAACCGATGCCCACTGGCTGGCTGTGATCGTGTGCATCCAGCTGTCCTTCTCCCGTGTAAGTCCATAGACCACCAGACGTACCACACACGTACTGCAAGTATGTACGCAATACCTGCATATCTCCCTCGTGCACTATGCCATCATCAGTCAACAAACGACTGACAACCCCAACTGCAAATGCTCCCACTGCAGCTGCGATATCTGGTCTCAAGATCAGCATCTCATACATGAGACTACCGAATGCCGATGCAATGCTAGCGGGCCCTGCTAGCTCTACGGAGCATGCATCAACATATATATCCCTGGCAATAGGCATCTCTGACGGACAAGGCATGTCAGCCACATGCATCTCCCGACTGTCCGCAAAAGACGCATCACCCTGTCGTGCAACCTCAGAGCAAACCAACTGCTCTAGATGTCTGCTGGAAGACATATCCTACACAACTATATCCCCATGCTCACTATTGAGCATAGAAAAGAATGATTGCATAATCGCTGACGTCTCAGCCTCCTCTGCAATCATCCACTGTAAACATGACCACTCAATCTGTTGTGACTCACTAGAGCTCTCATGCTCTAACTCCGTATGCATAGACTCTTGCACAACGTCCTCCTGTCGTGACTCACTAGAGCAAGACCGCTCTACCTGTCTATCCTGCATAGAAGTATCTCGCACAACTGACTCTCTGCTTTGCTCAGTCACTAGCAAAGCATGCATGTCTGACTCTGTCACCTCTCTGTGTGACTGCTCAAGTTGTGCTCCAACTGTGTGCACAACGAGCTCACTACTCTGCACTCCATGCAAAGCATCCTGCAACCCATGAGCAAAAGAGACTCGCCTGCTCTCTCGCTCTCTACCTGGCTGCGTGATCACAGAGACAACACCCTCTCTCCCGTGATCCACATGCAATGGGTAACCTGTACCACTCCTGGCACTTCTCGCAATCACTAGCGAACCCAAATGCATCACAAAATCTCGCTCTCGTAGAGAAATCTGACATCCACAATCTCTAAGCTGACCAATCGAGATCAAACTCACTATCAAATCTGGTACATAGTGCACATGTCGTAACAAGTAAGATGCACCACTCGGTAATGACAGTCTCACATCTCCTGCACCTGCTATCGCATGCACCGATCCATCGGTCAAACGTACACTGCCAAGCATCTCGCTAGAATAGCTACAAAACCATGCACTATGCGGCGTAACATGAAACATAGCATCTGCGTCTAGCAACCACTGCGAAGGGAGTGCACTATCCACATGTATAGCATCTCGTGCATAGCTCGAGGTAAAAGTGACATCCCCGTCAGTAGTATACTCTGACACTACATGTGCCTCAACTGTCAAAGCAACCGAGTCCATGGCATCACTACATACATCTCTGAGACTGCCATGTCTCCTACGATGTCGCATACGACAAAAACAACGCCGTCTAACGTGTCCAGAATGACCACAATACCAACATGTCACATGTCGGCGTGCTCGTGAATGTACATGTCTCACACGAGTCTGTGATGACTCAGATCTATCATACATATCATGTAATCTGTGCCAAAGTGCTCTCGAAGTAGCCTCATACATAACAAGAGCATATACAGATTCCACAAGGTGCAAAGAGAGTGTAGATAGTGCCATCTCCTCTAGCTCCTTCCACTGATCATCAGACATGTTTGAAGGTCTACCTACATCACCACTCAATGGTCGATGCAACCCTTGCTGTGTCAATGCATCAAGCATACACTCTCTCCATGCCGCAAAGTCTGACCCATCAAACACGCGCATTTGTGAGAGGTCACAATCTGATCGATCACCTGTCTCTGCCATGAGCACAAGTAGAAAGCTAGATAGCAAAACCACCTCACCAACAACACCTGGAAACTATCTACCAATATGGCCAGAAACACAATGTAAAACCTGTGAGACACACTCCAAAATAGAGCTTCCGCAATGTCAATACAAGCCTCGCCTGCTCTAGCATCACACTGCAATCAAACGCACTACTTACAAGACGCATTCATGACGACCATAACCTTGTGCATAATCTTCACCGAATCAGCCCTGAAATTCAGCCCAAAATTACAAAATTCTCAGCCCTCTTGCATGGCCAAAAACAGTCCGTAATTCAGCCCCACACTACCAACCGTAGCGCATAAAGAATCAGTCCAAAACTTCTCCAAGAAGTTATGACCTGTTCGGTTTGAAGATCACCTGCACACACGCCATCATAAAGCATACATCTGTGAGCTAATCACCAAGCCCACATTGTGCGGTTTCGATGCATACACACGCACAAATCTCCCACCTGCAGAGAACACCGCATGCAAATGTTGAGTGCAACCCGCAATCTCTACCTAGATCGCATAAATGATACACATAAAACTCCTGGGAAAATTTCGCCAGAGTTTTGTCAGTAAAACGGCCACAAAACCAGTAACCAAACTGACTGTACACTCAAAACCATGAGCAACCAAAGCGCATCAAACCGCACTCCAAATGCATGCACCAATCTCCACACTTTGCATACATCATTGCAAACACTTGCAAATCTAGTACACAAATATCTTCTCTACCTGTGACTGCCAAAAAACATGCTCGAGGCATACATTGCCGAGCTCAAAATGCAATCACATTAGTCTCCCTGATCATCAAACCACATAAGGCATACATCGTATCCTCCCACCTGTGAGGAAACTTGCAGCAAATATCACTCTCACATCTGAGAGCAAACCATGTGTGGAATCCTCGACACACAATAAACAACTGCTGCAGCAGAAAATTCAGTGTTCAGAATTTTAAAATTCTGATATGACGAGCGCGTTCGGAGCATGCCAAAACCCCAAGGTAGACTCATGGATCACATGTATCCGAGTCCGGGTGTGAAAGCTATGCCAAAAAACCTCCGTTTTGACCTAAAAACACATCATAAACTGCCAAAAGAGGGCTGAAAATGCAGCTCCTCAACCGTAGCTCGAATGAGGTTTCTGATGGCTCGAATGGCTTCGAAAGGGGGGTAAAACGCAAGGACACCTGCTGGAAACGCTCTCGAAAAGCTGAATTTGCCGATGCCGAAGTCAAAACCCTGTTTGCACTCTTGAAAGTGCGCGCTTGCGGACGCGATTTCGGGAATGAAACTGGCTCTCCACTGTCGTCGTGACTGTGCACATACGCGCTCCCTCCGCACCTACACTCTGATACCAATTGAAGGGGATCGGGGAGCACCACAAACGGAGAGTGAGCGAGAGAGAGAAGGAGACACACAACACAGATATGGGTGGGGAGACTCCAAAGAGTGAGCAACCCCCTATACACTTATGCTATGTATAAGGTATACAAGTCAGTGGGCGCCCAGACTCTGGGCGGCCGGGCAAGGCACAGACGCCTATACCTCAACATCTACCAAACATGGCACCGGTTCAGAAACCACATATGGCTATGGCAAAACCACAACCCGTATTAGGCTAGCAGCCATTGGAGGGGGAATGGGAACACACCAAAAAATACACCCAAAGACACAACTCATATGCCTTTCTATAGCCCAAAGTACTTACAACACCCATGTCCACTAGAAATCACAATCAAAACCACACCTTGGCAAGAACACCAACATTTTCATGCATACCATCACACTGACATGCTTCTCACCGTCAATTGACAACATAACACACCAATTTTGCCCGTTTATAGCCATCACACATCACGCACCACTCTCTCTTTCTCTGTCACACACATAGATGGCCCGGTGGGCACACACACTCACACAATCCGCACCAAGTACTCGGAATAGAGCAAAGAAAAGAAGGGGGAAAAGGGGGAAGATACAATACAAGATTTGGTTATGGTTTGCTCCAATTATGACCAAAAAATCATCTTCAACTACCATACAACTTGGCTTCGCCTGCACAATCATGGCAATCCCAAAAATTGATAATGGAAGCCCTAGTTGGCGCCCTCTCAATCTTGGAGTCCTCCTTCTTCTGCCTCGTTGCAGAAGCACATCAAGATCTTTCCTTGTTGGAGCTCTCCTTCTCCCCAAAAACCTATTGAGAACTCCCTAAAATGGCAAAAATATGGCCCTATATGGGCGTGGTGCTTCTTTTCTATTTTTGTCGACTTCTTTTGCTATATTTGGCTATCTTTTTTTGCATGAACTGCCCCTTTTTCTCCGGCTTTTCTTGGCACTCAAGTCACCATGTGAGCCACCCCCATGGGAGCCCCGAGGGTATCATTAGTACTCCCCCATGTGCTCCTCAAAAATGATTTGGCCCTGTGGGCATGTGAACCAGCCTCCTAGTAGGCTTGCCACATCAACATTGTCTCATGATGCCACCAAATGACACCAACCACCCAAAACCGCCACTTCCTGCACCCAAAAATGCTTGGCTCCGCCGCGCGCCACTACAAACAGCACTCAGCATCGCCCCACCATAGCTACGGAGCACGGAGCTCCTCTCTCCATGCTCGTGACCTCCAAATGGCTCACGTTTGCTATATGTAGTGTGGGCTTATGACCCGCCTCATTAAATGTGGGATGAAACCCCCACCATGTGGCATTCACACCTTGCCTCACCCCTTGGGGGCCTGCTAGCTTCACAAGAAAAATAAAAAAAATCTTTTTTTTTCCTCCTGCTTCAAGGCCCTGCAACTTGATGCTCAATCATCTGGTGATTGAACGGTAAAATCCCACTTGCAAAATAGATCCTTGACTTCAATGCTTGTGGAGATTACCTCATTCCGACCATTCGAGGCCCACTAACCGAGGCCGTCAAAATAAAAAAATCATGTGGCACTGCTCGGCTGGCAATCACAGCTGACTTCCACCGCTGGTATCTTGTCGAACCAAACTCCATTTGACGTGCTGCCAAATCCTTTGACCTTAATATACCACGTATGTTGCATAAAAACCCTAGAGAGGCTCCAAAACCTCAGATGGCACATTGACCAAAACAACCACAAACTGGCACAAAACTGGCCCCCGTCGATAAAACTTCAACTGGCAATATCTTGGCAACCAAGACTTGGATTGTCGATCCAAGAATATTGACATGCATTATATGATGAGAATTTTAGGCCCATGCACTCATGCCAAATTTGACCACCTATCTCCACCTACCTTGCCCGTCGAGCATCTGCAAACCGCTTTAAATTTGAACCGACATAACTTTCACATTGCAGCTTCGTTTGAGGAGCCATCTAGATTGGCTTGTAGACCATGTTGATGGTCACCTTTGGCACCAGCCTCATCTTTGCACTTTACACCCTTTGACCATGCACCTTTGGTAGGCACCATAACATGGCATTCTAGCTTTGAAAACCACATAAGGCAGACATATTTGCTGCTCCTTGCCTGCTCTTGATCTTTCTAGCTGCTCTATCACTTTGGCAAGCCCTTGAGAGCCCGTACAACCCTGCTTTGCACTCTTTGTAGCAATGACCATATTTAGCTGCACCATCATTACCCAACCTCCCTTGTTGAACATTCATGTTTAACCAAAAACTTGCCTTATTCGCCTAAAAACTGCAAAACTAGGAAACACCATAAGCAAACAAAAACAAACTTCTACCATATGTACAATGTATTATTCTTGCTGCCAATTTTCAAGTTGGTTTCCCCACCCCCTGCATAGTCTGACCTCTTGGATCAAATAGCTGGCTTTGTTCACTTCCATCCATCTGTACCAACCTCCAATAATGCTTTACCCATGCACACAACCATCCATGTACACAAGAGACCCATAGCATCTCTTCACCTCTTCGAGTATCAACTTGCCTCTTTAACATACCTGGCACTTCCAACACATTGTCTGATCCAACAAACACGTTTGACCCTCCCTCTCAACCATGTAAAGTAGAAATCCTCTCAAGGGAATCTCGTATTTGGCAGATAACATACTGCACTGCTGCACTTACAAGCATACTTTTCAACCATGAATTGCATACCTCTTTTGATAACACGGACTCATCGTGAGAATTTCCTTCATATGCCATTTTTTGGCTCTACCAGCACATCTCTGATCCAACAAACACGTTTGACCCTCCCTCTCAACCATCTAAGTAGAGCTCCTCTCAAGGGAATCCTGTATCTGGTAGATAACATACTACACTGCTGCACTTACAACCATGAAATGCATACCTCTTTTGATAACTTGGACTCACCGTGAGAATTTCCTTCATCTGCCATAGAGCACACCTGCCACATTGGTTCCACCATTGGCTTCATGCTCTCCTTCACCTCCTCTTTGAACTAAATGCTAGCATCATCAAGCCCTTCTTCATCCATCAGCCCTTCAAGATCAATCAACACCTTTGCCTTGTCAACTTCACCTGCTTGCTCTTCATGCACCGGTCCTACCACTTCATCCTCTGCCAAAAGAGATAGAGAATCATCCTCAATTGTATTTCCCTGATCTCCTTCCATATAAAATTTTTCCTTCTCTTTCATGTGGCATAATTTTGTACCTGCTGCAGCACTGTAGCTCACTTCATAGCAACCTTCACCAGCATGGCCATAAGCATGGCACAGCATAACATCTTTACCTACATGTCCACTTCTATAGGCCTGGATTCCTCCACTTGGACTTCAGCAAGCAGAATGTTTGGCACTTTCTCCTGCTCTTGTAACACATCTTTCACATCTTTATCCACATGTAGAAGATCAAACTCCTCATCGATTTCACATGTAGTATTAGCATCCATAGAACTGCTATCATCTGCTTCCACTTCTTCTTTTATCCCAAGATTAGAGATTTCCTCTATCTTTACCACTTTAACTTTACCTGCAAAATGCACATTTTGATCCCTAGTACCCACCAATGGAGATTGAATCATACTTGAGTTACGCTTATCACTCTAGGGCTATCTATCTTTCCATTGCACACTAAGTAATACACTCTCTATTGTGTGCCTTGAGCTTCCTTCGTCTTCTCCAAGCTGTGTGTGTTTCTCTGCAACCCTAATTCCAACAACCTCCACATTAGAGAAACAAGAGGAAGACTCAAGAGGTAATAGCTGCACCATGTGCACATCTCTCTCTTTGTCTTGGGAAACAAATGTCTCCTTGGGACAATTCCTTTTTCCATGGCCACTTTCTTAACATTGAAAACATCATTTTTCTTTTTCTGCTTTCTCAAACTCTTATGTAGAGAGAGACCCTATAGAGCCCTTAGGTTTCTTGGATGCCTCTGAATTGTCTACCATAAACGTTGTTATATTGTGCCCATGTTGTGTGTGTGTATTAGCATGTGTAGTGTCAGGCATGTGAGTATTGTGTTGTGTTTTATCATCAGGATCCTCGTGGATATGATCTTGCACTATGGCTTCCTCAAGTGTCTTGGGATCCTTGGTTTTGACATGCTTCTTAAGCTTAGGTGTCAGCCCACAAATAAACCCACGCACTTGCTGAAAATCATTTAGACCATCTAGCTTGAGGATGACATCTCGATAGTGTGCGGGCGCATAGAACACTTATCCCAAACACACCAATTTTTGTCCTTTTCATTAGTGGGAAAAAACTCCTTTTGAGCACATCTTGGAAGGCTGCCCATGAGTGTGGTATGGTGCCCTTCTCCTTGAGTGACATCCACCACTTGTAGGCCTTTCCCTCTAGTGTCAAACTCGTTTGCAATGCCTTGATTGCATCTAGTATGTGCTTAAGATCATGAATCCCATCCCACTTATTGAGGAATATATTCATTGCATCTTTATTGCGCTCCTCTCCTCTTCCCTTGAAATTTATGGCTTAGTATTTTTCATCAAATCATCCATCATTTTTTTGGGAAAGAAGGGGTACCCTCTCCAGATTGGAGCCTTGCTTCAACAGACTAGGTCTACCTCCACCAACAGGGGTGGCAATAACCCTAGCATGTCCATGGTTTGGGCCCTTGGCCGAGTGTTTCATAAATTGGAAAAACATGTCAGACAATTTGTTGACTTTGGCATTCAATTGTGCAAAATTATTCTCTATGCTATACATGCATGATTGAAGTGCTCTAAATTCTTGAATATCAAGCAATTCATAACCATCATCCACTCTTGTAGCCGCGCGTGTACCTTCCATGAGAGTATCTAGCCAAGGGGCATCGTCAAGGGGGTTAGATGTGTTCTGCTCAAAATCAAAGGTGTCATTCATATTGACGTCTCATTTGGACATGGCAACTATGTGATGTGCTAGCAAGAAAAAAAGAATACCTTGGCTCAAAGATGCCCAATGAAAGCCGGTTGTATCCGCTAAAATCCGTGTAGTCACCAGTAATTAGCCTTGCTAATTACTTTGTTGATTCTTAAATGCTTGTCGGAAAATACCGTGTCAATTTCGAGCATTTAAACCCAAGAAATCTTGCATAACTCCACCGCCGTCAAACTTTCCTTTGAGCTTGTTGCTAATGTCAAAAAACACAGGACACTTTACTAGATTGGCTCCAAGAAATCAACAGGAATAGATGGTAAAGGATGATCACGTACATTCTGCAACAATCACTTTGATTAGTGCCTAATCTAGTATTGTATACTTGTCTAATTCATGTGAGTATTGATGCATGAAACAGTAGGAAAAAATCCGTTGTTCAATAGGTTGCTTGCTCTAGAACCCAAAGAAAAAATTTTGAAATCCCGGTATGTTTTGAGGTTTCAAAATGCTTGGATGTAATTTTTTCCTTCGGAACCGACCACAAGAGGTATGCCAGTAAGCCGCCAAAAAGGGGGGGGGGGGGGATTGTGGGCACCCTCCCTTGGGATGATTTGAGTTTCCCTAAGGACACAAGGCCTTCAACACGGGTATGAAAGGAAAGCTCCAAAGAGTAATGGCGATGAGCAGACAACACTGTAAAAGGGAGAGAGAGAGAGAGGGATTTCTTGCCCGCTACGGTCCTCCTTGACTTGCATTGCAATGATGCAGGTTGCTCCTCTCCCCCACATGACCTCAGCAAGCTTGGTCTGATCCTCTTTTGAGCACCTTGATCCCGCTCGCCTCCACGGCACTCGTGGCCCTACACCCATCTTGCACGACTTCTATTTTCTCGGCTTCACAACTTGTGCATGAATTTCATGAGCATGCAATGAAAGACCACACCCTCCTTTTCCAAGAATAGCCTAAGGCTCTAAATACTAGTGAAAGGACCCCGGGAGCTGCCTTGGAGGACCCTTCTCCCTACCACCCTTTCTATAGCCCTCGGCGTTCTAGGGTTCCTACCCAGCTTGGCAGTCGTCTCTTGGCTCGCGTCCATAACCCCGCAAGGTTGCCCTTGGCCTAACATGTTCTTGCTGAGAAATGCAATTTTGATTGTGATTTCTAGCGAACGATGGTGTTGTGAGTACCCTAAGCTATAGAGAGGCATCTATGTTGTGTTTTCGAGTGGTAGAAAATGCATGGGGGAAAAAACCTCCTAAAGATGGAAAATATGCCCCGGCGGTCCTAGTGTGTTCACACACATCACTACCACATGTATATGGTAATAAATCCCCTCTGGAGTGATGCGGTGAACAAGAGCTGGCACATGAGTAAAGGGAAGTGCCATGCCCTGAGGACAGGATCAGTCCACAAAGGGGAGTAAGCCCAAAGCTTTGCGGAAAGCTTCAAGCTTCTCACGAGACAATGCCTTTGTGAAAAGATCTGCAAGGTTGTCCTGTGTTGGCACATAAGCCAAGTTGATCTCTCCTGCTGAGAGCCTCTCCTTGACATAGTGGTAATGCACCTCAATGTGCTTTGTGCGAGCATGAAAAACTGGCTTCCTCGCAACTGCCAATGCGCTCTGACTGTCGCTGTGAAGTCTGCCTTGTACTCAGCCTCACAACTCGAAGTGGCCACAGTAGGCTGCTTCTTGCTCAACCATGATATACATAAACTGCCAAGCATGAAACAAAAACCACTTGTGGACACTCGCGTGTCAAAACAACCAGCCCAATCTGAGTCCGAAAAAGCATGTAAGTCTGGCGGCAATGATCCCCCCTTGGGATAAAACAAGCCAAGATGTGAAGTGCCACTAAGGTAGCGGAAAATCCTCTTGACAGCCTGCCAATGCTTAGACCTTGGGTTATGCATAAATCTGCTAACGTGTGAGATTGCAAACTGAATATCCGGCCTCGTGTTGCATACATAAATGAGGCAGCCAATAGCAGTTTGGAAAAGAGTGACATCAGCAGGATCACCAGCATCATGTAGACTCAACTTCAAACCTGTTTCCATGGGAGTGGCAATAGGTTTGCAATCCTCAAGTCCAAACTTACATAGCAATGTCTCTATGTAGCTTTTCTGACACAAGGCAATACCACCATCACACTGCTTAAACTGTATACCCAAATAATGATGCAACAGCCCCAAATCTTTCATCTTGAAAGTAGCATTCAAATCAGCCTTAAATTCAGCAATGTGTCTCTCATTTGGTCCAGTGATCAGCAAATCATCAACATAAAGAACCACAATGAGAAGTACATCCCCTCATGCTTTACATACAATGTGCTTTCTGTTGGACTGTTACGAAAGCCTTGTTTGACCAAATGAGTGTCAGCTTTCTCATACCAAGCACGAGGAGATTGCTTCAACCCATACAAAGCCTTCTTACATCTGCACACTTTGTCCTCTTGTCCTTTTATGACAAAACCGCGAGGCTGCGTTACATAAACTTCCTCAAATATGTCACCATTCAAGAAAGCAGTAACAATGTCTGATTGATGTACATCCCAACCAAAATGAGCTGCCAATGCACATAGAAAATGCACAGTAGTCATACGACAAGTGGGAGCAAAAGTCTCTTCATAATCTATACCTTTTTGCTGTGCATAACCCTTTGCAACAAGTCGAACCTTATGGCGATCGATCTCACCATCCGGCTTGCGTTTCAACTTGTAAACCCACTTTGTACCAATGGCCTTTTTGCCAGGAGGAAAATCACATAAAGTCCATGTGTCATTTTCTATAAGTGCATCATATTCTGATTGCATGGCAGCCATCCAATTTTCTGAATTCTGTGCTTCATCAAAAGACAGAGGCTCTTGAACATGATGTAAGCTAGACACAGCCAAAGCATAACAATCTGATGCATAAGATGCATGGCGAGAGCCTGAAGGAGTACGACTAGACAAAGGTGCATCCAATTTACTGTCACACAAAGTGTGCACCAGCCATTTTGCAGTACCTCTAGCCTGCTCATTTTCAGCCCTTTCCTCATCAAGTACATCATGTACATCTGCATTAGTAATAGGCTGATCTAGAACATTTTCAGAAACCCCCATAGGCTGTACATTTGCCTCATTGGAACTTACATTCGTATTTCCACCACTGAAAAGAGGCAACAAAGTGTCATAAATGTCGTGAGAGCTTACATTACTGTCTCTAGTACATGACATCAAGGGTTGAACAGAATCTTCCACAAACACTACATCCTGTGAAACCAAAATACGCTTTGTTTGTGGATGATATAACCTGTAATTTTTGCTTTGAGCACTATAACCAACAAAACTTCATTTGACATCCTTATCATCCAATTTTCTGCACTGCACTTGTGGCACCAAAGCATATGCCAAACATCCTAAAACACGCATGTGCTCAATAGAAGGTTTTCTATCATGCCATGCTTCATATGGAGTAATAGACTGCAAAGCTTTCGTAGGACACCTGTTAAGTACATAAGTGGCACACATAATGGCCTCAAGCCAAAAAGAATGCGGCAAAGCTTGACTTTTGACCATACATCGTGCCATTTCCGTCAGTGACCTGTTTTTCCTCTCAGTAACACCATTTTGCTGAGGTGTATAAGGCACTGTACATTGGTGTTTTATCCCAGTGACTAGCCAGAAATGCATTAAATTCATGAGACATATACTCCCCCCTCGATCGGAACGGAGGGTGCCCATAGTACATTTCGAGACATTTTCAGCCATAGCCAGAAATTGTTTGAAGCGCATAAAAACTTCGGACTTCGCTTTAAGCCGAAATACCCATGCATGCCTGGAGTAATCATCAATGAAAGTCACGAAGTACAGGTAATTGCCCAAGGACGGAGTTTTCATGGGCCCACAAACAAACATCACTATGCACAAGCTGCAACCTGCATGTGGCCCGAACTGAACCATCCTTTGGAAATTTAGAACGCTGCATCTTACCCAAAATACAACCTTCACAAACATGTTTGACAGGTGCTTCAAGAGGCGGCAAAGAAGCAACCATATCAGATTTCTGCAAACGCAGCAAACTGGCAAAATTCAGATGGCCAAAACGTGCATGCCAAAGTTTTGCATCTGAAATAGCCCTTGAATCTGCAACAGCATTTGCAAAATTTTGTCCACACTTGTCATACAAAGTGAGCTTATACAGCCCACGGCACAAAAGGCCAGATGCAACAATTTCATCACCAAAACTGAGATCATGAACTGTACATTTGTCATCCACAAATTTGACTACAAGTCCAAGACTAGCAAGTGCGGATACAGACAAGAGATTCTTCTTGATCCCAGGTACATAAATTGCATCAACAAGTGTGAAGGAACTGCCATTAGCAGCAGTGAGCACAATATTTACAGCTCCTTGAAGTGGATAAGAGGCGTTGTTGGCACAAGTGACTGAATTTCCATGAGGGACAGACTCAAGAGAGGTAAACAATTCACGATGTGAGGTAATGTGCTTTGTAGCACCACTGTCGAAATACCACACATGTGAATCTGCAGCAACTGACAAGCATGCATCATGGACAACAGGATTGTAAGTGTACTCTGCGCTAAAAGCCCATTTTGCATCAACATCAGCATTACAGTCTCCTTTCACAGAAGACTCAACAATGGCTGCATTTGTAGTGGAACCAGCATTTGCAGTGGAACCGCCCTCTTTCTTCTTAGCCTCTTTGGCCTTCAACTTAGGACACGACTTGATCAAGTGATCATTGGCTTTACAATAATGGCAACGCATCTTCTTTTTGCCCTTATCACCAGAATTGCCAGACGAAGTGCTGCCAGTAGAAGCATTATGAACAAAATTTTTGCCACTCGCAGCAGAACCATAAGAAGTGGCTGCATTACTGTTACCACCCTTTCTTTGAGAAGCAATAAAAGCCTGTTCAACTGCACGCTGCCTAGTCCTATTTTTTCTGGAAAGTGACTCTTGCAACAGCAATGTGCATAATGCATCAAACTTGACAACTTCAGGATTTCCTTGGGTCATAAGTCTCCAAGTACTAGCAAAAGTCTGGTAGGAATCTGGTAAGGCATCAAGAACAGTCTGCACAAGGGAACTATCTGAAATGACTTCACCTGCAGAAATAAGCTGCTCATTGATATCCTTGACACTAGGAAGGAAAGTGTCCATATCATCTTCCTCATGCATAATCTTTGACTCCAACTCTTTACGCGGCAAAGCAATTTTAGCCTCATTGCGGCTTGCATAAAGACCTGCTAAAATATCCCAAGCCTATTTTGCAGATTTTGCTGAACGGATGTGAGGAACAATGGTGCGCTTTACAGACAACGCAATCAATGAATGAGCCTGCACATCCTTAACATCCCAACGAGCTTGTTCTGCCGTAGGCAAAACAACTCTAACGGCTGCAATCCTTGCAGCAAGACCTGCAACATCCTCAATATCACCGACATCCTCAGAACCAGGACGTACATCAATGCCCTGCACAATGTTCCAGACACCCTTTGACACAAGAACATGTTGCATCATATAAGCCCACATAGTGTAGTTGTCCCCATCCAACATGTCCTCAATAGCAAACATCTTGAACACATCTGTGTTGTTGTTGTCAGCCATGGTAAATGCTGCACCTGATGTGAAAACTGCCCAAAAATAGGAGAAACGGAGCGGGAACAACTTGTGCTATATAGCACAAACCGTAGAAGACTATAAGGCACATGTTATGCAGAAAACGACACTGACAAAAATGTTGCACAAAATGACGAAATAGCCTGTGCAGTACTGCCTGTAGTGGAAACGGAGGCCGAAATAAGCCCAAATCGAAATTCTGAGTAGACCGCTGAAAATTTTTTGTCGACCTGCGAACGCTCGCCAAAGCTCACTGAAATCGGAGAAAGTGAGCAGGCGTGTGCTGGAGCAGCTGGCAACTAAGCCCGGGAGGACGTGACCTGCTCTGATACCAATTGTTGGAATTAGGGTTGCAGAGAAACACACACAGCTTGGAGAAGACGAAGGAAGCTCAAGGCACACAATAGAGAGTGTATTACTTAGTGTGCAATGGAAAGATAGATAGCCCTAGAGTGATGGGCGTATATACAATGCACGAGGGAAAAAACCTCCTCAAGAGGGAAAAAATGCCTCGGTGGTCCTAGTGTGTTCACACACATCACTACCACATGTATATGGTAACAGAGATGATAGACACTAAGGTGGTGCATGAATGTTGTATAACGGCTTCCATGTTTTAGCAGACCTTCGGTCCACATGAGGTAGTGCATATGCATGTGTCTATTCAAGGGCACATGGTGTGTATCTTGGTAGATGAAAATGCCTCACACAATTTAATATGGGTTAGTGAAATGGCTCACGGTGCCCTAGACTCCAAGCTCCCACCTTTACAAGGTAGCGATAATGAACGGCCATGACGTCGAGTTGTGGGACACTCAAGTGAGAGATGTATCATTGGAAATTCAAGGGTATAACACATCCTTGGATTTCCACGTCATGAATTTGGAGCAGGTGGATATGGTCCTTGGTTGAGAATGGTTACATAGCCTAGGATCATCACTTAAATGTAGCTACAAGCACAAGAGTCTGATGTTTGAATCCCATGGCACACATGTATTGTTGTTAGGAGAGAAGGATGTGCCTTCCTCACCACTCATATGTAAAACAGATCTTATGAAGCTCACTTCTGATAACGAAATAGAAGAAGTTTTCTTGTGTTACTCCTTGTGTCATTTTCTTTTGAATGTTGATTATGTTTCCATTGAAAATTCCTCAACGTTGCTTGTTTTTGTCTCTTCTCTCCCAACAATGGTTCCTACTCTCTCTCCTCAACAAGCAAAGGCTGCTAGTCAATTAAATTTTTTGCTAATGGAATATAAAGATGTATTCCCCAATGAATTACCACCAGGGTTATCACTGACATGGGTTGTGTAACATGGCATAGATGTAGTTGTAGACAGTAAACGGGTTGATAAACCACCCTATAGAATGAGCCATTTTGAGGCTACTGAGGTGCAATGATAGCTTGTTGACTACCTCGGTACAGGGTTTATTCAACCTAGTTCTTCACTATGGGCTTCTCCCATCCTATTGGTGAAGAAAAAGGATGGTAGCTTGCACATGTGTGTTGACTAGAGTGGTTTGAATGTGGTAACTGTTAAGAACAAGTACCCATTACCATGAGTGGATGAGTTGTTTGACAAGCTCACCCGCGCTTGTAATTTTACTAAGATCGACTTGCAATCTCAGGATATCACCAAGTACGCATTCAACTTGCTGATATGCCCAAAACTTCATTTCAAACAAGTTTGGACATTACAGGTTTTTGGTTATGCCCTTTGGGTTAACCAATGCGCCCGCAACTTTCATGATGCTCATGGATAATGTCTTGAGATCGTATTTGGGAAATTTCATTATCGTCTTTCTTGATGACTTTCTCATGTATAGTGCCTCTAAAGAAGAGCATTTGAAACATCTAAAGTAGGTGTTTGACTTGCTAAGAGCAAATAAGCTATATGCCAAAGAGTCAAAGTGTGATTTTCTCAAGGAGGAAATTCACTACCTAGGACATGTCATCTCAGCTGATGGGCTGCACATGGATCTATCGAAAGTGGATGCCATTTGAAAGTGTCCTTCTCCCAAAAATGTGAAAGAGTTGCATGTTTTCTTGGGATTCACAGGTTTTTATTGAAGGTTCGTTAAAAAATATGCTCACATTGCTATGCTGATGACATACCAACTGAAAGACAAGGGAAAAAACTTTCAGTGGGGTGCCGCTCAAGATTAAAGTTTTGATGCTCTCAAGGATGCATTAGCTACAATTACTATTCTAGCTATTGTGGATCCTTTGAAGCTATTTATTTTAGAAATGGATACCAGTAATTGTACTATTGGAGTAGTCCTTTTGAGGAGGGAAGACCAATTGAATTTGAAAGCAAGAAGCTAGATTCAACATAGCAGAATTACTCTGTTTATGAACGAGAACTCTATGCAATAGTGTTTACTTTGAAGACATGGTGGAATTATTAGGAGATCAGTTCTAGATTGTGTTTGAGCAATGAAAGCATAAAATGATTTACACAACAAAATGATTTGAAGGGTTAAACGGCCAGGTGGACTGAGATTCTTCAGGAGTATGATGCAAAGATCCGGTATTGTAAAGGACAATACAATGTGGTAGCTGACACTCTTAGTTGTATGCCTGAGTCAACTCTCTTCTTTCACAAAAATTCAAAGTGGGTTTTTGAAATATCTTAAGGGAAAATATGAGCATGATGATGCATACTCCAAAGTGTGGAGCCATGTGAAAATGAGGGATCCTTCTCACTCCAATGTTGGTAGTGTGTCTTTAACCTCCACACATAGTTCTTCTCTATTGAGTGACAAAATACAAAGTTAGAATATTTTTTCCATCAATAATGGATACCTACTCCACAAGGGGAGAGTTTTCACAAAATTCTTTATGAATGTCACGATAGTCCAAGTGCACGGCACCTAGAAATTAAGAAGACTTATGCTCTCATAAGACAACAGTTTTATTGGCCATGTTTACATAGCTATGTCCGAGCCTATGTCGCACATTTCCAAAAATTTCAAGTTAATAAAGCAGAGTGCTTGAAGGCAGGAGGTCTTTTGCATCCATTAGAGATTCCTAATGGTAAATAGCAAAGTATCTTTGTGGATTTCATTGTGGGTTTACCAATCATTGTACGAGGTAATGACTCGATATGAATGATTGTAGACTGATTGACTAAACTATGTAAGTTTATTCCAACCAAATCAATGATCAAGACTCCACAGTTCACTTGCAAAACATCTGTATAGGTTGTATGTATTTCCAAGTAACATTGTGAGATTGTGTTCACAAGTTTAACAACCATTTTTGGAGGACTGTGTTTAAACGATTGGGTATACAACTCAACCTAAGCACATCAAATAATCCTGAAATGGATGGCTAGACTAAAAGAGGCAATCAAGTGCTAGAGGATATGCTACAAGCGTACATTAGCAAGAAGAAATTAGATTGGGAATATTATCTACCTATCCTTGAGTTTTCTTACAACAATGGTAAGTATGTAACGACTGGATTTAGTCCTTTCATGTTAATGTACATTTTTCAACCTAGATCAATAGTTATGGTGGGGTTAGCAACTAAAAAGCTCCAACAAGGATTTTATCCAAGACCATATGGATATGCGGAAATTGGCTTGTCAAAATGTTTGATAAGGGCAAGATCAGTAAAAAAAGTACATTGATAAGAATCGTCGGCAAGTTACTTTCACAGAAGGGGACGAGGTGTTTTTGCATGTGCAAGAGCATTCAGAAAGTTTGAAGATTGGGCCAACACCCAAATTATCTCTGAGATATTGTGGTCCATTCAAGATACTCAATCAAGTTGGTGACCAAGACTACAAATTCTTGTTACCTGCACACTCTTGTATTCATCCGGTATTTCATGTAAGTCGTTTACATAAACACTTGCATGGGGACGACAATGTCATTGACCAATAGATTTTGGTTAATTTTGTTGAATGTCCTACCCAGCCACATGAGCATGAGAAAATCTTAGACTACCATGATTTACATACGCATCATCATGTACATCGAGAAGCTTTAGTAAAGTGGAAAGATCAAATTGAAGAAGGGGCCACTTGGGAAAACATTAGTGTTCTTTTGACATGCCATCCAATCCTTTGGCCTTCGTATACCACATAATTTTCATACAAACCCTAGCAAGGCTCTAAAAAGCTTAGATGGCACACTAATGGAGACAACCAAACTGGCACAAAACTAGCCCCCCAATGAAAATTCAACTAGCAATATCTTGGCAACCAGGACTCTGATTGCCAGCTCGAGAAGACCCACACGCACCATATGATACCAACTTAAGGTCCATGCACTCATACCAACTTCAACCACCTGCCTTGTCTGTCGGGAATCTACAAACCGCTCCAACTTTGAACTAACATAACTTTCACACCATAGCTCCATTTGAGAAGTCGTCTGGACTGGCTTGTAGATCATACTGAGGGCTATCTTTTGCATCCTCATCTCTACAGTTTACACCCTCTAAGAATGCACCTCTGGTAGTACCATAACATGGAATTTTGACCTTGAAAACCACATAAGGCATACATATCCGCCACTGCTCTTCGCTTGCTCTTGACCTTTCTAGATGCTCCATCACTTTGGCAAGCGCCTGAGAGCCCATACAACCTTGCTTTGCACTCTTTGTAGCACCACCCAACTTTGGCTGCACCGTCATTGCCCAACCCCCTTGTTGAACAGTCACATCTAACCAAAATACTGTCTTATTTGTCTAAAAATTGCAAAACTCGCAAACACCATGAGCAAACCAAAAAACATTTCTACCATATGTACAATGTCTTATTCCTGTTGCCAATCTTCAAGTGGGTTGGTTCACCCCCTGCATAGTCTGACCTCCTGGATCAAATACCTAGCTTTGTTCTCTTCCATCCATCTGTACCAACCTCCAATAGTGCTTTACCATGCACATAGCCATCCATGCACACAATAGGCCCATAGCACCTTTGCACCTCTTCGAGCATCAACGTGCCTCTTTAACATACCTGGCTCTACCATCACATCATTTGATCCAAAAAACACGTCTAACCCTCCCTCCCATCCATGTAAAGTAGATCTCCTCTAGAGGGAACCCTATATTTGGTGGTTAACATACTGCACTATTGCACTTACAAGAATACTTTTCAACCATGAATTGCATACCTCTTTGAAAATCCTGGACTCACCCTGAGAATCTCCTTCATCTCCCACACACTTGATTCATTGGTTCCACCATTGGCTCCATGCTCTCCTTCACCTCCTCTCTGAACTAAATGCTAGCATAATCATTTCTTGTTCAGCCATCAGCCCTTCAAGATCAATCAAGACATCCACCTTTTCAACTTCATCTACCTGCTCTTCGTACACAGGTCCTACCATTTCATCCTCAGCCAAGAGAGATAGAGAATCATCCTCAATTGCACTGCCTTGGTCTCCTTTCATAGCTTAGCTTGCCTTCTCTTTCATGGAGAGATTATGTACTTGCTGCATCACTCTAGCACACTCCATAGCAACCTTCATTTCCATAAGCATGGCACGACATAACATCTTTACCTACATGTCCACTTCTATAGGCTAGGATTCCACCGCTTGGACTTCATCAAGAACACCGGTTGACACTTTATCCTACTCCTTTAATGCATCTTTCACATCTTTATCCACATGTAGAAGGTCAAACTCCTCATCGATTTCCCATATAGTATCAGCATCCATAGAACTACTATCATCTGCTTCCACTTATTCTTTTGTCTCAAGATCAAGGATTTCCTATACCTTTTGTGCTTCAACTTCATTTGCAAACCGCACCTTTTGATCCCTAGCACCCACCAATGGAGCTTGACCAATCATACATGAGTTAACCGGTGCATCTTCTACCCTATTTGGAATCGCTTGCACTTTTTTCCATAGCTTGATCTTCCCTAACTAGCATCTTTGGCATGGAAACCACTCCATCCCTTTTGAAACCATAGAACCCCTGGTTCCTCTCCCACTAGCACTTCCTTTGAATCACCCTTGGCTTCACTTCAACCTACTTAGGCACCACAACATTTGACCAACCTTGCTTAGCTTCACGCTTCTTGAAAATATTTTTGGTTTAGCCTCTTGCCAAATTTACCGCTTTTGCATATGTCACGGGCCCATATTCTTCAAACTTGTCTCTAACCACCTTATGTAGGAAATCCATAAACTTGCTCAATTTCAAATAAACTACCTCCATTAGCTATCTCCAAAGGGCTTCAAATTCCCACACAAAAGCTTGAAAATCTTTGTCCAAACTTTGCTTTAGACCGTCCAACTTCCGCTTTACTTCATGCAACTGCACATACGGCACATATTGGCATCAAAAAGTCTCTTCCAAAGTCTTTCAATCCACCTTTTCTTCATCTTGCAATCCGTCATACCATCTTTTCTCTTGGCCACAAAGCAAGAGTGGAAAAACTTGAATCACACCTTCTTCTCTTGACAGTTTTCTCTCTAGCACAAATAGATTGTAAACCTGCCACCATGTTTTTGCATCTTCAACCCTAGTGAAAACTGGAAAACCCAATCATGCAATCTTGCACAACACTTGCTCTTGAAAAATTGCACATCTGACTTCACCAAAACCCTGCTTTAAGCTTCAATCAGGATCAATCAGATGCTCCTTTGTGGGGCCACCAGGAGATGGAGAGGGGGAATGGGAACACACTCAAAAACACAACACAGATGCCTCTTTATAGCCCATGGTACTCACAACATCCTCGTGCACTAGAAATCACAATCAAAACCGCACCTCTTGGCAAGAACACCACCATTTGCATGCATACCTATGCACGCACGCTTCTCACCATTAATTAATAGCATACCACACCAATTTTTCCCGTTTACAGTAGTCACAGACCACATACCACTCTATCTTTCCTCTCTCACACACATATGGCTCAGGCGGCACACACACTTACACAACTGGCACCAATAACTTGGAACATAACAAAGATGAGAAGGGGGAAAGGGAGAAGAAACGGCACAAGATTTGGCTATGGTTTGCTCCAATTATGACAAAAAAATCATCTACAATAAGCGTACAACTTGGCTCATGCTACATGATCAGAACGAGCCTCAACATTTGCAGCCATTGTTGGCGCCTCTCCATCTTGGAGTCCTCCTTCTTCACACCTCATTGCATAAGTACACCAAGAGCTTCCCTCATTGAAGCTCTCCTTCTCCCCAAAAGCCTGTCGAGAACTCCCTAAAATGGCCAAAAACGTGCCCTATATGGGCATGGTGCTTCTTTTCTATTTTTGTCAACTTATTTTGGCATTTTTGCCTTTTTTTTTTCATAAACTACCCCTTTTTCTCCGGCTTTGCTTGGAACTAAGTCACCATGTGAGTTACCCCTATGGGAGCCCTAACAACGCCATTGGTGCTCCCCCATGTGCTCCTTAAAAATATTTGGTCCCACGGGCATATGAACATGCCTCCTAGCTGGCTTGCCACGTTAGCATTGTCTAACAGTGCTACCGAATGTCACCAACCACCCAAAACCACCGCTTACTGCACCCGGCAAGGCCGTGTGCCACCACAAGCAATGCTCGGTGTCCCCTTGCCATAGCTAAGGAGCATGGAGCTCCTCTGTCCACGCTTGTGACCTCCAAATGGCTCACGTTTTGCTATATGTACTGTGGGATTACGGCCAGCCTCATCACATGTGGGATGAAACCCCCACCACATGGAATTCACACCTTGCCTCACCCCTTGGGGGCTTCCCAACTTCACAAGAAAAACCTCAAAATTTTTTCCTCCTGCTTCAAGGCCCTGCAACTTGATGCTCAGTCATCCTGTGATCAAACCGTAAAATCCCACTTGCAAAATGGGTCCCCAAATTGAATTTCTATGGACATTATCGCATTTTGACCATTTTGGGCCCACTAATCAAGGCCGTAAAAATGGGAAAAATTCATCTGGCATCGCTCGACTGGCAATCACCGCCGACTTCAACCGCTTGTATCTTGGCAATTCGAATTTTGTTTGACATGCCGTCAAATTTTTTGGGCTTCATATACCACATACTTTGCATACAAACCCTAAAGAGGCTCAAAAAACTTCAAATGGCACACTGATCGAGACGACTAAAATGACACAAAACTCGCCCTTACCAATGAAACTGCAATTGGCGATATTTTGGCAACCAGGACCTTGATTGCCAATCTGATAAGACCAACGTACACCATATGATGAGCACTTTAGGCCCATGCACTCATACCAACATTGACTACCTGTCTCCACCTGCCCTATCCGTTGGGAATCTGTAAATCGCTCCAACTTTGAACTGACATAACTTTCACAGCTTAGCTCTGTTTGAGGAGCCATCTAGACCAACTTGTAGACCATACTAAGGGACACCTTTGTCACCCTCATCATTACACTTTACACACTCTGACCATGCACCTCTAGTAGGCACCATAACATGGATTTTTGGCCCTGAAAACCACATAAGGAATACATATTTGCTGCTGCTTCCTTGCTCTTCACCTTTCTAACTGTCTTATCACTTTGGCAAGCCCTTGAGAGCTGGTACAACCCTGCTTTGCACTCTTTCTAGCATTGAACAAATTTGGATGCACCATGATCACTACCAAGAAACAATGCTGTACCAATCAAGTACATGCTACATGAAGGGCAAATGGATGAGCTGGCTCTAGTACCAATCACACTGTATAACGAGGTGAGCTCTACAACTATTGGAATAGATGACGAGTGGTACACTTAGTCAACTCTTGTCATAGTAGAACAAGTTTATCAGAGGCACCTCCAAATGTAGCACTGGTTTACTTCATTGCAATCCAAGGGGCTAGACCACCCATGACATAACCAATGCCCAAACCATCAAATGACCATTGAAAAAATGATTCCTAAGGTGATAAGAACGCTAGACCAATTGAGGCATATTGCTTCTAGTGTGGTCACAAGGGTGGACATTTTCCAGCCAAGGAATCCAACTAACAAAGGGAAGGAAACCATAAATGTACTTCAATTCATGCCAAGTAGCACCTCAGAGGGGGAACCCACAATTCCAATCCCAGTAGTCACTAGCGCTCAGCTAAAAGGAATATACAAAAAACTACAAGCGGGTCAGACACACCCAAAACAAACCTTCAAAAGACTCCAAAAAGTAACCACACAAATGATATGATCCTAGAAGACAAAAGCAAAAAAGAGAGATTGAAGAGAAAGTTCAGAAGAAGATAGAGGAAATGATGCACATTTTCATCGGACTTTAAAGAATCAAAACCAAGATTGGTAGGATCCGTATTAGTAGATAAAATATACAAACCAATCAACATAGCCCTGGAAGATTTCCAAGTGGGGTTGAAAGCGGGTCAGACATTAGAAACAAAATGAAAGAACTACCCAACACTTGACATGGAAGCCGTCAAACTAGAAGCTTACAAAAACTTACTGCAAATCATGCAATCTATGTTGGAGAAACAAAAGCCTCAGCTAGAATTCATAGGAAAATTATCAAAAATTAAGACCAGATTGAACAAAGGAAAGACACACAATGATAAGGAGTTGAGCAAAACTCTAGCAGTCACTGATACACCGCTAGATGAAGTTCCCTTAGTCGAGGAAGATCAGCCAAACCACCTTTGAGAAAAGACGGGAGCCTGACTCTGAAATTGGCTCCAATCAAAGAAGTGTGGCTAGATCAACCACCCATGGAACTAGATGAAGAATATTTGTATGGAGATTGGGAATCAGAGCAGTCAAGCTTATCAAAAGTTCAAACACTGCAAACACTAGCTTCATACCTAGGTGAAAACAAAGAAAAATCATTGATCTATAAAAAGACAATATTGAATAGATTAAAGAAAAATTTGGATGTGATGAATTTGCAGTCAAATATGTCGACTCCTATCCAATTCACAATCACATTGCGTGAGCTCTTTAAGATAAGACCACATCTATGGAGGGATCCGCAACTTACCATGGAATAGATGGGATTAAAAGGGGTAAGCCTTTATTGCAAGAAGAGGAATTGTGGGCTAAAATTGTCAAGTCCGTACCCATGAACAAAGTTGGGAATTACTATGAGGAAAATAAAAGAAACACGACCCTTCTGGTACAGTACAATGATGTAATGACCACAATTATTTTAGACAGTGTGGCAGACATTTCCATAGCAATAAAAGCTATCTAGGAAGATTGGGAAAAACCAACAATTAGATAAAAAAGAACAAAATTACAACTAAAAATAGATGGAATAGATGGGCTTAAAAGGGGTAAGCCTTTATTGCAAGAAGAGGAATTGCGGGCTAAAATTGTCAAGTCCGTACCCATGAAAAAAGTTGGGAATTACTATGAGGAAAATAAAAGAAACATGACCCTTCTGGTACAGTACAATGATGTAATGACCACAATTATTTTAGACAGTGTGGCAGACATTGCCATAGCAATAAAAGCTATCTAGGAAGACTGGGAAAAACCAACAATTAGATAAAAAAGAACAAAATTACAACTAAAAAATGAACATATTGAGAAACCAATGGGCTTATTGAAAAATGTGATAGTCATCTCCTGTGGAATTGACTATCCTAGAAAGACCTTTCATGAGACAAATCAAATGGATCCAAGATTGGGGAAACGATTATCTTTACCTGAAACAAGTTCGATTAATTACTCAAGTAAACTTGAAGAATCATTTTTGTAAGGATGTTCTGAGGACACCAATCCCAGAGTTCGATTTGGAAACCTCAATGGAAACTAAATTGCCATCATGGATACATAAAGACATCCAATTTGGATGTGTGGAGATTCATAGTGTGGTAGTTAGCAAAGAGAAGATTGCATCTTAGAGTGAGAGATAAACGATGCAAGATACATACTTGATCCCTTTCCTGAACATCTGTTTGAAACATTTGAGTGGACTCAAATTCTGGCTACTATGGATGTATGTGTTAACAAATCCATACCCACCCACTTTTGTGATGAGGAGGGTTACAACATAGCTCCTATTTGGATGGTATCTATTGAACTGATCGAGAAGTAGCATGTTTTCTCTGATCATTACTATGATGCCACAGACAAATTAGAGACACTCACAACGGAGGAACCAGACTCTGAAAAAGAACATGTAAGGGTCAAACTACTCAAGGGAGGAGAAGAAAAGTTTTTTTTTCAAATCAGCATCGTAGATGCCAACAAAGATATTATAGAAAACAAGAAAATAAAATGAAAAGAAAGCAATCAAAACAAGCGATAGAGAGAAAAAATCAATTCTTGATGATGATAGATGCAACAGATTTTATCAAGGACAAAATAACGGGGAGATATCTAGCCATGAAAAACACGAATCACTGGACCAAAACAAAACAAAAATTGAGCAAGATTGACAAGACCAAGGGAAAGGAATCTCCAATAACTACAACCGAGCACAAATCAAAGTATGAAGAGTTGAAATGGATCTTAAAAGAGGTACGGACTACTAAAATGGAGCCAGACAGCAACAAATCAGGGCAATCAATATTCCTTTTCACTACAAAAAACACATTTTGCAAGATCAACAAATCATAGTAGAGCAACAATTGTGCTAGCCAAAAGAACCAGTAAAATCCTATGAGAGACCTGGAAATGCCAAAAGAATTGACCTTGTAGAGCCAAGAGAATACTCAAAGCCAGCGACTAATGAGCCATGCATTTAAGGAATATCTACAAAATTTTCTAGTAGTTCACATGGACAATCTTTGTGTGCATTTCTACAAAAAGAGTGAGCCATTTCAAACACTTACGATGTGTCTTTAAGAAATGTCGTCTATATAGGATTTGTTTAAATGTGGAGAAATGAGTATTATGGTTAGATTATAGGGAAAAATTCTCAGATACATTGTATTAAAAAATGGTATTACCACATATATGAAAAAATAGCAGCAATTACCTAGATGTCTAGATTGATAAATATCAAGGAAGTTCACACATTTATGGAGAATTGTGGCTACTATCATAGATTCATTTACATGTATGTAGTCATTGCAAAGCCCATTTATGGCCTTATTACTCATTTTGAATGGATGGATGCATGTGATAAGTCAATCCAAAATCTTGAACAAGCCTTGACATCAGCACCAATACTAAAGACTCCAAATAGGAACAAAGTTTTCCATGTGCATATTGATGCTTCAGATTTTGCTATTGGTTGCATATTAGATCAGCCAGGAGAGGTGACAACGGATTTTTCTATCTCCTATACCAGCAGACAACTAAACTTAGCAAAATAAAACTAAATAACCACTAAAAGGGAAGGCCTTTGAATGATATTTGTGGTTAATAAATTTTGACACTACTTGTTAGCTAACAAGTTTGTCTTTTTCATGGACCACTAAAAGGGAAGGCCTTGGAATGGTATATGCGGTTAATAAATTTTGACACTACTTGTTAGATAACAAGTTTGTCTTTTTCATGGACTATCAAGCCTTACTCTATTTGGTGAATAAGCCATGCAATACTGGAATAATAGTAAGATGGTTTATTATCCTACTCAAGTTTAATTTCACAATGGTAGTCAAGAAGGGCACCACAAATCAAAGAGTAGATCATTAGTAAAGGATCACTTCGAGGGAAGCACTAAAAGGGGTAGATGATGATTTTCCAGATGCCTATCTGTTCTTCATGGAAATGATTCCTAGATGGTTGGAGGACCTTGTATCTCTAATGATCATAGCTCAAGTAGATTCTTAGATACTATTTCTCATCACACCACCATTGATGGGGAAATCTGCCCTATATCAATTGCTGGATGGAAGGTTGTATAAAAAAAAAAGATGGGATTCTACTTTTGTGACCCGTATAATATGAGGTCATGTAAAATATGCTTGTATATGACATATTATATGTTTCTTGTATAACATATAATGCAACTTAGCTCCATGATGACATGCCTCACAAGTACTGTAGGGAAGACTCAATCACAATTTGCCATGAAGGTACCCATTGGATGTGACAATATTGGTTGGTGATGAAATGAGAGAATCGTAGGAGAGAAAGAGAAATCGATGCATCATGTTCAAGCACAATAGAAGATGTGAATGAGGTTTGATTGAAAGTCTCAAAGTGCATATAGAAGCAAAAAAGGCATAAATTGTGATGCTAAGAAAACCTCCTTTCAATGTCTTCTAGGATAGCTAGCTTTTAGATGTTAGCATTGTGCATCTGAGAAGTCAATACTATCCAATAATTGAGGCATCATTTACTAAAGTCAAAGCATACACATGTCTAAAGAGGAGTTGAAGCTTGAAAGAGCTATCTACATGATGTTGGGGAATAGTGACCCATCAAGGTCTATTAGTAACTCGGATTTGGCTAGATTTATTAGATTGCATTGGAAGAACTTTGTAGCAGCCAGTTTGTGATTAAAATAGGTTGCGGCTAGCACTTTTTTTTTTGTAATTATGTAGTCGTCAACAACCTCAAAATCCTACCATCACACAAGCGAAAAAAGACCTTGTTTTTTCCTTCAGTATAGATAGAGACAAGAGTGTTGCCAAACAAAAAAGATGTGTGCCAAATATGATTGTGTAGAAGATCGTACATAAAGCATCTAGTACATTTGCCCGATGAATCACATGTATGCTCCTAAAGTTCCAAAATCATGTTTTTATCTTACATATGCAATATTGGAGGTACTACATTGTGCTAGAAATTGTTGCCTAGCATATCCCAATGTATAATCAAAGCTACTCTTAAGCTAGGTTCAAGGATCAAAGTACTTATACTTTGGGATATAAGCTAGCATGAGAACAAAACATTGTTCTAGCTAAGTGTACCTTGAAGGTAGATTTAACCTTATAGATCTACTAAATAAACTATTGGTCGATACAAAATTATCATGTTAAAGGTATTGGTGCTTTAGAACCACCAATATAAAATCATCGCTATTATATACATGTACTTTTTTGTTTAGCTTGCATGAAAACAAATAGGTTCCATTATCCCTAAAAGTACCTTAGAGATAACTATTTAGGAACCTTATGGCACCAATCTTGAGACTATAGCTACTTTGGAGATAGAAAATAGCCTTAAGAGTACCTAACATAGGAAGTAATGGAAGCACCATGGGAATGAAGAGGTCCTTTAGGCACTTGGACCTTAGAGATAACTATTTAGGAACCTTATGGCACCAATCTTGAGACTATAGCTACTTTGATGATAGGAAATAGCCTTAAGAGTACCTAACATAGGTAGTAGTGGACGCACCATGGGAGTGAAGAGGTCCTTTAGGTACTTGGAGAGAGAAACAATCTTAGAATACCATGAAAAGGTAGTCCTACAAGTATCAAAGAGTTTAAATGGGTTCTCTAGGTACTTTGAAGGTAGAAAATATTCATAGATTCCTTTGAACGGTAGTCATGGAAGTACCACAACAATAAAGGGTCTCTTTAGGTACCCTAGAGATAGAAAAAGGTCAAAGATCTCTCATAAGTCATGGGAGTACCAAGATCTTTGAATTAACCATTAATCAAGAAAGATCTTTGGAGAAGTCCTACACCTTGCAAAGGTATTCTTGGAAGTACCATGATAATTAAAATGGATTTTGTAGGTACTCTAGAGATAGAGAAATCATTAAGTTCTTGTCAAAGGTATTCATGGAAGTACCATGACTATAAAGTGGATCTTTAGGTACTCTAGAGATGAAAAAAGTCATAGAGTACATCTCAAAGGAATTCATGGAGTACCAAGATCTTTGGGTCAACCACTAGTCAACCAAGATGATCTTTGCAAAATTCCTAGAATACATCGCAAAAGTAGTCTTACGGGTACCATGAGAGTTGAAATGGGTTCTCTAGGTACTTTGCAGAAAGAAAAAATTCAAGGAGTACCTCTCCAAGGTAGTCATGGACTACCTTTGCAAGATATTCTAAGACTTTTTTCTACCTATAGAGTTCTAATGGGTTCTCTAGGTACATTGGAGGTAGAAAAAACTCATAGAGCTCCTTTCAAAGGTAGTCCATGATAGTAAAGGGGTTCTCTAGGTACTTTGGAGATAGACATACCCCAATTGCACGTGTATACACTTCTCCTATAGTTATAAGCTGGCTACAAATTTAGCACTTGAACCTCACTTGAACCATATAATTTTCATTTTCTCCTCCATTTTTATCTCTAGCTCTATAACACCATATTAGTGAATTTGGAAGTTTCCGAATTCCCACTTTCAAAATGATCTTAAGATTTGACCACATGGAAAAATCTTAGAAACAAAGCAGAGAATAATGGGGCATGGGTAGTTTTTAAGAGGGATGTAACACGTGAGCAGTTGAAGCTTGATGAATGGCACATGAACTATGCCAAGGATGTTATTGGCTTCTTGAAACATAAATTTCATGATAAAAGTGGTCACATAGGGATGGATCATATTTTTTGGGAGGTCCAGGTAAATGAAGTGCCAAGGGAGAAGAAGTGGAATTGCAATCACGTTGAAGTCTCACAATCACTACATTGTGTCAATGGATACTCCAAGAGTGACAAGTGTGCACTCTGTTGCAAACTTCTCTCATGTGTCTTGTATATTTTGTATGTCCCAGCATTGAAAGTGATTCTTGCCGCACATGTTGAAAAACTGGACTCAGGAGTATCTAACTCTTGAGGCCTTGGATGCTGACAATGTAGAAAGTGAACATTTTAGCAATGATGAAGATTTAAATATCCCTCCTAAAAGAATTTATGCAAAGTGATCTTTGAAGCAACATGAAAACCAAAATAAACCTCATTATTCTCCTTTAAAATTCTATAAATTTCCTATTTCCATGGAACCCTTCTCTTTATAAGATTGGCCCCTTTCATATACAAGGTTATCAAAGTTGACAATGCGGAAGCGACGATTGAACTAAGGAGAGAAGCACCAGAGAGAGAGAGAGAGAGAGAGAGAGAGAGAGAGAGAGAGAGAGAGAGAGAGAGAGAGAGAGAGAGAGAGAGAGAGAGAGATAATTTTAAACCAATCAACCTAGGCATTGAACTAGATGATATATAATGGGGGCAGTGGGTTGCTTATATAGTCACCTAGGCAAAATGCCCTACCCAAGATTTGACAAATAAGTAGAATAAATACCGAAAGCCATAATAAATATTGGGATCACATTGGGCTATTCACTTGACATGCCATAAATTTAATACCCTCTTTGTAGCTCATATTGGACATAAATGGTGATACCAAGTCGATGAAGAAGTTACCATGGACACCCCAACAACAACTATCATGCTAGATACACCTTGGATTTGCTAGTATCAACATGTCACCTGAAAAGAGTGTTATCTTGAGCACCAGTTGCCTCATAGTAAGTTGAATTGTAGACCACACTACATCCAAGAATCCCCATTTGTGAAGTCACTGTGCGAACACATCACGTCCAAACACTCCTAGACAATGAAATTTGAAACACAACCTATCTATAAGACAAACAACAACAATGAATTGGCATGCACGTCCATAGTGTTTTAGATATATGTGATTGGCTCCTTGCCAGATGCATGTGCATTGAACTCGGACCCACAGGTTCAAACACTGATAACTTGAACTCCAACATATGGGTCCAACTTTTTTATAGCAAGTTTCCTTTTGCCCCTCTCTACCACTCACAAGCCTCTCTTTGGCTTGAAGCTAGTGGCGGCAACACTATCTTGAATAGAAGTCTGCAATGTAGTCTCTACTACACCAATAGTCTCCTTATTTTCCTTCCCTAAGTCAGTAGCATTTCTTTTCTTATTACGCTTGCCTTTTCCTTTGTCCTTCGTAGAGCTTCTATCTTTGCCTTTGGATCTTCAATCTCGACCATGCTTCCCATAGTTGTAACAATGGGTATTGGTCTTCTTCTGGGAATCCAAAGCAGAAAGTGCTTCATTACCTTTGTCAAAAATTTAGATTTTCCTTGATTTATTAACATGGATTCCTCCTCAATGAGAAAAGAGCCGAGATCATCAAATTATAGCTTTTCCTTTGTGGTTTATAGCCAAAGTGTCCTAGACACTGGTTTGTACTCCTCATGCAATTTCTTGAGTACCAAAGAAGCTAATTGAGTACTAATCAATGCGATAGTTGATCATGAATAACCTTTGCTTCATAAGAAAAGACTGCAGGAACTTTCATTGGAAACTTGATGGCAAATAATTGTTCAAGACGGGTGACCATTCGCATCATAGAATCTTTATCAACTTTTTTGTGATCATGTAAATTGTAATTATGCAAATGTGATAATAATTATTGTGATCACAAGAAATTGCACGTGGTCACGTGAATATTAAATCCTTGATTTTGACCATACATCGTGCCATTTTCGTAAGTGGCACGTTTTTACTCTCAGCAACACCATTTTGCTGAGGTGTATAAGGCACTGTACATTGGTGTTTTATCCCACGACTAGACAGAAATGCATTGAATTCATGAGACATATACTCCCCCCTCGATCGGAACGAAGGGTACCCATAGTACATTTTGAGAAATTTTCAGCCATAGCCATAAATTGTTTGAAGCACATAAAAACTTCGGACTTCTCTTTAAGCAGAAATACCCATGCATGCATGGAGTAATCATCAATGAAAGTCACAAAGTAAAGGTGTTTTCCCAAGGACGGAGTTTGCGTGGGCCCACAAACATCACTATGTAGAAGCTGCAACCTGCTTGTGCCCCGAACTGAACCATCCTTTGGAAACTTAGAATGCTATATCTTACCCAAAATATAGCCTTTAAAAACATGTTTGACAAGTGCTCCAAGAGGCGGCGAAGAAGCAACTATATCAAATTTTTGCAAACGCAGCAAACTGGCAAAATTCAGATGACCAAAAGGTGCATGCCAAAGTTTTGCATCTGAAATAGCCCTTGAAACTGCAACAACATTTGTAAACTTTTGTCCACACTTGTCATACAAAGTGAGCTTATACAGCCCACGACACAAAAGGCCAGATGCAACAATTTCATCACCAAAATTGAGATCATGAACTGTATATCTGTCATCCACAAATTTGACTACAAGTCCAAGTCTAGCAAGTGCGAATACACATAAGAGATTCTTCTTGATCCCATGTACATAAAGTGCATCAACAAGTGTGAAGGAACTGCCATTTGCAGTACTAAGCACAATCTTTCCAACTCCCTGAACCGGATAAGAGGCATTGTTGGCACAAGTGACTAAATTCCCATGAGGGACAGACTCGAGAGAGGTGAACAATTTACGATGTGCGGTAATGTGCTTTGTAGCACCACTGTCGAAATACCACACATGTGAATCTGCAGCAACTAACAAGCATGCATCATGGACAACATGATTGTAAGTGCACTCTGCGCTAAAAGCCCATTCTGCATCAACATCAGCAACACAGTATCCTTTCACAGAAGACTAAACAATAGATGCATTTGTAGTGGAACTAACATTTGCAGTGGAACCACCCTCTTTCTTCTTAGCCTCTTTGGCCTTCAACTTAGGACACTGCTTGATCAAGTGATCATTAGCTTTACAATAATGGCAACGCATCTTCTTTTTGCCCTTATCACCAGAATGTCTAGACGAATTGCTGCCAGCAGAAGCATTAGGAACTGAAGTTTTGCCACTCACAACAAAACCATAAGAAGTGGCTGCATTAGTATTACCACCCTGTCTTTGAGAAGCAAATATAAAAGCTTGTTCAACTGCATTCAGTCTAGTCTTGTTTTTTTTGGAAAGTGACTCTTGCAATAGCAATGTGCATAATGCATCAAACTTGACAACTTCTAGATTTCCTTGGGTCATAAGTCTCCAAGTACTAGCAAAAGTCTGGTAAGAATCTGGTAAGGCATCAAGAACAGTCTGCACAAGGGAACTGTCTGAAATGACTTCACCTGCAGAAATAAGTTTCTCATTGATGTCCTTGACACTAGCAAGAAAAGTGTCCATATCATCTTCCTCATGCATAATCTTCGACTCCAACTCTTTACGTAACAAAGCAATTTTAGCCTCATTGCGGCTTGCATAAAGACCTGCTAGAATATCCCAAGCCCATTTTGCAGATTTTGCTGAACGGATGTAAGGAACAATAGTGCGCTTTATAGACAACACAATCAATGCATAAGCCTGCGCACCCTTTACATCCCAACGAGCTTGTTCTGCCATCGGCAAAACAACTCTAACGGCAGCAATCCTTGCAGCAAGACCTGCAACATCCTCAACATCGCCTACATCCTCAGAACCAGGACGTACATCAATGCCCTGCACAATATTCTAGATGCCCTTTGACACAAGAACGTGTTGCATCATATAAGCCCACATAGGGTAATTGTCCCCATCCAACCTGTCCTCAGCAACAAACATCTTGAAGACATCTGTGTTGTTGTCAACCATGGTAAATGCTGCACCTGATGTGAAAACTGCCCGAAAATAGGAGAAATGGAGCGAGAACAACACGTGCTATATAGCACAAACCGTAGAAGACTGTAAGGCACCTATTATGCAGAAAACGGCATGACAGAAATTTTGCACAAAATGACAAAATTGCCTGTGCAGACATGCCTGTAGTGGAAACGGAGGCCGAAATGAGCCCAAATCAGATATCTGAGGAGACTGAGCTCTACCAGTTCTCTCGAAATATTTATCGACTTGCGAACGCTCGTGATATTTATCACTGTAATTGGAGAAAGTGAGCAGGCGTGTGCTGGAGCAGTTGGCGACTAAGCCCGGGAGGACGTAACCTGCTTTGATGCTGATTGTTGGAATTAGGGCTGCACAGAAACGCACACAGCTTGGAGAAGAAAAACGAAGCTCAAGGCACACACCAAAGAGTGTGCAATGTAAAGATAGATAGCCCTAGAGTGATGGGCGTATATACAATGCTAGGGAAACAAAACCTCCTAAAGAGGGAAAAAATGCCCTGGCGGTCCTAGCGTGTTCACACACATCACTACCACATGTATATGGTAACAAATTGGCCATCCAAAAATTTGGATGGCCAATTTGCGTGCCCTTGTGGCCCCTCTTGTTGAGGGTCCCTGGGGCCTTAAAATGGCAACTATAGGCTTTTTCTAATGCATGGCCATGAGATAGAACTGGGGAGTTTAATGTGTTCCACTACAAGAGGTTATTCATATTAGCGACGCTCACACAGCGACGCTCAAAAGAAAAATTGCCGGCGTCGCTATGAGCGTCGCAAATTTACTTGTAAATTTGCGACGCTCATAGCGATGCCGGCTGGGCTAAAAAAATAACAGAGAGCGCCCAAAAACTCAGATCTCAGATCTGAGTTTTTCGGCGTCCTCAAGCAAGGAGCAGGTAATGCTCTCCCTCTCTCTCTCTCTCTCTCTCTCTCTCTCTTTCTTCTCCACACACACACACACACACACACACACACACACACACACACACACACACACACACACACACACACACACGAGGAGAGGAATGAGAGCCAGGTATGCTCCTACCCTCTCCTCACTCTCATGTTCCCTTCCCCTCTTTCTCTCTCCCTCTCTCTCTCTCTCTCACACTCACACACACACACACACACACACACATAGTGTTTTTGAGAGAGAGAGAGAGAGAGAGAGAGAGAGAGAGAGAGAGAGAGAGAGAGAGAGAGAGAGAGAGAGAGAGTACAAACATAAACAAAAACGCACACCCATATACATAAACAAAGAATGCACACACACATTGAGAGAGGAAAAGAGAGAGAGAGCATGCATAAACAAAAAACGCACACATTGAGAGAGGAAAAGAGAGAGAGAACATGCATAAACAAAAAACGCACACATTGAGAGAGGAAAAGAGAGAGAAAACATGCATAAACAAAAAAACGCACACACATTGAGAGAGAAACTAATTTAAGGTCGTAGGAAACTAATTAAAATTAAAAGACCTAAAGATCTAGCCAACGAGGAGTTGAACTCAAGACCTATTATTCAAGAGGGAAATGGCATAACCAATCTATCATACTTGGCATGGGTGATAGAAAGGTTATACCATTTATCTCTTTTTATTGGCACACACATCCACACACGCGCACACACACAAGAAGAAGAGAGTTATAACGTTGTAGGAAACTATCCTAAAAGACGTTAAAGATTAGGTTAGATGTAGACTTACGTTAAATTAGATTTAGGTTTATTTAAGTTAAATTAGATTAGATTTAGGTTTATTTTTAGTTAGATTTATGTTTATTTACGCTAGATTTAGATTTACGTTATATTAGATTATATTTAGGTCTCCATAGACTGCGATGCCTGCATGAAGCGGGTGAAGAAAGCCCTCAATGGAATATAGGGTATTGCTGCCTTCACTCATGGTGGGCTCCGTCGATCCAAAAGTACTGGTGAAATGTCTTCAGAAGATAGGGAAGAAGGTGGATCTTCAGGGCGGCAAGAGTCACTACATCCCCGACAATGACCATCTAGACAACCTCTAGTCATTCAACAGCAACTTCAAAGTTAGTAACAAGAGCAAGAACGATCCAAAGGTCCAATTGCTGTCGTTAGATGTGGATGGAGATGAGGCAGCGTCACCGCCGGAAGTTAACTCTCACATCTTTAGTGATGAGAATGCCAACTCTTGCCGAGTTATGTGAAAAATTATGTGTTAAATCATTTTTAAGGTTCTTATAATCCCTATTAGTTTAGTTCTTTGTTTTTTATATAACATAATTTACGTTTAGATTTAGATTTATGTTATATTAGATTAGACTTAGGTTTATTTAGGTTTACCCACACACACAAGAAGAAGAGAGTTTTAACGTCGTAGGAAACTATCCCAAAAGACGTTAAAGATTAGGTTAGATAAAGACTTACGTTAAATTAGATTTAGGTTTATTTTTAGTTAGATTTACGTTTATTTAGATTTACGCTTATTTACGTTAGATAGAGTCCACGCAAGAATTACTTACGGTTTAGGGTTTAGAGTTAGACGAACAGTGAAAAGATCTACTGTGAAAAGATGTTAAGATGCTGTGAAGTGCTACAGCTAGAGAAGAGGCAAAGGGGTTTTGTCCACTACATGCAGTATCATGTAGACGTGGGTCTGTAGATTTCTTGTACCCACAAATATAGGTATTGACCAATAAAGACGAGATTATAACCCGGTGGTTCTGATCTCCGTGCACCTCTAGACCGAGGTGTGCGGGGATTGGACATGACTAGAGAATGTGAGGTAGAGAGAGAGAGAGAGAGAGAGAGAGAGAGAGAGAGAGAGAGAGAGAGAGAGAGAGATAAGACGAAGAATGCCAATAGAATATTAAATTTGTTGTCGAGGTTATAAGATTTTTATCCTCATTATGAGTAGTGACGAGGATGTGGGACCGTCCAACCAAAACACCTATCTCTCAACGAGGGTCTTATGTCCTTGTAATCAATGCAAGCATGCTGTGCGACGGACAAGACGTGTTTCTTTGCAGCACGTTCGCGAATTTGGCGAGTTCGATCCATCTATTATAGATCGAGTTGTTGCCAATTATAACTCGTCGGACTCTGACGCTGGCCAACAAGCAGCAATCTTGCAACCCAATAGACGTGTTCGCAGGCGCTTTGGTCAAGCAGCATATGTGAGGCCACAAGATGTAGCCTCTGACAGCTCGGGGGATGATCATGCAGAGAATATTTCCAATGAGGCAATGTTTGAGCCCGAGATTGATGAAATGATCGAGACGATCATGGATTCAGAAAGGCTTATCTATGATGATATGAAAAGTGAAGCCGATACGCCATTGTATAATGGAGCACGTATGTCTAGATTGAAAGCACTCCTGGTTCTTCTCAACATGCAGGCAAAGTTTGGATGGAGTGACACTAGCGTCACAACGCTTTTCAGGTGATCTATTACAATTAGTTTACTTTAATAAAACTCTAAATGTATAATGATCTGATAGATTTTTACACGACTATATCGTATTTTTATGTTGTGTAGATTGCTTAAAGAGCACATACTACCAGCTGACAATGTGATGCCAGATTCCCGAGATGAAGCAAGAAAGATTTTGCAAAACTTGGGGATGGATTACAATTCTATCCACGCTTGTCCTAATGACTGCATTCTTTTCAGAGGGGAATACATAGACATGGAGAAGTGTCCGAAATGTGATTCCGAAAGATATCGAGTAGATCTCCACGGGATAAAAATTCCACAAAAGGTTTTGCGACATTTTCCTCTGCTTCCTCGCATCAAGCATTTCTTCGAATGTAAGTCCATGGCCGCCCTAGCATCATGGCATGAGGAGAATAAATCTTCGGATGGTGTGCTACGAATTCCTGCAGATTGCGCAGCCTGGAAACATATAGATGGAACATGGTCGGATTTTGCTAGGGAAGCTCGAAATTTGTGCTTAGGCCTGGATATGGATGGCGTAAATCCATTTGGTCAAAGATCAACATCTTACAGTGTATGGCCCGTTGTCATCGTCAACTACAACATTCCCCCGTGGTTGACTACGAAGAAGGGGCACCTATGGCTAAGCTTGATTGTGCCAGGGCGATATAAAGTGGAGAATATGGATGTGTATCTTCGTCCACTATTGGAAGAGCTACAACAATTGTGGATTGGCATAGAGGTGGTGGATATGAGCCGACACACAAGACGACGGAATGCTTTGATCAGAGGCATTCTAATGTGGACCATGCATGCTCTTTACCCTCCCCTTCTTTGCCCGCCCCCACACCAGCCACAACATCGCCATCTACGCCAGGTTTTGCGTGGCTGACTGTTCCTAGCAGCTACACACCTCTACCTACTCCGCCAGGAGCCACCCCACTCAACACTCCTCGCTTCGAGGCCCAGACGCCGGTGGAGACACCTGACGTCTGTACCCCCATCGACACGCCGCTAGAGACCCCTACCGGGACACCCAGGTTCACACGTCACCGGCCAGAGGGCTTGCCTTACTCCGTCGACTTCAGCGGCGGCATCATCATGGATGATGACGGCAAGAAGGTGATCTCGCGCATGCGTGGTCTTTGCTCTCAGCTGTTTAGACACTACATACTAAAAAAATGGAGTGAAGTACCAAGTGATTTAAAAAACAGAGTCATCAGCATACTTTATGATGAGTTTCCCGCTCCAACACGGGATCAGCGCTTCAATGAAGACCTGATGAAGATTCGAATGCGCGAATACTGCAAACACAAGCGTTCCAAAGTGCAAAAAGCAATCAAGCATGGGTGGAATAGGCCAGATTGGCTGGCCAAAGAAGATTGGAAGAATGCGAAGAAAGCAGCGCGCGAGAATCCCGACAAGTGGAAGCAACAAAAGGATGCAGCCAGAGCACGAGTAGAGGCAGGGAGCTCGCACCACTTGGGGAGCGGTGGATGGGCATCATTTGAGGCCGATTTTGTAAGTGTTTTCGCATTGCTCTTTATGTTCGATAGTTTAGGGTTTATGAGTTTTTTAATTCTAATATAATGAAATCTTTGTATGTTTTGACAGTGGTCGATGACAGGACGTGATCCCACACCGTACGAGCGCGAGTACGCAGGCAAGAAGGGCTTAAACGCCCTGATGGACATTCTCAGTTCTCGCGGCGACATGGTTAGTATTAGGGTTTACTCTTTTCTATTTTTTGTATTGTTTTATAAATGTCGTTATATGTTTATACTTACTGAAAGCTGTCTTATTGTCTTTTTTTGCAAAATCCGACAGATACGCCGCTTGGACGCGATGAGACGTCTGACTAGACGACGCCAGTTTAGCCGTAGCTAGATAGCATTAGTTTAGGGTTTCTCATAGCTTATGTATCATGAGACGGATTTTATACGTCTTTTTGAACCATGTATATTATTACATTTGTCACCGCAGTTCATTTTGCCAATCAATTCTTTATGCCTATGATGTTGTACAATTGTCATTATTACATTTGCCAATCAATTCATTTTGCCTATGATGTGTACAATTGTCAATTTTACGCTTGTCAATTTTGCAAACAATGCGTCTTGTGGGTGAATATTTTGGGTCTATTATCTACCCTTGCACTTTTTTTAAAAAGTGAATCAAGTACAATATTCTTGATGGATGGCAGGGCATTCAATGCCCTGTCACCAATTTTTTTTTCTCTCGGGCGTCGCTATAACCGTCGCTATTTATGGCTCTGTAGCGTCGCTATGAGCGTCGCTATAGACTTCTGTGTAAACGTCGCTATGAGCGTCTCTATATAGCGTCGCATATAGCGATGCCTATAGCGTCGCATATAGCGACGCTCTCGTAGCGACGCTATTAGCGACAGTTTTAGCAACTCCAGGGGTTATAAAAACCCAGTGTATTTCCGTCGCTAACAACGTCACAAGAGCACACAACCTCTTGTAGTGTTCATAGCAAACTCCACCCCCCCCCCCCCCCAATGGAAAATACCTAAACCTTGTATCATGCTTATCAACCATTTTTTACTTCCTTGTGTCTATCCCCTGTTCTTGGAAATATCTTGGTCCCTATTTGTCCCTAGATGGCCATTCTGCGCGCCCTTGTGGTCCCTCTTGTTGAGGGTCCCTAGGGCTTTAAAATGACAAATAGGGGCTTTGTTTTAATGTATGGCCAAGCCTACACACTATTCAAACCTCCTGTTTTTGTGGTATGCAAGTCATGTGAGCTCATGCTTTTTCCACCTGCGGGAGTAGAGGTTTCCATGTAGTGCGAGTGAATGAAAGTAGAAGGACTAGAATCTTGTTTCATGCTGTAATAGAGGTCAGAGAAGGGAGAGGAGCTAGCTTGGTGTGAAACTATGTGGTGGGTAAGGGGAAGAGATGGGGGAGAAGCTTGCTTGGTGCTACAATGGAGATGGGAGAAAGCTAGCAGAGAGATAATGCTGGACTATAGGGGGTGCATGTGGTTGTTGCAGCCATGGAGAGCTTGGAAAAGGGTTAATCACTTTTTAGCTATAGAATAGGTTTGGAAAGACTTTGAAGGGTGGAAAATGATGTTTCGAATTTTTTTGAAAAAAATTATTTTTTTGAAACTTTTTAGAGTACGTTGTTTACTTTTGGAGCTCAAAAATACTTTTTTGACCATGAAATAGGTTAGGGGACCTTTTAAAGAGGGAAAACATGAAATTTGAATTTTTTAATGTATTTTTAAATCCGGGACAAGAAGTGAAGGAAAAGAGGTCAAAGTGGTCCCTCCCCCCCTCCCATCCCTTTCCCTTAGGCACCTCCCTTACCTTCTCACTAAGTAAGAGGCCATTAAGAGGTGTAAGGATATCTTGTCCTCCTACTTTTTTGAGCGTATAGAGTGCACCCTCTTTCTATTGACTGGCCTCTAATTAACCTTAATCCCAAAGGGCCCCTAGAGGGTTCATATTTTTCCTGATGCTTTCCTCTTTGAGTCTATACTAAGGGAATTTTGTATGTTTGTGAAATTGAATTTTTTCGAATACGTCAGGCTGACAAGATCTACATGACAAAATTTCAAAAGGTGGCTTGATTTAAATATTTATGCAAGATTGAATTGCAAAGGGATATGAAGGTTCTTGGTTCACATCATAACTTATAGCAACATGATATGGTGCTTGATAGGCAGAACTTTATCTCTAACTCAACATTTTCAAAATTATAATCTTTTTCTTATTATTGGACATTAAAATTAGGCTTATAAGAATATGTTTTCTTTAAATGTGATGATTAAATTGAGTTTTATACATAAAAAATACAATTTCTTTAAGAAGCTACTAGATATTTTAGTAAGATTTTGAACTTCAAATTTTTTTAATGAATCTCTGAATACAAGATTCATGAATTCACTAAACAACCCCACATTTTTTCACATCATCATTAGGACCTTACAGCCAACCCTCAAAATTCTATTTTTATCTTAACATACTAGTGACTTAATCAAAACTATGGTTGATGCCATGGCTCGGTGTGGACTAAATCAAATGGTTGATGCCATGGCTCGGTGTGAGCATGGCTATCTATGTAAATCTTTTAGTTTAATTTATTTAACACAGAATTTGTGAGTTTTGGGGAAAAAAAAGGTATAGTTAGACTTGATTGTCCAATTTAACAACTAGTGTTATGTTAAAGATAGATCTCTATTGTGTTAAATGAAAGAACCCTTTTATAAATTAAAATATTAAAAAATTATAAATGAATATTTCACATCAAATGTATGTTGAAATCCAAAATGCTGAAAAGTCAAGTGGTGTTCTAAAACAATCATATAAGGCTACGAAATGACAACCTATTGAAAAAATATTAAAAATGAGGAAAAAGAGGTGATATAAGGGAAGGGAGTCCTACTTTTTGGGAAATGTGTGTCTCAGCTTATCCTTGAGCCTTGAGCCATCGTTAGAAATTCAAGAGAGCTGGTTGAGAGGAGAGTGAAAAATAAAATTTTCAGTTGGATTTTGCAAGAAAATATTATAAATATATCTTAAGATATAATTTAATTTGCAACATTAATGTTGGTTGAGGATTGGTTAAAAGAGATTTGTGTGTTTGGAATAAAAGTTTTCACGAACACTGTCTGAGGTAGAGAGTCTCTTCAGGATGCCTCATAGCTAGCAAGGTATTTTTATAACTATGATAGAAGTTGGAACCCACATTCAAACAAGGTAAAGATTTACGGCGGCCTTAAGGGGAGAGAGAGAGAGAGAGAGAGAGAGAGAGAGAGAGAGAGAGAGAGAGAGCATTCTTGACTCCAAGGAAGTGAGAGAGTGAGGGGGCACTCCCATATGCACACATTAAAATCCAAAAACGTTCAAATCCCACATGGAGAATATCCAACAATTCAATTCAATGGTAAAGAAATTGCACCAAAAATCTTCGCTTTTCTTTATGGCCTTACATATAAGTGCTATATTAATTAACCTCATGAAAATATAAAGCATATAAAATATTATTGAGATTTTTAGAATTGATCTAAATCTTGTATAAATAATATATCAATAAAACAAACTATACAATTAAATGATGCATGCTATTAAATGAAAGAAATCCATAATGTCTTTTTGATAGAAATGAATATCGAAAATGTCTAAACCTATCCCCAATAATAATACATGCATTAAAATAACAAGGTGACATTTACATATCAAAACAAAAAGTTGGAGGAAAAAACATTAGTTTTGAAAAAATTCTAAAGGTAATTCCTAATATTAATACATGTACTAAAGTAATAAGGTGACATTTTCATATCAAAACTAAAAGTTGGGTTGTTTTTTTTGGAAAAAAGTATGTTCTAAAACAAAAAGTTGACAAGAAAGTCATTCCATTCTTAAATCAAGAGACTCATTTATAAACTAAACAAAGATTTTTTTTAAAATTCAAGTGAGTATTAAATAAAGGGATCAAATTACAATGATGAAAAGAGAGACTCGCATTATAAAAAAAAAATCTAACCTTTATAAAACTTATGAACTAAACACAGATGTTTTTTAAAAAAGTCAGTGAGCGTTAAATAAAGGAACCAGATTACAATGATGAAAAGACCCATTTACATTATAAAAAAAAATATAACCTTTATAAAACAAGGAAGTCAATTGAGCATTAAAAGCAGGGACCAAGTTACAATGATGGAAGATCACTTGACATGTGTGGCCAATCCATGTAATCATAGGTAAAAAACGTGCACCCATTCTCCACCCACTCTCCTATGGCCTTTTGAAGCCAAAAAAGAGTCGAATGAAAGACCTAGTCCTTCCCAAACTAAGAAATTCACAAGACAACTTGCAAACAAAGAAACACAAGATGTTGCCAGGATTCACATGCAAAGTAGTATAAAAAGTGATTAAATATTCAAATGTAACCCTAAGTTCCTTCTTCAATATGCCATTTTTAAGAAAGCCAAACATTATAAAGTACTCAACAACCGGAGCAATCCATCCAAAATTGAAATTTGAGAAGTACTTGAGAAATTGCCAAAAATTTGAGGGGTATCTTTGTAATTTCTCACAAGCCCCTCCTATAAAAAAAGATGATAGCTGAGGTGTTAAAAGAATACAATTAGAGTTTGCAAAGAGTGTGTCTTTCAACTTACAATGATGTCACTTTAGAAAAAGTTTCGTATGTTGAAAGGGCAAGAGTTCAGCTCGCATAAGATAAATCACTACAAGAGATCGCTTAAATTTTGACGTCAGATTACTGACGTCAATGGCGGGCATAAGTATATATGTAGGTAAAGCTAGAGGAAAATTAAGGTTTTAAAAAAATTTTAATTTTTAAATTTTCAACGCCTATACCTGTACAAATATTGACACACAAATCAATGTGCATACCGAGGCTTATTATAGCGTCTGTATCGGCGTACATATCAATGCATGTACTGATGGATTCCGCAAAAACAAAACCCGCAATTCTCTCCTGTGCATTTCGCTCCTTTCTTCTCTTCCTCTCTTGCCCTCCTCCTCCTCACTTGCTGCAGATCTGCTGTCTCATGACTTACCGGAGTTGAGATTTTCACTCATGTGCTGCTCCCCATCAACAAGGTAAGCTTCTACTCAAGTTTCCTAGTAGATTTGTTCACTTTTTTTTGTGTGTGTGCATAACATAGTGTTTGTGTGTGTTTTCTTTTTTTAAGTTTTAAATTTTTTTGTATCAATTGTTTCTTGCTCAAATAGGCCATATGTCAGTGTTCTATCATTTTTTTTTTGTTGCATACACACATACACACATTCACATAAACATGCACGCAAGTAAACAAAAATGCACACTAAACAATGTAAACACATTATATATGACGCACGCATACATTTTTCAATTCAAACAAAAGAAAACTTTAAAAAATAACTTTTGTTATTTTATAAATAATATTAATAAAAAACCATCATTAACAAAGAAAGATATCCATATTTTATCATTAAAAAAAATATTTATTTTTATTTATATATTTTATAATCAGTTTGTTATTTTTGTATAAATAAATTTAAATTATTACAGGTTAGCTACTTAATTAGATTTAGCTGCTTACGTATTGAAATCGTTTAGCCGAGCCCACTTAGTCCTACACACATCTTGGATAGTTTCGTTATTTAGTCACCTAGCGGCTTAAGACTAGTCGTGTAGGTTTAATCGATATTCAAATGGTTTATTAGGGTTTGCCACTTAAAGGTAACCGCTTAGGTATTTAGTTGCTAACCGCTCAGACCGGACTACTCCGTATTTTAGCCTTGCTACACGCTTAGGACTAGACACTGAGTGTTAGCCGCAAACGAACTTCGACAAACAAAATAAAATAACGTAATCAACTTTCAATAGCGCACACAGACTTCAAAAACGCAAACAGATTTCAAACACAGATTTATGTCAAACCTTAATATATAGACGTTGACCAATAAAGACGAAGTTATTACCCAGTGGTCCTGATCTTCGTGCACCTTTAGACTGAGGTGTGCGGAGATCGGGCGTGGCTAGAGAATGTGAGATTGTTAGAGCATGCAACAAATAGTAAAAAAATTGCAAACGATTTAAAAAATGCAATAGTCTTTAGAGATGACTTGTGTACTTCAAAAATGCAAACGAGCTTCGACAAACGAAATAAAATAATGCATTCAAACTTCAATAGCGCACATAAACTTCAAAAACAAAAGCAAATTTCACTCAAACTCTAATATATAGACATTGATCAATAAAGCTGAGATTATTATTCGGTGGTCCCGATCTCCATGAACCTTTAGACCGAGGTGTGCGAAGATCCAGCATGACGAGAGAATGTGAGGTTGTTAGAGCTAATTGCAAATGATAAAAAAATCGCCCTTATTTGTTTATCTCTATTAATTTCCTTAAAAGATTTGAATTTCAAAATTCCATCTTGTTGAATGCATGTGATACATTAACATGATTACATAATACACCCATGAAGATAGTGGGGGTTGATCCAACATCTACTAATAACATAATATGCTGGAAGGGGGAGCCCTTTACACGTGCGGCAATCTGCAACCTGAAGACTAAAGTCCAAAGCTAAAAAAAGCCCCTTTACACACGATAAAGAGGGAGAGAGGGGGAGAGAGAGAGGCCACCGAAGGCGGCTGTCCGTATTAGTCCTTACTATAGATACAACCCTCACATACTTCAAAGTATAAAAAATTAAAGATAAGCAAGTAACCCAAATAGTTGAGAGCCGAATGAATGAATCCGTGCACGAAATGCATAAAGAAGCAAAGCTAAACAAATAGAAAACACACAGATGAGAGAAACGGCCATGTAATTTGCCATTGAAACAAAAACATGCCCCATTTATACACATTGAGCTTCAGCAAAATACACACCACCAAGTAGGCAGTTTGAAAAACCAACTTCATTAATCAAAATTTACAATTGGAAACTTGAGAAGGCAGCGCTAAAGAAAAATAAGATAAAATCCTAAGCTCCCCTCTACTCTCACAACAACTGCATCTCCTTTTCTTTCTTCAGCACTTCTGTGAGGCTTCGTATTAAGATCGTCGTCTGTGCCTACACAAGGAACTTTGGACATGTTACCATATAGCAACACCCATTGAGTTTTGTGTACTTCCTAGATAGAACTAGATACTTTAGAGCTTTTTTCTAGATGGATCTAGCAAAATTATTTTTTTACAGAATTTCCTATATGAAGAGTTGTAGTTTGCTACATGGAACTAACAAATTCAAAGTGCCTCTAGATTTTCTAAATGGTAAGTATGTGGAGTTGCTAGATCCAAGTAGGAAATTCCAATTTTTTTATATGGTAAGTTAGTAATTGCTAGATGAAACTAGCAATTTATAAGCTCCGTTGGGTTTCCTATATAGTAAGTTTGTAGAGTTGCTAGCTACAAAGAGCAAAATTATGAGTTTCTATATAGTAAGTTAAGAATTGCTCGATGGGACAAGAAATCTCAAGGTGCCTCTAGAGTTTTGTTATAGTAGCTATGTGGTTACTAGTTAGAGCCAGCAAATCCTAGGTCCAACACAATTACTGAATAGCAAGTATACAAGTTCACACTTAGAACATGGTAACTATCTACTGCTAAGCATTTACAATGAAAATCTAAGATTAGAATTGGTTTTCTATACATTTCTTCTGATGGTCTGTTTGTTAACAAAATCACAACATTTTGTACATTTTATCATGTAGGAAATTATATTCTTTCTCATTGTATTTGATAGAGTGCTAAACATCATGAGCTTCTAGTGAACATGCACAAATATCTAGTTAGGTGAAGTTGCAGAAAGGGGAAAGATAGGCCCTTCAAGCATGTTTAGAGTAGTGTATTAAGGCAACTCAAATGTGGCTTGATAGTGTATGGCTCCATGTCTTGAAACTCTGGCTTAATGTACTGAAGAAAGCAAGTACGTGCAATGAGCGGGTTATGAAGCTTTAAGGCATCCATTTGCATGTGTTGTGATGCAAGGTTGCTTGCAAGCCATAATTTACATTACACTTGCCATGTACTCAAAATTGTTCATGATATTGCAAGCACTTTTTAACTATTTTTGGACTAGGATCTAACACAAGCAATTACTGCTTTATTTTTGAAGAGTTAATTCAACTTTTGACATCAACTTTTATCTTCTTTTGTGTTTATTTGTGTTACACTGTATTGCTTTTGCGGGACCAAGGTGTTGATAGAGGGATTGAGCTCTAGAGTAAAATATAACAACTTGTCATGCCTTCCCTAGCTCTACATGCCATCACCCTCAACATAATCGCATGTGCCATATTATGCTACAAGAAATATTAGCACTCTTTGGGCAACACCGCTTGGTTAAAGCTACTTGCCAAAGTTTGGCAAGTATAATAACGAGCTCAAGGCCAACTTCTTCTTCTTTGAGTCTTGCATAAACTTCATCCAAGCCTAAGTAATAGCATGAGTGATTGTCAACAAAAAAACCCTTTTGGTTTCAAGTTTTACACTATTTTCAAATTTCTAGCAATTGTCTTCTTTTGATGGACTAGCTTTGTTACCTGTTTCAATCCTTCACTATATTACAAACTCCACCATAGTACTCTTTCCACACAAGCTAGAGCTCAATGATGTAGATTTTCTTGAACCAAATATTCTAGCTTTTTCAATCAACTACCTCGATCTCCAATAGCATGTTCTCTCTTATAGAAGCTTTCAACGAAATTCCTTGGCATGTCATGCATAATGACTTTACCACAACATAGTGAGCTTCTAGAAGAGACACCACATATCTAGCTAAGTGTGGTTGATGTCCTGATTCCTCACACCATATACTTACATATGTGCATTTTGAGGGTAGGAAATTACACTCATCTTATGCAACAAAATCACCTATTTGCATACATCTTGACCAAAATGAGAATATATCCTTATGTAAGTTTACTTGTATTTTGTTTGTTGGTTGCTATTTTTTTATTCTTTCACTTCTTCAAATTCCATCTCCTCTCTTCAACTGTTTCACACTTAAAAGCTCAATTCTAGGACCTGATGCATGAAGTATATCAAAAGCAATCAGTATGTCAAAAGCTTATGATGCCTAGGTTAACTTTTTCTATTCATGAAAATATCCTATGATGGGACTTACATGTTGATTGTTCTTCACCATTAAGTGGCAGTCACCATGCTTATGTGTCATGCACCCTTAAAAGCCCACACAATTTGCAAAGTTTGAATTAAATTATGCAACTTAATGTTGTGGCTGTAGATTTCAATGTATAATGAGTATTGTCACATACATGAGAGAGAGCAATGAGTGGTGTATGATCATTGCTCACATGTGTGTGTGTGTGTGTGTGTGTGTGTGTGTGTGTGTGTGAGAGAGAGAGAGAGAGAGAGAGAGAGAGAGAGAGAGAGAGAGAGAGAGAGAGAGAGAGAGAGAGAGAGAAATGAAATGAAATGAAAATGAAATGTTATATTAACGTCTTCAAAAGGCCAAAGTGACCTATGAGACCATAAAGTTACAATGTGGAGGATCTGATACAAAGTTAGAGTAACAAGATGACAAAAATGAAATGAGAAATGTCACAATAAAATACTATGGAATCCTAAACTACTAGGTGTGAACTAAGCAGCTAGCTGGGATAGCTAGATCACAAGAGATCCAGCATCGGTCGCTGGCGGATCTCATCAATCTCCTCCATGGTCAGTAGTCTGACCGGGCGTCGTGCATGTCAAGCCAAAGTGATCCGAATCCTCCGATGCAGCCTCCGCCGATGCTGTGTAGTCCTCCACAGTCGTGGGCGTCTCGATCTCCCCAGCTTAGTTGCTCGATCGAACACTGTGCCTCTGGTGTGAGACGATGAGCTCTACTGTGGTAGTAACTACTCCGGGTGTCCAGTGTAACTCCTCCGGGTGTCCAGTGGGCAGCTCTAAAGAAATCTGTGGTCTGTCTCAGAGACTGGCTAGCCTCTCCTCTCATCAGGCTCTCTCTATGTCTGTGTAGCTCGAGTAAAAACAAACCCAAGCATCTTTGATCCTTGTACTGCATGACTCTAGAGAATGGTCCAAAGCCCTCTTTGAACAAGCAATGGAAGAGGCCTCGTATCTCGTAGTAGATGGGGCAACGGCATGTGTAGTGCAACTCTGTCTCAGGCTCGATGTCACACAGGGGGCATGTCCTGGCCTCTGCTGGTACTCCGCTGTATCTCCGAGTCTGGATCCGCAGTTGGTGTGAAGATGTGCGTATCTGGCCGATAGCACATCGTATCCCATGAGACAAGTGGGTGTCCATGTATCTGGGCCTCCTCACAAAACCATCAATCGTAACTTGGAGGAGATGCTCTCTGTACAAAGCCATCTTTGTGCCCAGCTCCTGTGCTGGCTGTATCCATGTCCTCTTGGTGTCTAGCTGGGAGATTTGTCAAATCATGCTCCTCGTATTTCAACAGCTGTTGATGGGTGGTATCCTTAGAGAGAGAGAGAGAGAGAGCGCCGTCGTCCTGTCTTGCGGTCTACAAAGGAAGGAGAGAGAGAGAGAGAGAGAGAGAGAGAGAGAGAGAGAGAGAGAGAGAGAGAGAGAGAGAGAGAGAGAGAGAGAGAGAGAGAGAGAGAGAGAGAGATAGAGAGAGAGAGAGAGAGAGAGAGAGAGAAAGAGATGGTAATCTTATTGATGTCTTTCCTCTGATAAAATCCATTAGACAGGGCTGCCATGTTGCCCCTTATTGTATGCTGTCTGCTATGATGCATTGGGATGGCTGGTGGCAGGCAGAATTGGAGCCAGGCAAGATAAAAGGTATCCCACATCCCTGGTGCAGCAATTTGCTAATGATACAAATGCTATGACGAGGTAGGAATATGAGCGATCTATTACCAGCTAATCAAGGATTAATAGAAGATGGTCAAGTTTTCAGTTGTATCTAAAACAATATGCATGAGTGCACCAATCCATTGTTGTTGGTCAAGTCAGGTTCGTAGCAAAATCAGGGTATACCCAATAGTTGATTGCTACTGGGGTGTCCATGGTAGCTTCTTCATCGACTTGGTCTCACTATTTCTACACTATGAGTTGCAAAGAGGGTGTTAGAGGTATGTCATATCAAGTAAATTGCCCGATAAAAACCCATTATTTATTTTGGCTTTTAGGGATTTATTGTACTTATTTGTGGGTAGGGAAACCTATAGGTGGGAAACAATAGAGGTAAGTTGACTAAATTTGAAGGTGTTCTCACCTTCAAATTCAAATTTAGAGGTCAATCTCACAATTTATAGTGGGATTACACTAATCCTAGGCCATGGAACTTCAACCTAGAGCGTAGGAGGACATTGGCCGGACACAGTTCAACTTCAACTTAGAGCTTGCGATAGTGGCCAAACACATTTATTCCAAGAGATCTTAAAGATCTATTCGACGAGGAGAGTTGAACTCAAGACTTGTTATGAGAGAGAGAGAGAGAGAGAGAGAGAGAGAGAGAGAGAGAGAGAGAGAGAGATGGGGGGAGACGAAAACTTCTTGCTTTTCTTTAGGGAATTTGGAAACTAAGGCTTGGAGCGAAACGGGAAAGGCCAAGAAATTCAATCTAAGCCTCCCGCCACCCAAAACGAGAGAGAGTGCTTAGGTGCTGCGTGAGCCGCTTCCAAGCAGTCTCTGATTTCTGCACGAAGAGAGAGAGAGAGAGAGAGAGAGAGAGAGAGAGAGAGAGAGAGAGAGAGAGAGAGAGAGAGAGAGAGAGAGTTGTGCAATATCCGCCTGAAGCTGAACCAGACGTCTTGCTGCTCTCTCTTGATGTTGCGCGCGTCAGATGCTGCCTAAAGCTACACGAAACGTCATCTAATTGCTGCTGCGCGCGTCATCTGCTGCCCGCCCGCCAACGAATTTTCTGCCCGAGTGCGCCTACTGAGCAGTGAGCAGGTAACTTTCTTGTAATAAATCTTTAACACTAGGTTGGTAATGGGACACTTTTATGTCCTGGGACATTTTTATGTCCTGTTAAGTGACCATTTTTCTTGAATTATGTCAAGAGTTTCAAAATGGATTTTGAGGTGCTATCTGTCTAGAAAGTTGTCTCATGAGCTGAAAAAAACTCGACATTGTTTTGGAATATCAATTCCATCTTTAACCTTGTCCTTGCACAACATTTCACAACCTAAACTGTGTGAAAAAACGGGTCCTATTTTTGGCTTTTTTCAACTTTTTGCAACTATACCACTCTAGAATTCATGTTTGTGAGGTCTATAATGCTAGAGAACTATCTTTAGTAGTCATCAACATGTCCTGATGCTTCTAGGGAGAAATAAATGTTAAAGTTGTAAGTTATAACCAAATTACAAAAATTGTTAAATCCTGTTTTTTAGCCAATTTTAGCTCTTCTATTATTTTTTTGGTGGCTTTCATGATATCCAAATGCAGTTTTGATTTTCTATGTCTCATATTGTAACATAAAGCTAATATTCCTTGAGTTTTGGGGCACCTAATACCCTATTTTGCATAGTAGACAACCATGGTTGATTTTTTCAATTATAGAAGAAAATGAAACATTCTAGTATATCAAGTATAGCTTTTTCAATATTGTTAGTTTCTTGTGACAACTACATGCATTTTGTAGGTAGTAACCATATCTAGTCATAAGGATCAAATTTGCCTAGATATTGAATAGTTTCTATGGGATTCTACAACTCATAATGTTGAACCCAGTTTTTTCATGTTTGCTATATTTAGCACTTCATCTTTGTCCCCAAGATTCCCCTTGGTTAGAGATGTATTATTATTTTGACATGCTCCATGGCTCCTTATGAACCTAAAGGACAATAGGAAACTAAGAAAACATGCATATATTATTTGTATTGAGCGTGGCTATAGAAACTTTGATGATAGGTTTGCATAATGGTAAAAATTCAACTTTTTTGTACCTATTTCTTTTGGCAAAACAAAAAATAGTGAGTGAGAAGCAATCATATGTTCTGATCAACAACCCATTGAAGTTAACTAGGGAATTTATCTCAGGTCCTATAAAAATCCCTAATCTTATTTTTATGCAGCAAAACGTAAGAAATGACTGTTTTGATGAAAATGTACTGGTCCATCAACTTTGGAGGCTTGGTGTGACCAAAAGATGAGAAATTTTACAAGTTTCTTAATTTTTACATGTGTAGTAGGCCTTGAACTATAACCTCATGAAAGGATTTTACAAAATGAGTGGATCTACTATGGTTTTGGAGGTTTTTTACAAAACCCTGAAAGGACACTTTTATGTCCTGTTAGGTTACCAACCTAGTGTTAATTCTGTTAACCCTCCCCCCCGTCCCCCTCACATAAATATGATGAACTACTAAAGTTCTTGAAAACTGCTTCGTGCAAAAAAAAGAAAAAACCAGAGTTCCTCATTCCGGCAAATTAAAATGTGTCTTAATTTGAGCCCATGTCCCCCCACCCCAAAAAAATAAAAAATAAAACTTCTTTTAAGCATTCTTTGAAAGCTCTCATTGTTTGGTAAAAATGCGTCTTAGCTTAATATCGTGCCGTTTTTTGTTTGAATTTCCTCTTGGCAAATTCAAGGAAAGGAATTGTGTATGTTTGGAAAAATAATGTTTTCGAACACTACTTGGCTTTGTATTAAGATGCTCGGCAATGACAATGTCAGCTGGTTTAGGGTTGGCAATTTAAAATGTAGAGGTAAATCTCAAAATTTGTAAGTGGGATTACACTAAACGGCTTTTTTTAATCATGAATTACTTTGAAGGTTTCTACACTAAATTATGTTGGCATGAGAGAGAGAGAGAGAGAGAGAGAGAGAGAGAGAGAGAGAGAGAGAGAGAGAGAGAGAGAGAGAGAGAACTTTGGTGTGTGTGTGTGTGTGTGTGTGTGTGTGTGTGTGAGAGAGAGAGAGAGAGAGAGAGAGAGAGAGAGAGAGAGAGAGAGAGAGAGATAAACTTTGGTCCCCATAAACGAACACTCATCCATTTCTAGGGATATTCTTTTGACTCTAGCACATAACATGAGGGCCTACACTTTGGCATACATGACTCAAAATAGGTATACATGCATACATGCTCCAAGTGGGACCTCACATAAAGGTAACGATAATGGCCATAGCCCAAACCCTTCCCCTTGGGCTTTGAACTATGATCGAGATAATCCACAACTAAGGAAGACATACACCACCCCCATGACCGCGGGGGGGGGGGTGTGGGGACGTTGGCCTTTAAAATGACAGGACAGGCTAAAGCCCAATTGTTGGTAGACATAGGTATTTGCTATGGATGCAAAAGAACCATGGAAGACATAGACCAAACGTCTGTTAATTGTAAGACATAGACCACATATAAACCATCCACTATTTAAATGGGCGGGGGGAAGACTTATAGGCATTTGCTGTAGATTGAAAAGAACCGTAGAAGACATAGCCCAAGTGTTTGTTAATTTATTAGGACGGTGAGTGGGTTGCTTGTAATAAGCACACCATTTTGCATGAAGGGGCTCACCAAAACTCGGTTTTGAGAAGCTGATGTGTGTGTGTGTGTGTGTGTGTGTGTGTGTGTGAGAGAGAGAGAGAGAGAGAGAGAGAGAGAGAGAGAGAGAGAGAGAGAGAGAGAGAGAGAAACTTTGGTCTCCATAAACGAACAATTCCTTCCCCATGTCGGGACATATCAAATCTGTTAAAGATGCTAATGGCTTTGTGTTAAAGATGCTAATGTTTTGATTGTAAAGATGCTAATATTCTAAATCCGTACTATTCTTTTCATTGTTCTTTGGTTGCTAGTTCAAAATGTCTCTTCAAAATCACTTGTCCACTGGGCTTCAAAATGATGGAGAACGAGCTTTCTTTTTACGAACATTTTCTCGTGAGCTACGAGAAGATCTAGCATCACAATATTGCCAAGATCTTTTGCAACGCTCGGAGATAAAAGTGTTATGGCCAGAAATAAGATATAACTTATTTTATAACGGGAAGAAAGTTTGGAATATACGAAAGATTTTTCTTGACAATTTGGTTGATTGGGATGGAGATTTAAACTTAGTGTTGGCAAAAGAAAAGTTAGGCCTAATCAAATATTACAAAGTGACCCACTATGGAGGTGGTAACATGCCTTTGTCATTGATGCACTATAGAATGAGTATGATAATCCGTCTCATTCTTGCAAAACGACTTTGTACTTATGAAAAGCCTTGGTAGATTCAAAATAAGTTACATAGAAGAATGCTTTTATGAGATCATTTACTTCTTGTGAAGTTAAAGTAATTTATGTATTTTCATGTTTGTTTATTTCTCAGAGCATTGAAGTGCTTAACTTTGTAATGGAGAGAGAATTTGTGTTTGATGAATGGGCTAGTACCTCTTGGAAAGCCATAGTTTATTTCTCTTAGAGCATGTTGTGTTGTAGCTTAATGAATATTACAAACATGGCTAGTTATTCTTCTTTGACAGGTATGGAGAGAACACAGTTTTGGAAGTGTGATTGCAATTATCTTTGCAAGCATTCCAACAATGGTTGGTGCCTTGTAACCAAGCGTACCTTTTATCACCACAAACAACAAGATGTTCTAGGGAATCTCCATCCTTCCATTAGCAAAAAACAAAAAATGGATTTAGAACAAAGACTAGATCTTGCCAATGACCTGAGTGATAGTAGAGCAATTAACCATCTAGCCGAACACATTGATGGACCCCATAATGCAACACCTACCTGAGCCATGGGACAAGGCAAGAAGCCCAACAATTCTCAAAGAAATACATGGTGCACATGTAACACGTATTGTGCAGGTGGTAGACAAGTTCATGCATCAACCTATTATCGCCATCAAGCTTTGGCACATAACTTTGAAAGCTTCAAAAATAGTTTTGGTTTATCTTCTCCACTAGATTCAAAAGGAAACATGGAAGAGAATGATGAACATCAGGCTCAAGTCTCTGAGTTTGATGGTGATGGAAATGACATCATTGATGAGCCAATGTCTATTAGTGAGAATGAAGAAAATCAATCTTCTCCTCTATACTTGGAGCTAGTTGAGAGGATACTAGAGCTCCAAAATTTATGGGATGAACATAAACTACCAAGAGGTGTGCAAGATAGAATGCTTCGCATCCTATTTGGAGACTTGGGGGGGGGGGGGGGGGGGGCTACAGTGATTAAAAATGCTTCCAAGAGAAGCATGGCTAGGCTATTAGTTAAACTTCCTCCTACATGGGAAGGTGCCTTGGAGGGTTTCAAATTCCTGCTTGTTGGGATCAATTGCAAACCATGCTTAAAGGTCTTGGCATAGTTTCTTCCTTGCGCTATCACATCTGCACAGATAGTGATGTAGCCAAGCATCCACCCAAGCTTCTTCAACCAAGCAATGAGGACAACTTTACAGGAGAGGTTCTTAAGTGCACATGTGAAGGTGGATCATTATCATCGAGGCTTAAACGTGATTGCTTGGAATGCTGCGAGAAGTGTCCAGTTTGTGCCAAAGCAAGGAAATCAATGCTTTTCTTTGACTACATTCCCATCGGGCCTCAACTAAAGCTATTGACAAAGAGTAGCACTTATTGCCACGAGCTACTATGTTTATGGAGGCACAAAGAAAAATGGCTCAATGGAGATGCAATTAGCAACCAAAGAAGCATTGTTGATTTTTGGGATGGACAAAAATTCCAAGAAGTCAAGAACTTTGGGGATCCATCAACATCTTATGAGCTACCGGTTGTCTGCTCTAATCCTCTTTGCAAGAAGTCTTACACTACTTTTCCTACCAGTAGACGTTATAAAGCTCTTCAAAATGTTGTGGGAGAAGAGTACAACTTTGTCTGCATCGAGTGTAAAGAGGAGATTGTGTGTAAAAGGAGCCTACAAAAGGTACATAAAAGCATCACATCGTTTTTAAAAAAAAAGATCTCATGATTTCAAACCAAACTTATTTTTTGGGTGGCCATGTGAATAGGGTGATCCTCGAAATGTAGCATTGTTGCTACATTGGGATGGATTTCAGACATCACAGACAACCCAAAAGAGTTGTGGGGTAGTAGAGGTCATGGTTTTGAATCCAGGAATCAAGTCTTCCATTGATATCTTGCCAGTTTTATTTATCCATCAAAGTTGCAAGAAAATTATGAAGGTTTCTGGTGAAGTTTTTGGGGCATTTTTGGAACCTTTGCTAGATGAGCTAGAAAGCCTATATCTAAATGGTGTGGAGGTGTTGTATGACTATCCCATAGAGAAGATCTTTGGTGCCAATCAACAAGGTCTTTGAAAGCTATGTACGCTACGCGCTATGGTCATGATGATTACAGGCGACCATCCGGCACAATGCAAAATAGGCCTCTTCAAGAATGGAGGACAAGAGTTTTGCAGGTGTGATAAACCTCAAGCAACTCTAGTACGACCTAGTATAGGATTAAAAGAGGGGCGATACGTCTATAATGAAAATCACCGACAAGCTAGATATCCACCTTCAAAGAGGACCATTGAGGAGATGACAAAAGCTCTTGATGAGGCTAAACGGTGTTGCACAGACAAAGAAAAGGAAGCATCATGGAAAGAAGATGGTCTCTCAGGAGAGTCCATACTCTGGAGATTATATGATCTATATGGATTTGATCTCTCTCTAGATTTAGTCTACGACCCAATGCATATCTTATCATTGAATGTATTATATCTCACATTTATTTGAAAGTGTTGAGGCTCCTTTGAAGAAAGAAATCAATATTGCTATGTGTGTTGTTAAAAAGGTAGCACCTACCTCCATTCGATATGGTAGTTGGCCTAACTCCCCAAGCATCTACTTTGCAATCTTCAAGGCAGAGGAGAACCAAAAGTTCATCCAGTGGTGTCTACCGTATGTTTTGAGAGTTGTTAGTGGCATTCCTCCTGAAATGCATGTTTTGGGATTTTTGTTGATTGACATTGCACACAGCTTCTACAACCATAGTAGAGATCATGGATGGTCTGTGAAAGACATAGAAGTTGTGAAGACATTGCTACAATCATGGAGAGTTCAAAATGAAGAAATCTTTGGTGCGAACTCATTACCTCTAGAACATGTAGCTGGTATGTATATCTTGATTAGTTAACAATAAGTTTGATATATTTGTTCAGGAGAATAATCTCTTGATAACTTGTTTATAGGTAATGGTGAGATGCTTGATGATTTCTTGCGCCATGGGTTGCATGACCAGTTTTGGTGTTACATATTTGAGCGTCTTGTAAAGGCATACAGCTCCATCAAAACAAATAACATGGAGGATGAAGCTTCATTTGCAAAGTTCTATTTGAGAAGGTTCTTCACAAGAGCTTTTCAGGCTATCCGTGGTGATAGTGACAATCTCTTAACTTCTAAAAGGTTTTTGAAGGACCTACATTTTGCATTGATTCTTTCTCAAAGCAGCTCGCTATTAGTAGCTCGCTATTAGTAGATGCTCCATCACATGATTGCTCTCCGTCACATATGGATGGGCTATTGGTTGTGTCTTCAATTGAAAAGGCTAAATCTATGTGGAGTGATCTATTAAAATATGGAAGCAATTCACCATGCACTAGAAATCTTCTTCTCAAGGGGATTGGAATATCAAAGAAGAGATGCACTTATAGAGATCCTACTAGTGAAGAGAAAACTTATCTAAAGAATTTTTGGAACATTCCAGAGCAGTACTTCCAATGTTTGGAAGTAAAGACATACCAAAAGGTCCTCTTTAAAGGGGACAATTAATGTGGGTGCCAATGTCATAGTGAAGGTGGATACCGATGATGCAACGGTGGAACACAGAGGTCAGTGGAAGGCTTGTATAACATCCTTGTTCTCAACACAGTTTGATGGAAAGTGTATGCTTTTCTTTGGTGGACAATATTACAAGCAATGCATTGTGGGAAACGGGGACTCAGAACAATTTTTAATGGATCTAGTTACTTAAATGAGTGTGCTTGAGAAGGCCCCTTTGCCTTTCACATGGGATTGTGTTCGGCCCATCTACTCTATACTTCACAAATTTATTCCATTGCCAATACCAAGGAGGCAGAGGCTCATTGCTTATGAGGTGAAGGATTTGAGGCAGCGTGATAGCTTGTTAATGGAAGGAGGTCCATGATATAGTTCAAGTGCGCTTGAATAGCGAGAATGCAATACAGATCTCCACCCATAATGGAAATGTTCCATTATGGGTGGAGGTCCATGATATAGTTCAAGTGTGCTTGAATAGCGAGAATGCAATACAGATTCAACATGCTGTTGTTAGAGAGACTGATTACAAAAGGAAAAGGGCAAAGCTTGCTTTATTGGAGCATGATGCATATCAACAAAACACTTATAAAGTTTGCAGAGAGGAGCATCAATGGAGAAGTTGGGATACATGTTCCATTCAAATTAAAGATTGGACAGTCACAAAACAAAAAAAGGTTATAAAGCCTGGACATGCAGCTAGATGGATACCTATTGTTTGGCATTCTCCATAGACATATAATTGTGGTAGCCCCTTTTATTCAATCACTGCTAGTAATCTTGTGGAAATATTTTAGAAAGACTATTGCTTCATGGATGACAATTGTTGTATTCATTGTTATGGTGTTCTTTACATATCTTCTGTATAACTTCACTCATATGGTATGCAAGCATGGCTAGTACATTTGTGGAAGTAGTTTAGAATGACTATTATTTCATGGATGACAATTTTTGTATTCATTGTTATGCAAGTAGTATACCTATGGAAGTAGTTTAGAATGACTATTGCTTTATGGATGACAATTGCTAGCTTCATTGTTTCGATGTTCTTTGCATATCTTTCTTAGAACCTCATCATAGAGTATGCTAGAGCTTCTAGGAGACCTGCTTTATGGATGGAGATTATTGTACTTATTGTTAGTATGCAAGCATGGCTAGTATACTTGTAGAAGTAATTTAAAATGCATATTATTTTATACATGACAATTGTTGTATTCATTGTCACAGTTTTCTTTACATGTCTTTCTAAAACATTACTCATAAAGTAATGACAAGTGTGTGTATAATTTTTGAGATAAAATTTGTTACTTAAATGTCTTGCTGCTCATGTGTGTGTTCAATGCTTTGTCTTTTCAGATATGAGTTATCCACAGTCCTTTGTGGAGCAACTAATGTCTTTCTCTAATGAAGAGGCCCTCAAATTTTTAGATTCTTGGAGGGCCAGTCATCTTGGAAATAAGAGAGTTGTTTCTTCTCCATCTAGCATCTCTATAGGTGTTGACACTACTAGCAACGAGAAATATGACCCAATCATATATGAACACGTGTTTAGGCCTCCACCTCCTAAGCTTAGAGAACCCAATAAACTCTATGGTAGGGATTTCCTCTTAGAAGAGGGCAATAACCAACATAGAGTTCTTTATTCAAACTATGGGTTTGTTAGAGGATGGTTTTCCAAACACAAGCCATTTGGAGACCTTAGAAATAACATGGAGAGAAAGAATACCGTGTTGGATGTAATAAGAAAAAATAAAGGTGAGCTTAAGCCTGTAATAGTAGCTGGACAAAATTATCATTAGAAAGAAGGAGGACGTTTATACATGGGCCATCAAGTCTCTTGCGGCAAAACGAAAATGGAGAAAAAAGAAACCATACAACGAATTATCTTCTAGCACCCCAATGGTATGTGTCATTTTGTAGGATTTTCTCTAAGTAATGAACTTCTATTATGTCAAAGTATAATCCAAATGTTTTCATGAGATTAGATAGAAAAATAAAAAGATGATGATGATGATAACCAAGAATTTCATGAGAATGATGGAGGAGAAAGTGAGCTAGGAGAATATGGTTCACTCACAAAACTTGTGAGTAAATCTCTAAGATATTGGAAATTTATATGAAAACTAATGATGAAGAAAGTAATGCTTTTGTTGTTATTGAATAGCTAAAGGATGCTTGTGCACAAGAAACCACTTGTATATCTATTGAAGAAGAAGAACAGCAACCACAAGCTACTCATGTAAGCACTTCTATCTTAAAATAACAATAATGTATGACCTATCATGATAAAATTTTTTATTATGTGTTTAGAGAGAGACGGAAGCATACATTCCTAAGATGCCATGGGAAAATCATGATTTACAAAGTGATGCTTATGAGATATGTGTGGTTTACTTCTCTCTCTCTCTCTCTCTCTCTCTCTCTCTCTCTGTGTGTGTGTGTGTGTGTGTGTGTGTGTCACACACACACACACACAAGCATGTGCGCGCACACACACACACACACAAAGATATCAATTGAAATAATTGAGGTAAATTTAGCTAGTTTTGTGTGCATGTGTGTATGTGTGTGTGAGATATCCAAATTCAATTGCTTAATGCGCAGGCATATAGAAACTACATGCAAGATGAAGAGTTTGTCCAATGCTATCAAGAAAAGGTAAACAATGAATTAGATGAGTGTGAAGACCATATCACAAAACTGGTACAATTCTAATTCATGTATTTTTTTCACTCTAAAACTTTTTGTTGATTGCACTCTTTTCTTGAATAATTTGTGAAGGAAAAAATCAATGGAAGGACACAAATTATAAGTGGTACAAACCAAGAACAGAAAAGAAAAAGCACACGAAAGCGCAAGGTACTATTTAAAGATGCTTCACATGGAATATTTATTTAATGAAATACTTACCCTACTTAATTTTAATGTTATAAAAAAGCCATGTTTTCCCACTTCTATAGGCTACTTCTAAGATTGAAGAGCTACTAAAGGAGAAAGATCAAGCTTCAAAGTTTTTGAAGCTTAAAAAGAAAAAGGTTTTTTTCTTCACAAGAATAAGATTCTTTAAATATTTTTGCATGTGGCTACAAAATAAAAGAGTGGACTTTAATTGTTTTAGGAGCAGAAATCTGATGGGGGATGTTCAATGAATCAAAATCAATGTGTGTTGGAATTTCAGGTATGCAATAAGAGCTAAAAACATTGCCTTACTTATGTTCACAAAAATAATACGTCACTTTTTAAACCATGTTATTTTGTTATGACAATTATGTAGGCACAAAATTTGTCCAGGGATGACAAAGAAACTATATTAATGAAGTGGCTAAATCTCAAGAAAGTACAAGACTTGTACCACTTGATCAAGCCAACGTATTTTGCTATGCAAAAATCGAATAGTTTCCTCAAGAAGAGAGCAAATGAGGATACTAATAAATCCACTATGTGTGAACATTTAGTTACATGGCTTTTGTTAGAAGGCCTGATAATTTTTGATTTTGATAAAGTTGGCTCTTTATCCATGAAGGATATCATTGTAACAAATGACAAGTAGTTTTATAATCCAACCACATGATTTAAGAACTGTAGCATGTAACACACATTATGTAAGCTTTCATTTGTTATACTCATAGCTATCTTTATGAATTAAGCCTACTTTAGTCTCCTAATGTTGAAGTAATCTCTCCTAAATTGTTTGCTCGTGGAAAAATTTTAGATTAATTTCTATTTTGTGTCTACATGTTCCTTAATAAATTATTAGGTGAACTACTGAAGGAGTACGAGCGGAAGTGCGACGCGAGAGAGAGTGCGAGAAGAAGAGCACGACTATATGGTGAACTCGCTCTACTGTAATGTGTAGAGCATAGTGAGTTCTTATTAGGTTTTTACAAAAGAATATGTGTACATACCTGGCGGCCCGCCCACTTACCTGGGCGACCACATTGGGCTTTATACCCCAACAACCTCCCACTTAAAGTCCAATGTGGTACTTTAAGTGTGAGAGAAGCTACTATACAAGCTAATATACAAGAGATGTAGAGAAGTGATGTACTACCCTACACCTAATTGCTTGCGAAAATGCGCAAAGCTCTCTGAGGGAAGTCCTTTTGTAAGTAGATCAGCAGGATTTTCTGTGGTGTGAACTTTGACAAGCTGAAGTTGCTTATCCTGGAGCATTTCCTTGATGAAATGATACTTCACATCCACATGCTTTGTCTTTGAGTGATAAACTGGATTGCGAGCCAATTGTATAGCACTTTGACTATCACCATATAACACATGCATCTCTTCTTTGATTCCCAAATATGTTACTAGTCGATTAAGCCAAATTGATTCTTTGCATGCCTCTGATGCTGCAACATATTCAGCCTCTGCAGTAGACTGAGTAACACAATGTTGTAATCTAGAACGCCATGATACTGCTCCACCAGCCAATGTAAAGACATACACTTAGCTCCTGACTCCCATAGAATATACGCATACTCTTTGTAGCTTTCAGGTATCTCAATATTCCTTTAACTGCCTCCCAATGTTTCTTGCCTGGGTTTGACATGTATCGACTTACTACTCCCACTGCAAATGCGATGTCTGGGCGAGTAGCAATCATTGCATACATCAAACTACCCACTGCAGATGCATATGGAATCTTATCCATTTTAGCCTGTTCTTCCTCAGACACAGGACAATCTTGTTTGCTAAGTTTCACATATGGTGGAAATGGAACACTCAATGCCTTTCCCTTCTCCATATTGAAATGTTGCAAAACCTTGTCAATATACTCTGTTTGAGATAACCAAATCAACTTCTTTGATCTGTCTCTCTCAATGCGCATACCAAGTATATGACTTGCCTCACCCATGTCTTTCATGTCAAATGATTTTGCCATCTTTGACTTCAAAGCTGAAATTTCTTCCAAGTGCTTGCCAGCAATCAACATGTCATCCACATACAAAATAAGGATCAACCAACTACCATCCTTAGCCTTCTTTGTATATAGACAGTGATCGAACTCACTACGTTTGTAGCCTTGAGAAAGCATAAACTTGTGGAATTTATGGTACCATGTTCTCGGTGATTGTTTTAAGCCATAAAGACTCTTTAAAAATTGGCATACCCAATCTTCCTTGCCTTTCTTAACAAACCCTTCTGGCTGCTGCATGTAAATTTCCACATCTAAATCACCATGCAAGAACGCTGTCTTGACATCCATTTGGTGCAACACCAAATCTAATATGGCAACCAATGCAAGAAAGCATCTCAATGTAGTCATCTTGACCACCGGAGAGAAGACTTCCTCAAAGTCAATGCCTTGTTCTTGCTTAAAGCCCTTGGCAACAAGCCTTGCTTTGTACTTTGGCTGACTATCATGAGCGGTGATCTTATACCTGTAAACCCATTTACAAGGTAGAGCCTTTTTGCCCTGTGGTAATTTAACTAGCTTCCATGTCTTGTTTTTATGCAGAGCTGTCTTCTCTGACTGCATGGCCAATTCCCAATTCCCGGAGTCCTTCATTTTCACTGCTTCCTTGTAACATGAAGGCTCATTGCAATCAGTCAACATGACATAGTTCATAGATGGAACAAACCTATCAAGAGGTCGCGTGACACGTCCAGATCTACGCACAATAGGTGGCTCAGGCTCAGCCACAACCTGTGGTTCCACTCTATCCTGTCCTTGCTCCTCTTGAGCCCTGACATTTTGTCTTGCACGTGCAGGTCCGTCTTCTTGGAAGAAAACTCTTCTAATCTCCTCAACCCTCTCTGGTTTAGAATGATATTTGGATTCATTAAAGTGAACATCATTGCTGCGGACAACCTTTCTGGATTCGGGATCCCAAAGTCTGTACCCCATCGCACCAGAATTACCATAGCCTAGAAAGATGCACTTTCTATTCTTTGGCTCAAGTTTGTTCCTAAATTCCTTTGGAACGTGAGTATATGCCTCACAGCCAAAGACTCTGAGATGCTTGTATGAGGGCATTTTGCCTGACCACACCATCTCTGGCACTGAATCCTTCTGCAAAACCTTGCTAGGAGATCTATTTACAAGATGAACAGCTGTTGATACAGCTTCAGCCCAAAACCCATTTGGCAGCTGTGCATTAGACAACATACTTCTGACCTTCTCTTGTATGGTCCTATTCATCCTCTCAGCAACACCATTTTGAGGAGGATTGTAAGGAGCAGTAAGTTAACTTTTTATACCTTTTGACTCACAAAAGTCCCGAAAGGCCTTTGAAACATACTCTCCACCATTGTCAGTGCGTAAGCATTTAAGCTTCTTGCCACTCTGGTTCTCCACAAGTGTCACAAACGTTTTGAAAACACTAAACGCTTCATCCTTGTGCTTGAGAAAGTAAACCCATACTTTCCTCGAGTAAATATCTATAAATGTCATAAAGTAAGAAGCTCCCCCTAGAGATAGGTTAGGCATAGGTCCACACAAATCACTATGAACAAGTGCCAACTGTGTATCTCTTCTACTGCTTCTATGCTTATGTGGTTGCTGTGTTTGCTTACCATACAGACAATGTTCACAGAATTTAAAATCATTAAATGAAAAGCCAGGAAAATAACCAGAACGAGACAAGATTTCCATTCCCTTCTTGGACATATGTCCTAACCGGCTATGCCACAAAGAAACGTTCGGCTGCTCGGTTACATTGATTACATTTTTAGAGACATTTGATACATAAATCATGTAAAGTCCTCCAGACTTTACTCCATGTGCTACTGACATAGAACCCTTGGATATCTTCCACATGTTCTGTCCAAAAGTGGTGACGTAGCCAGCATCATCAAGTAAACCTGTGCTGATCAAGCTCTTTGTAATTGCGGGAACATGTCTCACATTCTTCAGCGTGAAAGAAGAGCCATTTTGAAACTTCAATTGAACATCTCCAACACCTAAGATCTCACATGTCTGCCCATTGCCTAGCCGAACATGATCTTTAGTGGTCACATAAGAGGTAAACCACTCCTTGTTTGGAGACACATGAAGTGATGCCCCTGAGTCTATAATCCACTCACTCAGTGCATTTCCATCAGATGCTGTAAGAAGAGCTGAGTCCATTGTATTCTTCAAGAAGTAGATGTATCCTGACACTAGACTGTCATCCTCTGCAACAGTGTTTGTCACATTTATTTCTTGAATCTTCATTGAAGGACTTGTTCTTCTCACCATGGTCTTCAACTTTCTCTTTGCCTTTTTCTGCTTTCCATTCTCTGCAGTCTCTTTTCATGTGACCCTTCTTGCCACAATGGTAGCATTCTATGTCACTCGTGCCTTTAGCACTGCAGGACTTGCTACGAGACTGATTCCTCTTTCCACCTTTGTACTTTTCTTTGGTCCTTCCCCTGACAACTAAGGCTGTTCCTTTGCCTTTGTCCATTGTCTTTCTATTGGTTTCTTCAGTAAGCAGACTTCCTTCTACACATGCTATGTTCAAACCATCTGGAGGTGCAGAATTACTCAAAGCTGTGTGAAAAGTGTCCCAACTTTCCGGCAATGTGATCAACAAGAACATAGCTCTAACAGGTTCATCAAACTTGACACCTTGAGCTGACAATTGACTATAGATTGTGTTGAATTCATTCAGATGATTGGACATAGGTGTCCCTTCTTTCATCTTCAAGTCAACAAGCTTCTTAAGCCAATATACCTGTGAAGCTGCACTCTGCTTCTCATAAAGATCACTCAGCTTTAACCATGCTTGATAAGCCGACATCTCGTCTGCTACATTGAAGTAAATGCTTTCTGCCAAAGTCAGCATAATGGTAGAAAGTGCTAATTCATCCATTTCGCTCCATTCATCTTCGTTCATATCTTCTGGTTTTATCCCCTTGAGCTTTATAGGTTTTATCTGCTTCTTTTGTACCAACACGTGCCAAATTTGATTCTTCCACAATGGGAAATTGGTTCCATCCAACTTCTTGATATTGTAAAGAGCAGTGTCCTGTGATCCAGCCATAGCTACGCTTCACATTAGTTTAATTTCCTGGGAAAAATTCGGCAGAGTTTCTCCTGTAAACTGACCTCTGAACCAATATGAACCTGTCAAATGAACCAAGAAAGCTTCAGATTCTGCAGAAATTTTGGCAGAGTCTCCTTTGTAAAATGACTCTGGTGTACTAAAAACAGACCAAAAACAGCTCAAAAAACCACTATCTCTCTAACACTGTAAGCTGTGGGTAAACCTGTCCTGCACCTATACTGTCTCTGACTGTCCTGTCACTGTCTTGTAAGCATAGACTGCGACAATGCCTCAACGGCAATAAAGCAAAGATGCAATCCCAACTGTCTAACTCACAGTCAATACATCCTAGCTGCCTATCTAAGGGTGCTCGAGGGATCGCTCCAAGACCTGTATCACCGAAAGGATCTCAACATTCGAGAACCCCCCAGCTCAATAAAACCTCACTCGACCCTCAACAAAGGCTGCAGTAAATCTGACAGTACATATACTTCCCACAAAGTCATACATCCACAAATTTCGCACTGTATGCTGTAACCGCTGCGGCGGTTGTTTGCTGCGTGACTCACAGCCAGCAAACCCTCAACAGACATACATCATCTCTGACAATACATCCCATGTGGAAGTACCTACAATGTCAGGATGAAATCTGGAATATCAAGCAGCAAACACAAGCTACCTGATGAACTAGTGGATGTCGCCTACAGTCTGTGTGTAGATGCGCCCGTGTCGTATGTGACACGCCTCCAAGAATTGTGATCCGTCCTTCGATGTGTAGACAACCACAAATCAACACTCTGGGAGTGTCGATATCCTCAGCACCTGCAGTCGTAGGCCGAAAACCCCAAATTTGCAGAGTCGGATCTGCACCCGCCGAGACCACGTACTCGAAAATGGCCTGCGCAGACCTTTGTCAAAGCCGAACGGTGGCCGAGATGACCTCAGAATGAAATTATGAGAACACGAGGTCCTTCGGGCTCACCCTCAGGATTTGGGGCCGTGTCTTCGCCTGTCGAATTTCACTCCAATCTGAGCTGGTGACTCAGCCTCCTGCAGTGCTGCCCGGAGCCTCGATCTGAGCTTTGATACCAGTTGAAGGAGTACGAGCGGAAGTGCGACGCGAGAGAGAGTGCGAGAAGAAGAGCACGATGATATGGTGAACTCGCTCTACTGTAATGTGTAGAGCATAGTGAGTTCTTATTAGGTTTTTACAAAAGAATATGTGTACATACCTGGCGGCCCGCCCACTTACCTGGGCGACCACATTGGGCTTTATACCCCAACAACTACTAGGTTGTTTATAGAAAAGTTACTAGATGAACTACTAGTTTCCAAGAAACCGTCCTTATATATCACTAGATGACTTGCTAGGTCATAAACAAAAATTGCTAGTTGACTCACTGGTTTGAAAACACTGATATGTAAGGTCAAACTAGTAATTGAGTCAACTCCTACATTGAACTAGTGATCTTTTTACCATATTGAGACTTGAATTGCCATATGGCTATTGAACTCTCCATATAGTAACAAAATTACTATATGTAGCATCTAGGAGTTGTCTCTTTTTTACTAGTTTGCACTCTTACTAGATGTGTGTATTGAAACTAGTGAATCATCTAGAAATCCTATATTTTTTACTATATGGTAAGCTGTCCAAAGCCCCTTGGATTTGCTAGTATCAACATGTCACCTGAAAAGAGTGTTATCTTGAGCACCTGTTGCCTCGTAGTAAGTTGAATTGTAGACCACACTACATCCAAGAATCCCCATTTGTGAAGTCACTGTGCAAACACATCATGTCCAAACACTCCTAGACAATGAAATTTGAAACACAACCTATCTATAAGACAAACAACAACAATGAATTGGCGTGCACGTCCATAGTGTTTTAGATATATTTGATTGGCTCCTTGCCAGATGCATGTGCATTGAAATTGGACCCACAGGTTCAAACACTGATAACTTGAACTCCAACATATGGGTCCAACTTTTTTATAGCAAGTTTCCTTTTGCACCTCTCTACCACTCACAAGCCTCTGTTTGGCTTGAAGCTAGTGACGGCAACACTATCTTGACTAGAAGTCTGCAATGTAGTCTGTACTATACCAATAGTCTCCTTATTTTTCTTCCCTAAGTCAGTAGCATTTCTTTCCTCATTACGCTTGCCTTTTCCTTTTTCCTTTGTAGAGCTTCTATCTTTGCCTTTGGATCTTCAATCTCGACCATGCTTCCCATAGTTTTAACAATGGGTATTGGTCTTCTTCTGGGAATCCAAAGCAGAAAGTGCTTCATTACCTTTGTCAAAAATTTTGATTTTCCTTGATTTATTAACATGGCTTCCTCCTCAATGAGAAAAGAGCTGAGATCATCAAATTCTAGCTTTTCCTTTGTGGTTTAAAGCCAAAGTGTCCTAGACACTGGTTTGTACTCCTCATGCAATTTCTTGAGTACCAAAGAAGCTAATTGAGTACTAATCAATGCACTTTTCATAGCCGATAGTTGATCATGAATAACCTTTGCTTCATAAGAAAAGACTGTAGGGAACTTTTGGTTGGAAACTTGATGGCAAATAATTGTTCAAGATGGGTGACCATTCGCATCATAGAATCTTTATCAACTTTTTTGTGATCATGTAAATTGTAATTATGCAAATGTGATAATAATTATTGTGATCACAAGAAATTGCACGTGATCACGTGAATTTTAAATCCTTGCTTTTGACCATACATCATGCCATTTTCGTAAGTGGCCTGTTTTTCCTCTCAGCAACACCATTTTGCTGAGGTGTATAAGACACTGTACATTGGTGTTTTATCCCACGACTAGCCAAAAATGCATTGAATTCATGAGACATATACTCCCCCCTCGATCGGAACGGAGGGTACCCATAGTACATTTTGAGAAATTTTCAGCCATAGCCATAAATTGTTTGAAGCACATAAAAACTTCGGACTTCGCTTTAAGCAGAAATACCCATGCATGCATGGAGTAATCATCAATGAAAGTCACAAAGTAAAGGTATTTTCCCAAGGACGGAGTTTGTGTGGGGCCACAAACATCACTATACAAAAGCTGCAACCTGCATGTGGCCCGAACTGAACCATCCTTTGGAAACTTAGAATGCTATATCTTACCCAAAATATAGCCTTCACAAACATGTTTGACAGATGCTCCAAGAGGCGGCAAAGAAGCAACCATATCAAATTTCTACAGACGCAGCAAACTGGAAAAATTCAGATGACCAAAACGTGCATGCCAAAGTTTTGCATCTGAAATATCCCTTGAATCTGCAACAAAATTTGTAAAATTTTGTCCACACTTGTCATACAAAGTGAGCGTATACAGCCCACGACACAAAAGGCCAGATGCAACAATTTCATCACCAAAACTGAGATCATGAACTGTACATCTGTCATCCACAAATTTGACTACAAGTCCAAGTCTAGCAAGTGCCGATACAGATAAGAGATTCTTCTTGATCCCATGTACATAAAGTGCATCAACAAGTGTGAAGGAACTGCCATTCGCAGTAGTAAGCACAATCTTTCCAACTCCTTGAACCGGATAAGAGGCATTGTTGGCACAAGTGACTAAATTCCCATGAGGGACAGACTCGAGAGAGGTGAACAATTTACGATGTGCGGTAATGTGTTTTGTAGCACCACTGTCGAAATACCACACATGTGAATCTGCAGCAACTGACAAGCATACATCATGGACAACAGGATTGTAAGTGCACTCTGCGCTAAAAGCCCATTCTGCATCAACGTCAGCATTACAGTCTCCTTTCACAGAAGACTAAACAATGGATGCATTTGTAGTGGAACTAGCATTTGCAGTGGAACCACCCTCTTTATTCTTAGCCTCTTTGGCCTTCAACTTAGGAAACTGCTTGATCAAGTGATCATTAGCTTTAAAATAATGGCTTTCCCTTATCACCAGAATGTCTAGACAAATTGCTGCCAGAAGCATTAGTAACAGAAGTTTTGCCACTCATAGCAAAACCATAAGAAGTGGCTGCATCACTATTACCACCCTGTCTTTGAGAAGCAATAAAAGCTTGTTCAACTGCATGCGGTCTAGTCTTGTTTTTTTTGGAAAGTGACTCTTTCAATAGCAATGTGCATAATGCATCAAACTTGACAACTTCTAGATTTCCTTGGGTCATAAGTCTCCAAGTACTAGCAAAAGTCTGGTAAGAATCTGGTAAGGCATCAAGAACAGTCTGCACAAGGGAACTGTCTGAAATGACTTCACCTGCAGAAATAAGTTGCTCATTGATGTCCTTGACACTAGCAAGAAAAGTGTCCATCTCATCTTCCTCATGTATAATCTTCGACTCCAGCTCTTTACGTAGCAAAGCAATTTTAGTCTCATTGCGGCTTGCATAAAGACCTGCTAGAATATCCCAAGCTTGTTTTGCAGATTTTGCTGAACGGATGTGAGGAACAATAGTGCGCTTCACAAACAACACAATCAATGCATAAGCCTGCGCACCCTTTACATCCCAACGAGCTTGTTCTGCCGTAGGTAAAACAACTCTAATAGCAGCAATCCTTGCAGCAAGACCTGCAACATCCTCAACATCGCCTACATCCTTAGAGCCAGGACGTACATCAATGCCCTGCACAATATTCTAGATGCCCTTTGACACAAGAACGTGTTGCATCATATAAGCCCACATAGGGTAATTGTCCCCATCCAATCTGTCCTCAGCAACAAACATCTTGAAGACATCTGTGTTGTTGTCAACCATGGTAAATGTTGCACCTGATGTGAAAACTACCCAAAAATAGGAGAAACGGAGCGAGAACAACACGTGCTATATAGCACAAACCGTAGAAGACTGTAAGGCACTTGTTATGTAGAAAACGACACTGACAAAAATTTTGCACAAAATGAAAAAATTGCCTGTGCAGACTTGCCTGTAGTGGAAACGGAGGCCGAAACGAGCCCAAATCAGAAATTTGAGTAGACTGAGCTTTACCAGTTCTCTCGAAATATTTATCGACTTGCGAACGCTCGCCAAACCTCATTGTAATTGGAGAAAGTGAGCAGGCGTATGCTGGAGCAGTTGGCGACTAAGCCCGGGAGGACGTAACCTGCTCTGATACTTATTGTTGGAATTAGGGTTGCACAGAAACGCACACAGCTTGGAGAAGACAAACGAAGCTCAAGGCACACACCAGAGAGTGTGCAATGGAAAGATAGATAGCCCTAGAGTGATGGGCGTATATACAATGCTTGGAAAACGAAAACCTCCTGAAGAGGGAAAAGATGCTCCGGCGGTCCTAGTGTGTTCACACACATCACTACCACATGTATATGGTAACAAATTGGCCATCCAAAAATTTGGATGGCCAATTTGCGTGCCCTTGTGGCCCCTCTTGTTGAGGGTCCCTGGGGCCTTAAAATGGCAAGTATAGGCTTTTTTTAAAGCATGGCCATGAGATAGAACTGGGCAGTTTAATGTGTTCATAGCAAACTCCTCCCCACCCCCAATGGCAAATACCTAAACCTTGTATCATGATTATCAACCATTTTTTACTTCCTTGTGTCCATCCCTTGTTCTTGGAAATATCTTGGTCCCTATTTGTCCCTGGATGGCCATTCTGCGCGCCCTTGTGGTCCCTCTTGTTGAGGGTCCCTAGGGCTTTAAAATGACAAATAGGGGCTTTGTTTTAATGTATGGCCAAGCCTACACACTATTCACACCTCCTGTTTTTGTGGTATGCAAGTCATGTGAGCTCATGCTTTTTCCACCTGCGGGAGTAGAGGTTTCCATGTAGTGCGAGTGAATGAAAGTAGAAGGAGCAGAATCTTGTTTCATGCTGTAATAGAGGTGAGAGAAGGGAGAGGAGCTAGCTTGGTGTGAAACTATGTGGTGGGTAAGGGGAAGAGATGGGGGAGAAGCTTGCTTGGTGCTACAATGGAGATGGGAGAAAGCTAGCAGAGAGATAATGCTGGACTATAGGGGCCGGTGCATGTGGTTGTTGCAGCCATGGAGAGCTTGAAAAAGGGTTAATCACTTTTTAGCTATAGAATAGGTTTGGAAAGACTTTGAAGGGTGGAAAATGATGTTTTGAATTTTTTTGAAAAAAATTATTTTTTTGAAACTTTTTAGTGCATGTATTTTACTTTTGGAGGTCAAAAATACTTTTTTGACCATGAAATAGGTTAGGGGACCTTTTAAAGAGGGAAAACTTGAAATTTGAAAATTTTTAAAAGTTCAAAAATTTTAATGTATTTTTAAATCCGGGCAAAAAAGTGGGGGAAAAGAGGTCAAAGTGGTCCCCCCCCCCATCCCTTTCCCTTAGCCACCTCCCTTACCTTTTCACTAGGTAAGAGGCCATTAAGAGGTGTAAGGTTATCTTGTTCCCCTACTTTTTTGAGGGTATAGAGTGCATCCTCTTTCTATTGGCTGGCCTCTAATTAACCTTAATCCCAAAGGGCCCCTAGAGGGTTCATATTTTTCCTAATGCTTTCCTCCTTGAGTCTATACTAAGGGAATTTTGTATGTTTGTGAAATTGAATTTTTTCGAATACGTCAGGTTGACAAGATCTACATGACAAAATTTCAAAAGGTGGCTTGATTTATAATATTTATGCAAGATTGAATTGCAAAGGGATATGTAGGTTCTTGGTTCACATCATAACTTATAGCAACATGATATGGTGCTTGATAGGCAGAACTTTATCTCTAATTCAACATTTTCAAAATTACAATCTTTTGCTTATTATTAGACATAAAAATTAGGCTTATAAGAATATGTTTTCTTTAAATGTGATGATTAAATTGAGTTTTATACATAAAAAATACAATTTCTTTAAGAAGCTACTAGATATTTTAGTAAGATTTGAACTTCAAATTTTTTTAATGAATCTCTTAGTACAAGATTCATTAATTCACTAAACAACCCCACATTTTTTCACTTCATCATCAGAACCTTACAACCAACCCTCAAAATTCTGTTTTTATCTTAACATACTAGTGACTAAATCAAAAGTATGGTTGATGCCATGGCTCGGTGTGGACTAAATCAAAGGTATGGTTGATGCCATGGCTCGGTGTGAGCATGGCTATCTATGTAAATTTTTTAGTTTAATTTATTTAACACAGAATTTGTGAGTTTTGGGGAAAAAAAAAGGTATAGCTGTTAGACTTGATTGTCCAATTTAACAACTAGTATTATGTTAAAGATAGATCTCTATTGTCTTAAATGAAAGAACCCTTTTATAAAGTAAAATCTTTAAAAATTATAAATGAATATTTCACATCAAATGTATGTTTAATTCTCTTCTTTCAATGAGGCTTATTTTAGAAATCCAAAATGCTGAAAAGTCAAGTGGTGTTCTAAAACAATCATATAAGGCTACGAGATGACAACCCATTGAAAAAATATTAAAAATGAGGAAAAAGAGGTGATATCAGGGAAGGGAGTCCTACTTTTTGGGAAATGTGTGTCTCAGCTTATCCTTGAGCCTTGAGCCAGCGTTAGAAATTCAAGAGAGCTGGTTGAGAGGAGAGTGAAAAAGAAAATTTCCAGTTGGATTTTGCAAGAAAATATTATAAATATATCTAAAGATATAATTTAATTTGCAACATTTTTGGTTGAGGATTGGTTAAAAGAGATTTGTGTGTGTTTGGAATAAAAGTTTTCACGAACACTGTCTAAGGTAGAGAGTCTCTTCAGGATGCCTCATAGCTAGCAAGGTATATTTATAGCTATGACAGAAGTTGGAACTCACATTCAAACAAGGTAAAGATTTACGGCGGCCCTGAGAGAGAGAGAGAGAGAGAGAGAGAGAGAGAGAGAGAGAGAGAGAGCAATCTTGACTCCAACGAAGTGAGAGAGTGAGGGGGCACTCCCATATGCACACATTAAAATCCAAAAACGTTCAAATCCCACATGGAGAATATCCAACAATTCAATTCAATGGTAAAGAAATTGCACCAAAAATCTTCGCTTTTCCTTATGTCCTTACATATAAGTGCTATATTAATTAACCTCATGAAAATATAAAGCATATAAAATATTAGTGAGAGTTTAGGAATTGATCTAAATCTTGTATAAATAATATACGATTGGGAGTTGCATGGCGATGAACCATGTGCCTTTATAAAACTTATCAACTAAACACAGATTTTTTTTTAAAAAGTCAGTGAGCATTAAAGAAAGGAACCAAATTACAATGATGAAAAGACCCATTTACATTATAAAAAAAATATAACCTTTATAAAACAAGGAAGTCAATTGAGCATTAAAAGAAGGGACCAAGTTACAATGATGGAAGATCACTTGACATGTGTGGCCAATCCATATAATCAATGGTAAAAAACGTGCACCAATTCTCCAACCACTCTCCTATGGCCTTTTGAAGCCAAAAAAGAGTCGAATGAAAGACCTAGTCCTTCCCAAACTAAGAAATTCACAAGAGAACTTGCAAACAAAGAAACACAAGATGTTGCCAGGATTCACATGCAAAGTAGTATAAAAAGTGATTAAATATTCAAATGTAACCCTAAGTTCCTTCTTCAATATGCCATTTTTAAGAAAGCCAAACAGTATAAAGTACTCAACAACTGGAGCAATCCATCCAAAATTGAAATTTGAGAAGTACTTCAGAAATTGCCAAAAATTTGAGGGGTATCTTTGTAATTTCTCATAAGCCTCTCCTATAAAAAAAGATGATAGCTGAGGTGTTAAAGGAATACAATTTATAGCGTTTGCAAAGAGTGTGTCTTTCAACTTACAATGATGCCACTTTAGAAAAAGTTTCGTATGTTGAAAGGGCAAGAGTTCAGCTCGCATAAGATAAATCACTACAAGAGATCGCTTAAATTTTGACGTCAGATTATTGACGTCAATGGCGGGCATTGGTATATGTGTAGGTAAAGCTAGAGGAAAATTAAGGTTTTAAAAAAATTTAAGTTTTAAATTTTCAACGCGTATACCAGTACAAATATTGACACACAAATCAATGTGCATACCGAGGCTTATTATAGCGTCTGTATCGGCGTACATATCAATGCATGTACTGACGGATTCCGCAAAAACAAAACCCGCAGGTCTCTCCTGTGCATTTTGCTCCTTTCTTCTCTTCCTCTCTTGCCCTCCTCCTTACTTGCTGCAGATCTGCTGTCTCATGATTTACCGGAGTTGAGATTTTCACTCATACGCTGCTCCCCATCAACAAGGTAAGCTTCTACTCAAGTTTCCTAGTAGATTTGTTCACTTTTTTTGTGTGTGTGCATAACATAGTGTGTGTGTGTGTGTGTTTTCTTTTTTTAAGTTTTAAGAATTTTTATATCAATTGTTTCTTGCTCAAATAGGCCATATGTCAGTGTTCTATCATTTCTTTTTGTTGCATACACACATACACACATTCACATAAACATGCACACAAGTAAACAAAAATGCACACTAAACAATGTAAACACATTATATACGACGCACACATATATTTTTCAATTCAAACAAAAGAAAAATTTAAAAAATAACTTTTGTTATTTTATAAATAATATTAATAAAAAACCATCATTAACAAAGAAAGATATCCATATTTTATCATTAAAAAAAAGATTTATTTTGATTTATATATTTTATAATTAGTTTTGTTATTTTTGTATAAATAAATTTAAATTATTACAGGTTAGCTACTTAATTAGATTTAGTTGCTTATGTATTGAATCGTTTAGCTGAGCCCACTTAGTCCTACACACATCTTGGATACTCTCGTTATTTAGTCACCTAGCGGCTTAAGACTAGTCGTGTAGGTTTAATCGATATTCAGATGGTTTATTAGGGTTCGCCACTTAAAGATAACTGCTTAGGTATTTAGTTTCTTACCGCTTAGACCGGCCGACTACTCCGTATTTAGGCCTTGCTACACGCTTAGGACTAGACACTTAGTGTTAGCCGCAAACGAACTTCGACAAACAAAATAAAATAACGTAATCAACTTTTAATAGCGCAGACAAACTTAAAAAATGCAAACAGATTTCAAACACAGATTTATGTCAAATCTTAATATATAGACGTTGACCAATAAAGACGAAGTTATTATCCAGTGGTCCTGATCTCCGTGCACCTTTAGACTGAGGTGTGTGGAGATCGGGCATGGCTAGAGAATGTGAGATTGTTAGAGCATGCAACAAATAGTAAAAAAATTGCAAACGATTTCAAAAATGCAATAGTCTTTAGAAATGACTTGTGTACTTCAAAATGTAAACGAATTTCGACAAACGAAATAAAATAATACATTCGAACTTCAATAACGCACATAAACTTCAAAAACAAAAACAAATTTCACTCAAACTCTAATATATAGACATTGATCAATAAATCTGAGATTATTATTCGGTGGTCCTGATCTCCGTGAACCTTTAGACCGAGGTGTGCGAAGATCCAGCATGACGAGAGAATGTGAAGTTGTTAGAGCTAATTGCAAATGATAAAAAAATATCCCTTATTTTTCAAAATGAGATATAAAAACATTCTTTTATCTCTATTAATTTGCTTAAAAGATTTGAATTTCAAAATCCCATCTTGTTGAATGCATGTGATACATTAACATGATTACATATAATACACCCATGAAGATAGTGGGGGTTGATCTAACATCTACCAATAACATAATACGGTGGAAGGGGGAGCCTTTTACACTTGTCGCAATTTGCAACCTGAAGACTTATAAAGTCCAAAGCTAAAAAAAGCCCCTTTACACACGATAAAGAAGAAGAGAGGGGGAGAGAGAGAGGCCACCGTCGAAGGCGACCGGTCGTACTAGTCCTTACTATAGATACAACCCTCACATACTTCAAAGTATAAAAAGTTAAAGATAAGCAAGTAACGTAAATAGTTGAGAGCCAAATGAATGAATCCGTGCACGAAATGCATAAAGAAGCAAAGCTAAACAAATAGATAACACACAGATGAGAGAAACGGCCATGTAATTTGCCATTGAAACAAAAACATGCCCCATTTATACACATTGAGCTTCAGCAAAATACACAAGTAGGCAGTTTGAAAAACCAACTTCATTAATCAAAATTTACAATTGGAAACTCGAGAAGGTAGCGCTAAAGAAAAATAAGAGAAAATCCTAAGCTGTCCCCTCTACTCTCACAACAACTGCATCTCCTTTTCTTTCTTCAGCACTTCTGCGAGGCTTCGTATTAAGATCGTCCTCTGTGCCTATCGTGGAATTAATGAAACCATCCAGCCTCTGTCGCTCATATATGTTGAGATAAATAGGGTAGCAAGTGGCAAAGACGAATCCTGCCATTGGGACACAGAAAGCATAGCGAGTGCTGTTGTGCTTATCTGCAGTGGCCCCTAAGATGGCGGGAAAGACGGCTCCTCCACTCACGGACGCAACCAAGAAGCTTGCACCTTGCTTAGTATGGCGACCAAGACCCCGAAGAGCGAGGGTGAAAATCGTCGGGAAGATGCAGGACTCGAAGAATAATGTCAAGCATACCATGGCAATTCCAATTGCGCCTGTTTGCGTTTGTGCGCATGCACTGAATACTACTGTGGAGGCTAAGTAGAAAAGGAGGATGTAGCGGGGTTTGGCTCCAAGTTTCATGCCGAAGGCAGCACTGAACCGGCCGACGGCGAAGCAGGACTGCGCGACGGAGAGGTAGTTACTTCCCTGGGCAGTGCTGAGGCCCGGCTTCACTTCTGTGGCGTAGTTGATGAAGTAACTGGCAACGGCGACTTGGGCGCCTACGTAGCAGAATTGAGCAGCTGTGCCGAAGAGCAAGTTGCGCTGCTTATAGATGGGTCTGTCATCATCTTCAACGAGACCAGTTTCTTCCACTTGCGACTGCATGTCTGCGTCCGTAATCTCAGGGATTGGAGCAAAGTAGAAGGCCACAGCCAGGAGGAAGACAAAGATAGCAATTGCAAGATAGACATACTGCACACTTTGGAGATTGTCACTCCCAACATTCTTGAAGAACACCTGAGCAGCCAATAGAGGTGCCACCACCGTTCCCACAGCTTGGAATGCCTGCGACGTATTGAGTCGGATCTCAGAGTACCTCGTCGGGCCACAGATGGAAATGTAAGGGTTGGCAGCAGTTTCCAGAGTGGAGAGACCGCAGCCGATGATGAAGGTAGAAGCACAGAAGCCTGCGAATGATCGGTAGACACCGCTAGGCCAGTATAAAAGAGCGCCCACGCCATAGACGGAAAGGCCAGTCATGAAGGTAACCTTGTAGCCCCAGCGACGGAGGACATAGCCAGAGAAGGTGAGAGGGGCGAAGAAGTAAGCGCCGAAGTAGGCTCCTTGCAGACCAGAGGATTCGGTGCGGGTGACATGGAGGGTCTGTTGGAAGTGCTTGTTGAGGACATCAAGCAGACCGTAGGCAAAGCCCCACATGAAGAAGAGGATGGTGACGAGGGAGACGGGAAGCAGGGACTGGCGGAGGGTGAGATTGGATGCGGCGGGGGCGTGGCGGATGCTGTGGTCGTTGTCATGATGGGCAACAGCAAGAGCGGCGTTCACTGGCTTGTTGGCAGACGCGGGGGGATTGTTAGGTTTGATTAGGGTTGAAGTCTGCATTGTAAATTAATTCTAAGGAGGAGTCTCTTCAAAAGCAGTAGATATAGTCGAAAGCACTACGTAAGTCAAATTGCTAGCCTATAACGCCAGACACAGCCCCGACTATCCTACTCTTGTCGTTGGTCCCCGTGGGCTAATATATATTGTATCCAGTCTTCAAAGACAAATCGTTTCTAAACGCTACGTACTTTTAAAAGCATAGATTTTGGACTTCTTAGGCTTGGTTCACACGATGTGGTCGAAGAGATCTGAGACATCTCGTTCACACAGAACAACAATAGAAAATATACCCACTAACAAAAGTGATGCATAATGCAAGCCCATTGGCCTTCTACATGAGCTAGCTAGAGTGGCGAGCCCTCCTAGCTACACGTAGTGTCACTCTTTGTTGACACTTCCTTTAGACAGAATTTCAGTCCATGTATAACAGAGCATCCTTCAATTTTCTGAAAGGTATGTTCTATTTTTCTCCTCTTTAATCTATAGTCTTTTTTCTTTTCCTCTCCTTTCTTCAATCCGAGTGAAAGGCAATGGTTGGTCCACATGGGCTTTTATATATTGTATCCAGCATCAAAAATCGTTTCTAAACGCTACACCCTTTTGAAAGCATACACTATCACATAGATTTTGGACTTCTTAGGCTGGGTTCACACATGTTGAGGCAAGAAGACTTTAGCCATTCACTTCTTGTTCACACAGAACGACACTAGAAAATATACGCACTGGCAAACGTGATGCATCAAGCTAGCCCATCGGCTTCTGCACGAGGCAAGTAGAGTGATGAGCCCTCCTAGCTACACGTAGTGACACTCTTTGTTGGAGCTGCCTCTCACAGAAAGGGAGAGTAAATGCAGAGGGAGCTTCAACACGTGTATAACGGAGCACCCTTCAACTTTTTGGAAGGTATGCTTTATTTTTCTCCTCTTTAATCTATACTCTCTTTTCGTCTTCCTCTCCTTCTCTCTCTTTCTTCAATCTGAGTGAAAGGAAATGCCAATGTTTGTCTCCAAACGCCTTGTTGTTTTATGTGTAGCAATAGTTTTATGTGTAGCAATAGGAAATCCAAGGAGAAAAAAAGCGTTGTTTGTGGTTTTTTGGGGGGTGTTTGTTTGGGAGGGGAAGGGGCTGAAATGACGGGCTTGAAAGAAGCTCACTTTCTCATTGGCCAATTGTTTTGCGCCAACTCATACTGTCTTTCTTTTCGCACTGCCTCGTCCCAACCAAGCCTAAAAACATGAGAGAGGACAAAGGCTGCCAAATGTTTGAATGTTTTATTGGCTTTTTAAAATAAGCCATGGTGAAGAAGGAAGTTAGGATTTGGTTTGACATCTTCTTTGGCTTTTAGTTTGAAAAATGTCGCCTTCATTTAGAGCCCCATTTTTGAGAGGACACCTTCTTTGTTGTTTTCTAGTTTGTATAATGCACCCTTATGTAACAGCTTATACGACTTCTTTCTATAGCGTACCCACATACCTACTCTTTCTTTTTGTTTTAGAATGCCAACATAAGCCTTCACCAGGTTCACCTTGTTTCAAAGGAGTTTTTCTTCATAATTTCACTTAAATCTCATTATTTTTACAATTGCATAAAGCTTTATTTAAGGGTTCCATATGTTGATTAGCATCACATGGCACCAAACGGTTTTTTTTACTATTCCTTGTAGGCCTTTCTAAGAGGGTGATGACATTTGTGTATCTCTGTCTCTCTCTCTCCTCGCCGGATAGTGTCCCTTGGGATAGTTTCTTACGACGTAAAAATTCTCTTCTTCTTCTTCCATCTCTCTCTCTCTCTCTCTCTCTCTCTCTCTCTCTCTCTCTCTCTCTCGGGGCATTGAGTAAAGGGTCATACACAATCATTCTCATCTTCTTTCACCTTTTTTGGCTTTCTAAAAGAAACCCTTAGTGTTGGGCTAGGTAGTGTTAGAAAAAAACCAGGGTCCAGTGTATTTTAACCGGCTAAAATCCTAAAATCCCGATTAGATTTTGAACTTGCCTTGAAGAAAACCGGGCAATTTTCATAATTTTTAGTGTAGTTACCGGCGAAAGCTTCAAATTTCGACCTAAAAAACGGGAGTATTTCAAGTTTGCCCTTATTTCTTTATTTTCTTCTAAAAGTGTTGGGCTGGGTTAGGAGGACTTTCATAGTTTTTTTCAGTGTATGATGGAGACTTACCTTTCATTTCACATTCCGTCTTTACTTTTCTTGCATTCTATTGTTTTTAGAATGCTAAAGTGAAGTTTCATCTTACATAATTTTAATAAATTTTACACACACACACACACATATGTTTTTTGGCTTGTGGAAGACCATAGGGTTCATTGTGCAAGGTTATCGTCGTAGGACTCAAGCCGTTGGATTCTTTGGCTGGGTGAGTGCCACATGGCAAAGGTCTTTGTAAAATAACTTTGTTGTCCTTTTTGTTTCCTTATATCCCCTTTCTTGAGAGACAAGTGTCCATAAGGGATTCAAAAGTCTTTTGAATAAAAAGCTAAAACTTTGGAATAGAAAGCTATTCTCCAAAGCAGCATTTACTTTCTCTCCATGCTTGAAAATGACTTTAGAAATCAAAACATTAAATAAAATATTCATAAGAGTTTGATCTTATCGTGCAATCTTCGAGAAAATCTTTTTTGTCTAAGCGACAAGTTTCCTCCTTATACAAATCTATACTTATATAATGGAGCTTAAATGTTTCAAGCAAGGAGAGAGCATCCAAGTGTCATTCATTGGAGACCTTTGGACTTTTCTACTTTTGTTTGAAGTTTTTTCTTGAAAACGGCTGCACCTACCTTCCAAGGGGAATGCACCCCATCAATCATCCTTTCATTTCAACCTTTTAAATTTCATCAAGGACTGGCATGTGCATATGCATGGCTGTAATTGCACTTTTTCTTATTTGCAATATATTCACTCACTATTTGTGAGTTTGGCAAGAAAAAAAAAGGGACCGACTACTTCAACACCCACCTTGAAAGGGGAAATGACGTTGAATACACCCCATCAATCATCCTTTCATAATTGAAGTTTCATTTCAATCTTTTGAAAAAAAAAAAGCTCTTGCACCTCAATTAATCCCACTAACTTGCGCTTTGGAAGGGGAAAAAAATTTGAATGCACATCCTCAAGCAAGGCATGCCTTAGTGTAGTTCTAAGGCGCCTGGTAAGTGGACACACGACGTTGTTGACACAAAATAAGACCAGGCTCTCCTTGAGTGTGTATATGTGTGTGTGTAAGAGAGAGAACCGTCATACATATTTTTCGCTATCCACCGCACCGTGTGTGTGTGTGTGTGTGTGTGTGTGAGAGAGAGAGAGAGAGAGAGAGAGAGAGAGAGAGAGAGAGAGAGAGAGAGAGCCAAGCCTATGAACCTGTGTCAATGGGTAGAGAGAGAGAGAGAGAGAACAAAGCCAAGCCTACAACGTCACAGAACGAAGCCAGGTCTTATACATCTCGTTGCGACGTGTGTGTGTGTGTGTGTGTGTGTGTGTGTGTGAGAGAGAGAGAGAGAGAGAGAGAGAGAGAGAGAGAGAGAGAGAGAGAGAGAGAGAGAGAACATGGCTCATTATTTTTTGATGTTGTGCATGTGAGTGAGTGAGTGTGTGTGTGTGTGTGTGTGTGTGAGAGAGAGAGAGAGAGAGAGAGAGAGAGAGAGAGAGAGAGAGAGAGAGACGCGAGTCACATCACCTGGAGCTCATGCGGGAGAAAATGCAAAGAGAATTGATATACTACAGTTGCATCCCATAGTGTTGTGTTTGCAGTAAGTAATTGTGTGTGTGTGTGTGTGTGTGTGAGAGAGAGAGAGAGAGAGAGAGTAATTTTGCAAATATAGCCGGTTAAAATACACTAAAACCAATTATTTGTGAACACTTTCCAATTATGCATTTCATAAGGTTCATGAATCACAAACAACCCTCAAATTTGAAGGGCAACCTACTACTTTTCCTTTTTCAGAAATTCATAAGGAAATTTCATTTTTCTTTCTACACAAATTGAAAGGGCATACACCTATTTTTTTCTAAATTTTCTACAATATATATTTACACTATTCTATCTATACTATATATAATGGAGCTTAAAATTTTTCAAGAAGGAGAAGGCCTCCATGTGTCAGCTCTTGGAGCGTTTGCACGGACTTGCAGTGCAAATGCACCTTTCAAATGGACTTTGGAACCTCCTTTCAAATGGAATTTGGAAACTTAAGCTACGTTGTTCAGATCTAAAGCCACTCGATTGCATGTGTGTGTGTGTGTGTGTGTGTGTGTGTGTGTGTGTGTGTGATACACACACACACACATGGATGACATTCGTGCTCTCTCTCTCTCTCTCTCTCTCTCTCCCCAATCGTTGAGTCTCGTTGATCTCTCTTTCACACACACGCACATAGGCACCAATCTCTGTGTGTGTGTGTGTGTGTGTGTGAGAGAGAGAGAGAGAGAGAGAGAGAGAGAGAGAGAGAGAGAGAGAGAGAG